>NW_008751761.1:1286918-1315074 GCF_000715545.1 Opisthorchis viverrini
CCCACCCCCTCCCCCCCCCCCCCGCATATTTGCGAATTTTGTCCACTGCGAATTTCACCTTCAGATGAGGTTCCGGACTTTATCTGCTAATACGCAGTGGTATCATGTTTATTTTCGCCGTGGGAGGGAGCTAGTTAGATTAACTTCATTATGGCTTTTCTGGTATTTAGAGCAGGAAAGAATAATCGAAATGGATTGCAGATAGAACCTCCCGAAAGTTTTAACTTTCCTCCTGGTTATGTAACTTGTAACTTACATTTGATTATTCGTCAAGTTTTCCTTTTTCAAAAGGACTTAGTTAGCCAAAAGTTACGGACGTTTGAAACTCGTATCTTCTAGATAGCCGACGCAGCGCTTACGACTGGTTTTTTTTGTTGTAATATCCACGCACAAAACCATGTGAAATTCTCGACGTGATCTGTCTTTAGCTGTCAAACACTCAAGTTACCAGGGACACAAAAAATGAATCCCAAAATATTTCCATGAGAACTGACATTCGATTTAACAGTAGATACTGCAACTCAGAGCGCGCTGTGTGGTCAGCCTTACGGTATGGATATCCTCTGGATCGAAATGATTGAGTGACTACGGCCGTGGAAGTTTCCGTGGTTTAAAACAACCAGACTTGTGCAACACGGCAATTTCACAGCCCCCGGGACGTTTGGCAGTTAGACACCGGAAAGTAGGTACAGCTGAAACATTACCAGTTACTTCTACATATAGCCTGGGATTTTTTAGTCATTACAAACAAACAAAAGGCAGTGGTGGTAGCATTCAATTTCTGTCTGCAAAGTTCATTGATTGACTTCACACCAGACAATTGACACGTGAGGTCCGAAAATGGACACCTCACTCACTCCCGCATTCTGTTTTAGTCCTCTAAGTCCAGGTGACTATCAAGATATCAGTAGTTTATTGTCTACAGTTTGACCTTTTGAATGTAACGTGATCAACCCCATTTTTGTTCCATCTTCTCAGCGGAATCCCCTTCTTCCGACAAAAACCGACACCATCCGCCCAGTACAAAGCTGTCCAGATGAAGGAACTCAAACGAATGATACGGGCTGGTAAGCCGAGCTACGAACAGATTCACAGTTGGCGAAATTCATTCGAGACACTTTTGAATGATCGCTGTGAGTGTGTGCAAGTATTTTTGATTATTTAAACACCACAAGCTAAATGCTGCAATGTGCAGACCAATAAGGATGAATGCCGAAATTTCCCATGGGTCATAAAAAAACAGTGACGCCGATATTTTGACTGTTCACGCATTCGACGTGGTAGACGAAACGCTTAGTTGAACTTCAAAAAGTTCCAGTCAACGGTTGTTGTCTAACGCCACGTTTTTTGTCAAGTTAGGCGTCGAAATCTCGAAATAAATTATTGTAAGGAAACAGGGTGCACAAGTCTACTGAAATGACATTTAAAACAAGTATATATATATATATATATATATATATATATATAAAATGTTGGCTTGTCAGCACCAAATCATCAGTAGCTAGTGAAAAGAAATAGTTATGCCATCTACTGAGAAGTTGACTACTGGTCATTGAAAAGAGAACGGTGACCAATGTCCTCTGTTTGAACATACTTATCACACTCTAACCGGACGAATCTGTTGAAGTTTACGCTTTCAGGTACCATGTGCGTTTTCGAAACGCATAAGTGCAAAATCCTCAAAGCACTGTTTTAACGAACAAGCCAATTCGCTACACCAAATTTGATCGCAAAAGAGATAATCTGACGAGTTCGTTAAATGGCTGCATAAATTTATGGAAATATTTCCTAGACTATAAAATACTCCATTTTAAAGGCGATTGGTCAGCTGCTTGAAAATCCAAAAGTGTTAGAGCTAAAATGGACGTACACTGCTGTGGTTACCCCAGTTCTAAATCGTACTCAAGGGTTACCTCTATATTCAGTTAAGAGACGGTCATTTATGGCAGTATATCCCATGTAACTGCGTGATGACAAACACGATAGATGATACACAACCGCTGAAGAAAGAGGCACGCCCCAAATGGGTCCAAAAGCGCTGCATGATCCCAAACCATCACAGTCAACAGCTGACAAACTCGGGGACTGCGCCTACCTGATGAGCCCCAACAAGAGGAAACCAGTCGTGGGCTGTCGAAATTTTCAGCAACCCTGTGAGTAGTTTCCCTCATGAAAATGTACTGCGATAGCTCGAACATCATGCCAACTGAAACATGAGGCAGCCTGTGTGCAAAACATTCAGTTGTGGAATATCATAAGCGAGAGATTCAATTGAGTCTCTTGTGAAAACCAAATTGATTTGCAAATTAGTGTATCTCTCAAAAACGGTCCAACCTGGGTTGAAGCAGAACATAAATTTGACGGAAAGTCGGAGACTGCGCGGAACTGATGAGCCCCAAGAAGGGCGAAACAGGTCGTGGGTTGTCGAAGAGTTTTCAGCAACCTTGTGAGTAGTTTTCTTTATGAAAAGCTGACAAACAACTTTTGGCCAAAAGTCACTGAGCAGCTCAGTCATCCTTACTAGTATCACTACTAGTAATCTTTACTAGTAATCATTACTAGTATCTTCTCAGCTGCAACCAATTACTTCAGGCCTTTGTTTTTTGTCCAAAGGAATTGTGATGCAACCGTTTGATTGCGCTGCACGTAGCGCATATTTAACTTCACTCTATTGAATGATCGGTCTGCAATGAAGACGCGATAGAAACTGAGAAGAAACCTATCATGTCAAGTAACAGAAGTCCTCGGACAAATTCTACCCATCAATGACCCGATTGACCACCGGTAAATCTAAACTATCAATGTAATGGCGGTTACTACTGATGAGGCTTGTGAGTAGTATGTGGTTTTCTCGTAACTGAGCATAGGGCCCTTCTGTCAGATGACCGACAGTCAAATGGCCCAGCGACTTTTGCTTGTGCGGTAGGAACGGGTTGGGAAGGGACATCGGTGGACGCTGAACTGTCCGACCCGCTGAACCCCACCTAAAGCTGCCACCTTGACGTGGTGGTCGGGCTTCAGTGCTGAAATGATCCCGCGGGCTACACTGGCTAGAACTTCGTTCCACAAGGTGCACCCATGCCAGGAAGGCCAAACGGGAGCAGCCAGACCAAGAGCAGCGAGACTCCGCACTACGAGTAATCGTGCTACGAGGCGGTCTGGGGGTAAATTCGTACTGTCCTCTGCGAGAGGAGTGTGAAGGAAGTAAGGTGTTACCCCCGGGAGACCAGCATGTTCATATTTATGGAAGCAGCGATGCTGCCTTCCTCCGAGGAAGGACGGGTTAGAAAAGGTCGGCCCCAAAAACCGCACACTCCGATCGCCCAGTGGTTGACCGTGACCGCCGGCGCATTATCCAATATGGTCGAAATACTTTTGGAAACAAAGCCACCTGCTGTGCGCAGCCGCATCAGGAATGAGACAATAATGCCTTATTCCTTGCGCCCTCGGATTAGGCCAAACCCCTGCAACCGAGCAGGTCAGACTATTGAGTCATCGGCTCCGGGCAGGGTCCCCAAAGTAAACTCTACAATCTCCCACTGCCTCGTGGGTCAGACTTTTGAGTCAGAGGCTAGAGTCAGGGTTCTCGAACGAAGCCCTATGTCCTCCCACTGCCTTGTGGGTCAGACTTTTGAGTCGAAGGCTCAAGGTGGGATACCTCAACCGAACCCTCTTCCTCGGCCTGGGCAACCGGGAAGTATCATTTGCCCGCGCAGTTCAGTTCACATAACTCCGCCTAGCGCCTAATGGAATTTGGGGTTTATTACAGAGCTTGTGGAACTGCAATGCAGTGTTCGCCTACAATTGCGCGACAATCAGTAAATATCCACAAAAGTTCAAGAAGACGCGTGAGGATGTTCAATTTTTTAAATCAAGCTGCATATGAGATGTTTACATTCACGTCCAAGAGTTTGAAACTTTTTAGGTGGTATTTTCCAGTAAACAACTCCGCGGCGAAAGACTTCTCTCCTCGCACCAAAATTTCGGTGCATTTCGAAGAAATAGACTGGCTTTGCTGTGACAGTGAGTCTCATTATCGGTTAAAGATGAAGAACACTGTATCCGTGGCTTTGACTCGACGGGCTCGGCATCAAGGCATCGTGAATGCTGGATGAACTTCTGGGTCTCCAGGTCAGTGGTTTGAGGAAGCGATCTCAGGGTACATGGTGGCAATTTATCACATGAAAATCTGATTTGGATATCCACCAGGCGACCGGTGAACCCCTGTGACACATGGCACGCGTTAATTTTTTCATGGGGGGGGGGAACCCAAGAGCAACAAGCGGTCTTGGCGGAAAATTGCCCACCACACTGGATTTTGTACCTGCGCTTGTCCGCTGACTACCAAAAATGTTGGGAATAGATAGGCTCTCCTAGAGTACAGTATATCTTCTTTTAAGCTATTTAAAACACTGGTAACGTCATACAATAAATCCACGTTTACTAGCACCCAACAGAAGTTCGAGTTTTCATGAACATCCTAACAGCTTGGCTTAGCTACCTGGTTTTAGCGAAAAAGGTTAGCCTGATAGTCGCTCATAGTTGTATTTTACGGACTGAGTAAATGATAAGTGTCCAGTGGTTTATAACGGTGTCCACGTTGGAGCTGTCTCGCTTTGAGTCGCGTCAGCAAAGCGAAGTAGATTCCACTGATTTTTACAAACATCCGAGTGATGGGTTTGCACAGAGAGAAGTGTGCTGTCACCAATACATAAAACGAATGTGTCCAAATTGGAAATTCCACCACCAATAACGTCCACATAATTTGCAATTTGTTTTTTCCTGTCAAGCGACGAAAGTAAATGACACTGCTAAGTAATTTATTGTGTTGTTTTTCTTCCTTTTCCGCTCCAGTTGGATTGGCCTTGTTTAAGGACTTCCTGAGCACTGAATTCAGCGATGAAAACATTGAATTTTGGATTGCCTGTCAAGAATACAAGAAAATAACCAACCCAAAGAAGTTGGCAGCTCGGGCGCAACAAATTTTCGATCAGTTTGTTGCTGTTCAAGCAGTCCGAGAGGTAGGAGTGGAGAGAAATGGATATATTGTTGTTTTTCGGTCATTTTAGCAAAAGGGCCCTGAAATGTAACAGGGATCGTTTGAGGTGATGGCCAAATGCAACTATAATGTCATTTGAACATTCGTTCACCCAGCAAAATAGCCATTTTGTTTCCGGAAGGGGCAAGTAAACTATCTGGCGACTAGCAGTGACATACCGTGTCCACTTCGATGTGTCCGTTTGATGCTTCATTTGTTCACACACTTCCTCTATTCTCTTGCAAGTTCCCGTGTCCTCTAATCCGACTCTAGAAGACGTCCATAAATCAGGAACATATTCGCAGGCAGAATCAAATATCTCCAGAATCCTCTGATTGTTTTTGGGCCACAAAAATTTAGGAACGGACGCTTCCGATAGAGTCTGAGCTGTCCAGTAGACTAATAATCGTAAATCGGAACGCGAGATTTCGATGGTGACGATTCAAAAAGTTTTTATCGAACGGGACTGAGCTATGATTCGGTTGGGACATGCGCAATTGTGTTGAGTTGTTATGTGTAGACCACTAATGCGCGTGTCTGATGATTTGCACCTTAAGTTAAGCTGCACCCGACAGACTGTGGAAAAACGTTTTCCCATGATGAGCCAACAATACGTGCTCACCAACTGAAGCGCGACCACGCCTGTCGCTTGATTTTGCGGAGGTGGGCAAACGCTCATCATCATCACTGAGATCGAAAAACCAATTCAAACGAACAAAAAAGATCAAATGGACCACAATAAGTCTGGGAGCGGATGACACATCTGTTGCATTAGAGCAGTAAAAATGTGACGTGCGAGGTGAAACAAGCAGGTTGCTCGAATATCACAAGGTGGTAAAGTCTTAAAATGCACACATTATGTATGAACTCCCGTTTACAATAAACCGGTTTCTTGCGATTTGCTGTCGAAATTGCAGCCTTAGTAACCAGTCGTACCTTTTTGCAAAGTAGCCGTATGCGACACAATCGAATCTTCAGGTATATTTACGTGCTCCTTAACCACCAGTCTTATAAACAAAAGGAAAAGGTGCATGGGTTCCTTTAACCGGAATACTGAATTGTCCGGATAAAAACCCCGTAGAAAGAGGTTTTCATGTTATTTGGTATGGACAGGCACAACCCATACCAACCTCATTTTATAGTTTCACTCAAGTCAAACTCGCCAAAGTGAGCGCAGCGCGGTGAGTTTTACCCATGACCGTTTAAAAATTTTCATTGGCAGATTATCTGCAATCTTCTGTCATCTTCACAATCAACTTGTGGATGTGTAGGGACTTCAGAGTCGTGAATCGTTGTCGAACTTCGATATTTTCTCCCGCGGCCGTGTTAATTATCAGTAGCCCGGCGGACGTGTGAGAGGATAGAGCTCACGAGAACACAACAAGTTTGCATAATTACCCTTCGTCATGCCAACCGAAAGAGGGAAAATCGATGTTGATTGCGATGTTTCCCCCCACCTTTCCCAGCCGCGTAGGACGTCCACATTAATGTAGATTAGTTTTCATTGAAAACGAGCTATCGATCAACGGTGGATTGGAGCAGAACTATACGTATACGTTCCTTGTTCTGGAATTATAAACACTTCTTGGATTACGTCCTCAGTAAATAATAATTGAGCCTATCGTTAGAATTCCGGGAAGAATGATGAACCGCTAACAAATCCTTTTCGTACTTGGAGTTGAGAAGCATGTGGAGACTAGGTCAGGTTCAGAGAAGTCCGGCATTGGTTTGCCATATTCAGGAAACATCAGATAGATGAAATCTTTTTGCTGAGTAAGACGAACTAATGATTTTTATGGTTGTCGGTCTGTACACATGATGGAAAAAAATTACTTCCATTAAATTCTAACAGTAAACTGCAACGCACAATCAAAGGACGAAACTAGACGACTTCAATAAAAGGCAGTTCACAATTAGGAGGTCTCGCAGAAATAGACCACATAGCGTTAAAATGTGCAATAGGGAATATACGGCATCCTAGAATACCGAAAGCTACTCATATAATTGTGAGTAATATATTCATGTCTTCGTTCGGTCATTAGACATCGGAGACCGTAAACTAAGTTGCTCTGGCCTCACTAGCTGAATACATAAGCGCCTGGGACTCGCCAGTTTAAGGTAACTGCATCGTTAGGCACTTCGCACCTACGAGTTTAAGTAAAGACGTCTAAGCAGTATTATCTCGCATTCGGTGGGATTTTATTTTCTTCAATAGAGTTTTCCAGTTATTGATCGTATTTAGACAAGTTTGGCTGGACTGAATTTTTGTCGCACTCGTGTGACAGCGTTTGACTTAAAGAGGACCACTATGAAAAAAATTCTTTTCCACTGCTTTGAGTAGATTCACCAAACTTCTCCTCAAACTGTGCTAAAGTTTTCCGCGCCTCAGAACAAAAAAATTACAAAAAATTGCTTTCACTCCCCTTAACTGCGTAGCCCACGTGGGCTGTCACGTGTCCGGAGACAAATGGCGAAAATTGAACATCAAATGGGAAGTCTTGCTGATGAAAATACTCTGCTGTAATTGATTTATGGTTTTTTCTTCTTCAAAATTCATGATAATTCTCTGACCCTCAGAGGACGAAACAGGCGGCATAATTCAACCGTCTAGTGGTGTAGGTTGAAGTGAGATCACAGTGAGAGAAGGCCATAAAATTTTATTTGTTAGATCGAATACGTTGTTTTTAAACGCAATTGAGTGAGCTTTACAATTCTGTTCATTTTAAGTTCATGGATTTCAGCAACTTCTGAAGGTAGCCCATACAAATAAATATTTGTTTTTCTCTAAATTGGTGGCTCATAGATCCCATCTGCTCGGGCAGCTGAAGAATGGCTTACGAGTGTCACGAGCTCCTGTCTCACGCCAGAAAGGACAATCTAGAGCACTCAAAAACGATCAAGTTCAATCAAGTATAATCAAGTACATTAGTTCTCGCAAGACTGGTTTTTTGAAACAAAACTATCTAGCTAAAATCTGGCAAGTCGTTATCAGGTTGAGAGATTTGTTGATTAGTATTCGTATGATAGACAGAAATGGATCGTGTTCCATCATCATAGTATGCTTACCAGTGGTTACTTTTGGGATCGGTGCCACACGCAACTCTGACGTTCATACAGCTTACACTGTGAAGTAGTGCCGTAAATCTCTTTTCACGAGACGACTTGGAAACTGTAAGAACCTCGTCTGAGAATGCAAGATTGCTAGGTTCTGCAAACGCTTTTTCTTAGAACAGTAAAATGATGTTCTTCTGTCGGCCATCACTATGGAATGGTATGCCCAGTGGGAACGCCTTTGAGAATTCTCCACTTTCTTCATAGTTCAGCTTTCTAACGCATCGAGTAGACGGGATGCAGTCCTTTGTAAGCTATGTAGGTATTATAGTTTTCATGATGTGCATGAGTATACCAAGCATTCAGTAGATTTCAGTCGCGGTGAGTGGGCAGTTTGAATACCACTAAATAAGCATTTTAGCTTGCCACTTCTTAACACAAATCTACATGTGTTGGCCCGTCGTTCCCGAGACATCCACCACTATTGTTGTGTGATTACTTTCACAGCGTAATGGTCTCGGTAGCTTTTCAGTGAGTTGAAGGGTATCGATAGCAACCACGTAACCAATATACGTACTGATAGGAAGTACATATTTTGACCTATTCATGGGGAGCTTGTTTATTGTCTTCTGCACCAAGGTCTCTAAAGACGCAGGAAGCCAGGTTGCCCTGAGTAATGAGCCTGATGCGTTCCATATAAAAACAGACCTCCCCCATTCACTGAGGTCGCGCACCCTCTTGTGAAAAAACTGGAATAATCCACACAGTTTAAACGTTCTCTTCGTTTTGCTGTCAGCCGCCTAGCTTCCTGTTTGATCGAAAAAATTGTTAGCTTCCGTCTTCGCGCCGGAATAAATGTTCTGAATGTTTAAAGATGTAGCTATCAAGCACAAAGATGGTTTCGGAAAAAAGACACCAAGTTGTAATTGCAACTCTCCAGTGTTGGAAGCAGCTCAAGAAAATCGGTGTCTGATTTCATCGGTGCGAAGTCGCGAAATCAAGAATGTTTAGCTAGATTAATGTCGGCTTCCCGTGCGCACCGATGCTGGGCGTAGGTTGTCCTGTTGAATTCACGTGTGTGAACGCCCGTTCCGAATTAGGGGCTGTTTGTTGACCGGTCAAAAAAGGGCACAATCTGCTTTCCAGTTGATGCACCATTCTAAGACAGTAGTCACCGGTGAAGTTTGTAATTCGGGAGTACGATAGAGTTCTACTCTCAGGATATTCTCGTTATTCCATACTATCTCGTAAAAACCTTCCAGGATCTTAGGTTGCTGAGTGAAACTGATTGAAAATTCCACATGGAAAGCCATCACTCGAGGAGCTAGTCAAATCTTCACCAGACAATGTGGATATCCTGATCATAAGCTTATTCGGGATGTATTCCGCCTAAGTGCGCGCAATTCACGCTGGTGATAGGCGGCTCGATACCGGATGGGCGAGAGTTCATTCACCAGCAGGAAGATAGTTTGCTCAAAATTACTGTGATATATGCACTGCTAGTCATTCACAATAAGGATGAAACAGATCAATTTGGTTTTCACGAGATACTCAACTGAATCTCTCATGTATGATATTCTACAACTGAGTGTGCTTCACACAGTCCCCCTCATGATTCAGTTGGCACGATATCGCAGTATACGTTCATAAAGGTTGACAGAACTTGGGAACTGCACCTATCTGATAAGCCCCAAGAAGGGCGGAACCGGTCTTGGGCTGTCGAAGGATTTTCAGCAACCTTACGAGTAGTAGAATGAAAAAGGTTTACGTTGATTCACCGCCGTTTAACTTAGATTAGCCATTCACGATGGAATGAAACAGTTTTAGGTTGATTCACCACCGTTTAACTTAGATTAGCCATTCACGATGAATTGTTCATCGGAGATTTCCAAATCTCCACTCACTGACCAGTATCGGAAAATATCAACGTAGTTTATGTTGCCTCTCGCGTCTCTCTCATCGGAGACTCTGGTTACCAAACCATTGAGAGTGGACTCGCAACATCAGGTTTTCCCAGCATCTCGTTTGTTCCTAATGTTTTGCGATGTACGTAGCCGTGGATATTTAGCTCTACAGGTCGTCAGCAGGACCCCGTAAAAGACCCAACCTCTTCGAAAAAGCATTGTACAAGATCTACGCCAGATGAAGTGGGGTCTCTTGGTTTAAATCAAGTGGTTTATCTCCAAAGTGCGACCTCCTCAAGACACAAGACAAATAATCATTCGTCAATCAACACTCCACTTTTGGCTAAAGGTGAATCTAAATTATTCTCCGAGACATCCGTAATTGTGGGCACTATTTCTATTAGCGATTGATTTAAATCGAAGTTCATCATAGTGGGCTGTTAATCTAGAAGGCGTCGCGCTGTGGTTGGGGCTCTTTCGGTAAATAAGTCAGGATTCACGGGTTACCCTAAATTCAACGCCGCTAATCCAAACTTCAAACGGCATGGATGTAGATTCCGGTGGTTTAAACTTGCTTCAGTGTTTTATTAAAGTATTTCGTAATATGAACGAAGTAATATCTTATTTTTGGATATTTGAATCTTTCGAGGAAGGCTCGATAACTGCAAACGCACATGGTGTTGCGGAATTCGAAGCTGAAGTGTTTGGATCCCGGAAACCAGTCCACAACGAGTCTATTTCGAGTGACGCGCGCGCAGCAGGACTCGATTGCCTGGGTTCTTCTAGCCAAACGCTAAGCTGTCATCAAATCCACTAAAACTCAAGGTGTACGATCGCCACCAAACGCTAAGCTGTCATCGAATCCACTAAAACTCAAGGTGTACGATCGCTTTTAACATATTTTTCGCCACGTATGAGGGTCGATTAAGTGATACTCACCAGTAATATACCGTATTATCATATTGAATAAACTTCCCTATAGATCGCCTACTTTCAGTTCGTTTCGAGAGTTCCGTAGTCGAAATCATGTCAAAAACTCCGGAAGCTGGTGGAAAACGAGATTGTTGCATTGTCAGCTAGGAATGCGACTGCGTACTGGTCACGTGATGGCCGATTCTCCCAACTGTCTCTTGACATTTTCAGCCCGAGCACGTAAGTGCTCAGCGGAATTCCTTTAATTAAAAAACACGAGATTTCGTAGGGACGTTACTTCATGCGCAATGCTTCCGGTTCACAAAATGTTATCACTTGATTGCCTGATTTGTATTCTTTGCATCTTTTTGGTACAACAATAGCGCGGGCATTTTGCTTTGGGAGAGTACTAGCGGGGGTGTACACACTGCTTTGTTCACGGCGTGTGATACGTGGTTTTGCCTATAAAACACTGACTAACCTGATTGGCCCTCGTAAAGATGATCGCGTTGCAGAAAATGCAACAGTCGAGTGGAATTTCGCGTACTACACCTCTAAGACCTCTAGACAAGAATGTTTGATTTGCTGGCCAGAATGCGAACTAAAAACAGAACAAAGTATGGTGACAATAAATCAAATGGAATGGACAGTGTCTATATGTATCGCCGACAGTACGTGTAATGTCTAAGCCGTCCATGAGGATGACACTACCTTTTTTTGGATTTCATCCCGATGAATTAACTAGGTTCTACGTTGTACTTCCTATGTCAGTGACGCGTTAGAAAAAATGGATTCCTAACAAAGGAAAGGAAACTACTCACAGGGTTGTTGAAAACTCTTCGACAGCCCACGACCGGTTTCGCCCTTCCACTTTGGGCTCATCTGGTAGGCGCAGGCCCCGAGTTTCCGTCAACCTTATGATCTACTTGAACCCAAATTGCACTGTTTTTCGAGAAATACACTCATCTGCAAATCAATTTGGTTTTCACGGGANAACCTTATGATCTACTTGAACCCAAATGGGACTGTTTTCGAGAAATACACTCAGTTGCAAATCAATTTGGTTTTTACGAGAGACTCGACTGTGCAGCACTTTCAGTTGTAGAATATGACAAACGAGAGATTCAGTTGAGTCTCTCGTGAAAACCAAATTGATTTGCAAATGAGTATATTTCTCGAATTCTCTGATTACCCCAACTTATCATTTGAATATCCAGAACGGTGTTGGAAACGCATCTCTCGCCTGAGATCACTGATAAATTTTGAAGTGACTGTAAATTCCAAGCTGATTTTGGCTTCGATACTGATTTCAGAAACGTTCACATATGTTTTAAAGTAGATTCCTTGAAACTTCTCTATGCAACTTCGAATGTGGGGAGGCCTATGGTCCTCTCTTGATCCAAACAATACAACAGCCGCAACAAATGCTATTCGGCACGCCCGACCACTACATGAACTCACGCAGTTCAAATCAATGATGCTCGTAGGACACTGAGGACAATGGGTCAGATCCACCGGTTCCCATACCGACTCCTCGGCGCGAAAACAGTACTAGATTTCCGGTGTTATTTTAATCTGACTCATTCAATCACCAAATAACCATCTTTTTCGGTGTTCTCTTACTACTTTTTGGATGGCGATACTGTCTGATTTACAGCCATTTATCCCTAATTCATCCCCAATGTTTCATTGACGAACACATCTCCTGGGGCTGAAGATGCATTACATACATATTTCATTTTTAACCAGACTTTGGTGAATAAATTTGCAATGTTTCAATCTGTTGATCTGAAGATGACAGAATGATTACGTTTGGAGGCACAAACACCCGAGGATGCATGTGTCACAGAAGGATTAGCTTACGAGAACGTGAGCGAATTGGATATTAACGGAGGACAAAACGAACAGGTGCATCTCCTAGCAGGACCGAGGTCTCTATCGTGTGCCGAATGTCTTGTCTCCAGTTTCTCGCTTTATAGACTCGCACTGAGACACTAGCTTTCTTGCAACTATTTTGTCTCAGTTGATGTGCTCCAAACCTGCCCTACCCCCGCAAATCAAATGGCCAACCCCAGGCACAAACCTTCTGGCAACTGATGATGAGACGAGCCTCAAGATGGCGAACAGCGCCTAACACCGTTTGACGAATCAGTGCGCGGATTTTACGTACAGTATCGCTACATTTTGGTAACCTTTGAACTTAAAGAATCCTAACACCGTTTTACGAATCAGTGCGCGGATTTGCGTATAGTATCGCTCCAAGTAGTGGTAAAATACATTCCTTACATTTTGGTAACCTTTGAACTTAAAGAAGATTTAAAAAACATTCGAGACAATTTCCGCTTTTTTTACCACGTCCCAATTTGATTCAGCTCTCAACATTCACCCAAAGTCCGGTAAAATATTCACGCGTTCGCTCAGAAATCAATGTCCTTGTCGCATTTTGGCAATAGTTTTTCAGACTTGTTTCAGACAGGAAATACCGAAACTTAAAATTACGCCGAAAAGCCGAAAAAGTTCTTTTGTAAAGCTGAGTGGTAAGTCTACCACGGCTTTGGGACTGTGTTAAAGACAAGCGGCTGCTTGATAAGACTGTCTCACGTGAGACACAACTAGAATAACGTGTGAATGCACGCGTGTTTGGTGATTTGTCGTAGTTGAGTTCAAGTGGTACCACTGATGAAAGGAAGCGGGCCTTTGCTGCAGAGTTATTTACTAGAAAACGACAAGTGAACAGTTACAAACTATTGGACAGGGAAGCAAAACTCTCGTATGCATCTTGTTCACAAAAACTGGACATCCATCTTCTCTTGAACGCGTCTTCCTGAACTCTCCTAGATATTCGTTGACTGTTGCACAAGTGCAAGCAAATGCGACTCCACAAATTCGCTTTTCAAGAAAGACGAAGCGGATTTACGAGAAAACTTACTACTCACATGTTCCCATCAGTAGTATCATCCGTTACACTGGTTGCCTCGGTAAAAGTAGAAACGGACGCTGAGCTTGTGCAAATTTTTGCATTGGTTCCACCGGGGTATGCGTATTCAAGACGGAAATGATTCAACGTGAGACTACAGCATAGAAAAAGGGTTAACCCAAAAGGTAAACTCTCCAAGTAAAATCCATCTTTAAATTCACGTTTTATTTTAAAGGGGGCTTTACTTACCGTCATGCGATCGACATCGTGCATCACCAGACAGATTAGATTCCTAAACGTCCCCAATCTGCACGATATAATATCTGGATGTGCCTCCTGCCAAAAGACAAATTCTGCTTTGCTCATTTCTGAAATAACTTATCACTAGGAACGAAAAACTATTTGCTCACACGGATTATTACCGAGCGATAAAACAGAAAGAATCTACCGGTTACAAGCGTCTGTTTGACCATGAATTTTCACGTCTATTTTATTTCCGACAGCTTTGGTGTGTCTCCTAATATATTGGTCGCAGTGATGCATGTTTCACTCTTTTGCAGCTGAGAGAAAGCAGAAAAATCATTGTCGCTCAATCGTGCTTCTTAACTTAGCAGATTATTTCCCATAAACAAGGGCTGTTTTGCTTAGTTAACTTGTTCGCGTATGTCAGAAATCTGAAAGCTAACTTGAGCAATTTATAATGTTTTAAAGCTTAAAATTACCATAGTAGTTGTATTTAACCCGAGTATATTTCCATTTTTAAAGACTATCCTCGATACAATCCATCCTTCCGTGGATACGATTACTTGTTGTTTCTTTGAAAAATTTCCAAAACGTAACAGCCCTTATGGAGAAGACTACCTCAGAGCGGTTGTTGAATTTTCCGGAATAAAACGTATGTATGAGTCCCGCTTCAAGCAAGTTGACCGTAAAACAAATGCGGTTGATTTTGCTTCGATTATCGTATCGGAGAGAATCCACTGATTACGGTGAGGCTTTCACGAGACAGGCTTCTAAAAATCCAACTCCCTGATTTCTTATTCCAGTTTAACGACCATCAGGACATCGGGTTCTGTCGGCGGCTCTGCTCCCCTAGCTACCAAAGAGTTAAGCATAGTTTCTTAAATGAAAATATTTTAGCATACTCGTCGGAAAGGATTCATCACCAGAGGGATCGGCTAACACCATGGTGTCTGAAAACTGGCAACGTTTCGACTCGAATATGAATCGACCTTGGGGTATTTTTGCTACGTTGGGGCCGTTGGAGTAAACGATCGACAGTTTGCCGGTCGGTAAATCCAATAAAGAACTCACAATGGAACATTCTAACGTGGAATTTGTTTGTTTTTTAACGCACTAATACAAACGAACAAACAAAGAAGTAAATGCGATTACCCAAATATGTTAATTTGTACAATAAATTGGTTTCAATGGGAGACTTAGATGAACTTGAAGAAGATGGTCACAAGCGAGATGGTGAGCTGGATGAAGTTGAGTCTCTTGTCGGAACCAAATTTGTATGCGAATGGCAGTAGTTGTCAAATTTCGTCCAATTGGAGTCCAAGCGGAAACTCAGGAGCTGCATCTACCTGATGAGCTCCAAGAATGGAGAAGCTGGTTGTGGAGGCTGTGGAAGCTCTTTCACCAACTTTGTGTGTCATGTCCAGGCAATGCATTGCGTAGACACCTCGAATATCGCACCAACTGTAACATGAAGCGGCTTGCTGCAGCACCTTTTTTCTCAAACAAAGTCATCCTAAACGCGCATTAAGCTACGTCTATTAAACGTGAATGACGTTTAGATCAACTGTATCCGGAAGGTGATATTATGTTTGATCATAAACTGACAAATCTGTTGCACAAAAAGCGGCTTGGTGCAGCACCTTTTTTGTCAAACAAAGTCATCCTAAACGCGCATTAAGCTACGTCTATTAAACGTGAATGACGTTTAGATCAACTGTATCCGGAAGGTGATATTATGTTTGATCATAAACTGACAAATCTGTTGCACAAAATGTCCCTGGTAGATTTTGATCCATTGTGAATTGGGAAGCTCTGAAAAACTTTTTTATTCTAGCTGACTAGTTATGCGATACGAATTTAGTCTATCCATCCTGCACTAATATTGTTTTCTGCCACCTTCCCCGCAGGTAAATTTGGACTCCAAAACGCGGTTGGAAACCGAAGCGGAAATAGCAAACCCAACAGTTCACACCCTCGACAATGCTCAAAAGCGAATACAAGCCCTAATGGAAAAGGATTCATATCGTCGATTCTTACGATCCGAAGTCTATCTGACTCTCTATTCTGAGGCACGAGAAGTGGCAAAAGCAGTGGCTGCATCTGCTCTCGCCGCGTCTCTTCAAGAGGCTAGTGAAGAATTGGAGGGAGCAGTACTCAACCTGATCACGTCCAGTTCGTCGACCTCTCATTTTTCATTCCTATCCAATCTGGGTTCAAACTTTAACGCATCCACAGGAACCGGTCTTCATTTGCCTGGCGTTGCCGCGGCTGCGGCCAGTGCAGAGGCCGGGATGAACAGCGTCCAGGACCTGCAACTGTTGGGTTTGTCAACTTCCCGCCACATGCGTAACAGTAGGAAATCATCTGCAACAGACACTTCGGCGAAACGAACCCCCAAAACTGAGTCCGACTCACACAGTGGCCACTCGAATGCATCCACCAGTGACCAGGCCAGATAGCACAATCAGAAATAGTTCCATCGGGACAATGCTGTCATCTTGTCTAAACCAGAAACATGTTCAAAACCAATTCAGATTTATTGGAATTCAGGAGTATCGTTTATGAGGCATCAGAAAAAAATTGTCGATATTAACAATAAAACCTTTTTATATCCTTTGAATGATCTTTTATGATTGAAACACTTATGCAGCACATGGTACATGCAACAACTCTATGACTGATGTGTTTAGTTCCTGTTTTTTAATGGCAAATTACTTTTCTGCTGAGTATATATAATGAAACATATCTAATGAAATCACACTTGAGTCGGACTGGGAGAACAATCGTCTGACCTTGGCATCAAGAAGTTCACGTGACCGGTATCCGCACGCCATGTGACAATCAATAACAAAGATTTTGTGTGGTGCAGGCGGTTAGTGTACCAGAGGAGAATTAAAGAACAACTTACGGAAACGTTTCAGATGGCAGAGATGATGGTGGTATTGTAGAAACGAAGTGGTCAGAAGAACTGTAGGCCGCTCGGTAAAATAAGACGGCGTTAACCAGCATATAGCGGCGTATTCTACAAACTGTTTCCTGCACACCATAGTGATCATTTCAGCCCACAGATAGATCTATATATGTTGATTATACCTACTTTCCTTATTCAGCTTGACACCGTTCCAGTCCTTCGACATTCCTAACCGAACGAAAGAGGTAAACCGAACAGTTAGTTTCCGAAGGGTAATTAAAACAGTTTTCTAATGAATACAACCATGAAAGAACGGAATTCTTCGACTTAACTTTCTGCCAGCTAACAGCAGTTCATCGATCGCGATTTGCCACCATACTATCTGGTTTCGTCGGTCATGAATAAAAAAGCTATCGTACATGCGAAAAATCAGAGGTGGGTTTTTCAATAGACTGTAAGTTTAATTATAGGTAAGGCACAAATTTCTCATCGAACAAAATGTCCCATATGGAGCACTACCTCTCTTTGGATGTCGTGACAAATTTAACAGTGAACAATACTGGTCATATATTTGGACTGTTTCAACTGTACTTAAAAGGCTGTTTTTTGCATCCAGAAAACAATTGGCTGGTTCTCAAACCTATTCTAAGTCAATCGTGCTCCCTCACTATGCTGCTTTGTTCTTTTAACCGTAAGTTGCCAAATTATGTAATATGAGTTATGCATTGGGTGGGGGGGGGGGAGAGGATGAAAACTTGGGGCCTTGTTCCGNTTCTCAAACCTATTCTAAGTCAATCGTGCTCCCTCACTATGCTGCTTTGTTCTTTTAACAGTAAGTTGCCAAATTATGTAATATGAGTTACGCATTGGGGGGGGGGTAGATGAAAACTTGGGGCCTTGTTCCAGTTAAACGGATAGTGATGTCTCCTCGCTTAAGTTTTGAGCGTGAGCGTGATTGGTCATGTAGCTGAGCATAATTGAAAAACAGCCATGTGATCTTCCACAAATTTTACTGTCCCAAATAAGTGTGAAGGGAAATTTTACACCTCTATTTCACCATTGGTTGGTATGTGTGAACAAATTAGATGCTTCGGAAAAACTAGCATTTTGGTTGTCGGCAGTTGCATGATTTGTGGAAATCGCGCTGACATTACTAACGTCGTTATCGAAGAAGTTTAGTGACAATCGGTAGATTTATTGCTGGGCAGCGTTTCGCTTTTAACTCGAAAGTTTCGTCAGGCCATGTGACTAGGTTCCGAGGTTGGTCGAGATTTGAGGCGGAAGGAGAACCAATCAGCTAAGTCAAGTTAGATCTCCGTTGGGTGTCGGCCGAGAGAATTTTGTGTGTTAGGGTGGGTGAACAAGTGTTGGGGAGATGAAGAACCTACATGTGTTTGGGTCCAGCCTAGAGTCTAGTTCTTTTGGTTCGGTTCATTTGATGGTCCCTCTTGAATGTCGTTTGAACCTTCTGTCCGTCTGTGTGGATGAGCTAGTCTTAAGATAATTGTATAAGGGGGATGCTGTGACCTTTGATCAGGTTGGGATTTCCACCTCCACCCCCAGTTTTTGCAAATGAATCTACGTGGATTGACAACCACACAGCCACGTGTCCATTCGGCTTACCTAAGACAGCTTTCCATACGCTCGCCAATTCCACACCCTCCATTCTTGTGTAGATTTTGTCCCGTAAGTGAAGCCAATCTGTGCTGAAAAACCGAGAAGCACTGTACAGCTGTTTCATCCTTATTGGGAATCATCAGCAGTGCGCATCTCACAAAACTCCGAAGAGTCTCGAACCCGCGACATCCCGGCTAGTTGTTTGAACACTTAACCGTTCGGCCACCAGTGACTGATCAGCAGTGTGAGTAACTCTCAATTAGACAGGATATAGCGCCGCTCATCCTTCAATCACGTGTTGACTGGCTCCTTGAGCAACGGCTACAGGACGAAATCTCCACAAAAATCCCAACCCCCCTCACATTACCAACAATATATAAGTAGCTCATTGGAAGAATAAACTTCACCCGATGAGTGAAACTTCTATCTGAGAAGTCGTTGCTCGAGGAGCCAGTCAACACGTGACCGCGTGATGTGGATCCCGTGATTGAAGGATGAGCGGCGCTATATCCTAAGTGCGAGTTAATCACACTGCTGATCAGCCACTCGTCGGTGAACGGTTAAGTGTTCAAACAACTAGCCGGGATGTCGCGGGTTCGAGACTCTTAGGAGTTTCGTGAGATACGTGCGCACTGCTGATGATTCCCACTAAGGATGAAACAGCTGTACAGTGCTTCTCGGCTTTTCAGCATAGATTGGCTTCACCTACAGGACGAAATCTCCACAAAAATCCCGAATCTCCCCAAACTACCAACCCTCCATTCTATTCGCGCCGTGATGCTTAGTAATTTCCACCGTCTCGACTATCAGCCGCTGTGGTGTGAATCGCAGTCCCCGTCTTAAAACTTCCACATTCTCCAGATCTGTTCTATATACCGTGTCTAAGGCATGTACCACCATCGCTGAATCTTTGACCAGCATTTGGTATTCTTCTGCATTCCTTGGTGGTTTGTTAATACTTCTCTTATGCTCAACAATTCTGGTGTGCAATTCCCTGGCAGTTTGTCCTATGTAAACCTTAGTGCAACCGTTGTACTTAATTTTATATACACGGTCCTCTTGTCCTCAAACATTCATTCTGGTGAGTCTACACCACCATGCGAAGATGTGAGCCCCGGAATCTGATATATGAGATCAACGTGTTACTACCGCTGCACAAGCGTACGCTGAACGCATCTGAACTTTCGCGTTTGAACAGGCGAACTAGTTCACAATTAAGCGATGCGACTGGGTTGATCGATGCCTTGGACGATGACTCACTGATTAGCCTGATTGTATTGATCTACTTGCCCGCCTGTCAGGACTTCAAAGCCAGGTAGACAGTTTGGAATCCACATGGGTTCTCTGTAAGCGAACATATTAGCTACCACTGTGTCCATGAAATTCCGAGGTATGCCCTATCAGATCGAGGGAAGTGGACTCTTTATGTGCCTGCAAACCAGTGATCACTTACTGCTGGCCAGATATGTTTTATATTACCGCACATGTGACTGCAGTCATTGCTCCAGGGAACATTATTCACTTGCTTCATAATGGGACGGAAGTGTTCATTCAATCGTTCTATCAAACATTACCGGTCTTAAAGGATATCGTAGCTTGTAATGCAAGCACGTTGTCAAACGCCACCAGAAAATGTGCACTACACTTTGTCGATAATATAGTTCAACAAGCTGTCTTCCTCTAAATGGGTAACACAGGGCTATAAATAGATGGCAGTTAAGGGTCCCTTGAGAAAAGCACATACATGTGCCATTCAACGGTATATTTAACTGAGTAAATGCAATCAACACAGTCTTTGCCGATACGCTGAAAACGTTGATTCGCGCCTCTAATTCTAGCAGTTACATGTGCAATTGAGCCATACACCTCAACTCTTGTTCAATATAAAAGTTCCTTCTGTAGAGTTCCGGGTTTGTATAAACAAGATGAATCCTAAATTTAACAAAACGGACAGTTCTATTTTCAGATTTAGTGCGTTTTCAATAAAATCTTTGCATACTGAGGTTTATTGAGGACATCTCTTGATGCTTCTCCATATATATAATGAAGGGTCAAAAAGGGACAGAGTGGCTAGCTGTGTTCAGGTGATAAGTGGTGTTCATTGATCGATGGCCAGTTCAAGCCTGCAGTCCGAATCGATCGTGTTTGTCCTGAATCCACTGGTCTGATTGCCATCGGCCCCAGAAGCCATTCAAATGATTTTGACTTCTTGGAGGAGATTAGTCTAGTACCTAGGCAATTAATTAAATAGTGAGTCGTTTTATTCCCGCCTTTAGTTCTCCATCACGTGATGATTGTGATCCTGCCGTCACCCATGAACAAAATGACAGATTTACTCACGGACTGTCAGCTAGTCTTATAGGTCCATCATTAAAACTGGTAAACTGTAGAGAGGTTGATTGCCAAAGCACTAATGCGAGGAATTTGGTGGGCAGGCCGATGAGTTTAGAGGCTCCCTGAAAAGCAGCCGCTTGTATAGTACCATCCTGGCAACCATCAGTCACTTTAAATCTGTTGCATTGCTTTTTTTAACGGAATCAACATACTGGAACTTTCATGGTAGTAAATAGGAATGCTTTAGTTTATCACCAGACAAGAATAGTTGCTGGGATCCCGTTTGTGCCAGAAACCTTTCTGCTTTGTCAACCAACAATTTACCCTTCCTTTTCGATTGTTTCATCTTTCCCAATTGGTCTTTTGAACGACGTTGGACCCACACAGCTAAACCTTTACTCCCGTTTTCCACTGACTCTATCTTGCTTCGAAATGCAGTCCAGTAATGAGCATCACGGCCCATCCAGTCCAGGAAACTTCACGGAAAGGGTGAAGTTTCCACACCAATTGTGAAATGTAGGGTAACAAGGAGGATGAATTGAGTGACATTTTGGAATTGTCTTTTCTAGCGATCAGTACCATTTTGTGGGTGATTTCAGCGTCTGCTCAGACATTCTGCCAGTCATATTGTAAAACACACCTTGAGTTGTACCCCACCGCTGGTCTGTTTGCAACCACATAGTGAGTTTTATTTAAGTGGATAGAAAAATCCACTAAGTGTGAACTATGTATAGATACGTGTATAGATGGGCGAACAATACACTGGCAAAAAACACTAAGCTACCTGAAAATTTATTTGGAAGAACCAAAATCATCAAAAGTCATGCACCCGTTAATTACGAAATTCTGGCGGGAAACACGAAGTGAGAGATATGGGTGACAGATTATAGATAGTTTATTTTATTAACAAAGTGCACCTATCCGAACTTCGCAACGAACTTTACGTGGTTCAGCACAAAACTAAAAATGCACAGGTCTCCAAACGGACCTTCCTGTCATTTCCACTTGAAAACGTAAAACTTAAAAAAGGAGATTTCACTAGAGTCTGAGGAGGGCGTGTGTCATCCCGTCTTACGACAAGGTTGTGACAGGGTTGGTGCAAGCGTGGGCCTGAACCCATGCTGCTTACGCATATATCGCCGCAAATAATCTACAGTTTTACGTCTCGGTTACCCAGTGAGATTCTGAAATTCTGATGTTGTTTTACGCTACAATCGTCGTGACCCACAAAATAAATGAGGAGGAAACTGACTCCCCCCCCCCTACTAAAGGACAACCAAGACAAAATTAGAGGAACAATGTGATATGCCGAATCAACTGCAACAAGTGCAACAAATTCTATGTTGGACAAACTGGGAGGAAATTATGCACACGAATAAAGGAACACAACGCAGCCGTCAGGGGACATGACCATCTTATCCTTGATATCCATACACGAAGACCAAGAAGGCCACAAATTCACTATGGAAAACGTGAAATTCTTGGCATATGAGAGCACCATGCGGGAATTCCTGGAGGCATGGTACTCTACGGGTGATTCGATCAACCGATGCATTGAATTGGATCGAATTTACGCGCTACTACGTGCAAAGGACCAACTGCTCCACGGGAATACTCCAGGAGAGCCAAATGTCGGATTCACGAATCAACAAGCAAGAAACTGCTTGGAGTCGGATCAAAAAAGGTCACAAGCCGGAACCCTGAGAGGTCAACGACAGAGGTCACTCCAGCCTCGATCAGGGCACGTGGTCATCGACCGATCAAGAAACAGGGTAGCAGATCAACCAATGGAACCGACCGGCCGAACATCCAGTCGTGATCGAAGGGCAACCCCAGCCAGCAGCCAGCAAAACCCGGAGAGGTTAACGACAGAGGTCACTCCAGCTTCGATCAGGGCACGTGGCCATCGATCGATCAAGACACAGGATAGCAGATCAACCAATGGAACCGACCGGCCGAACATCCAGTCGTGATCGAAGGGCAACCCCAGCCAGCAGCATGTATATTAACACACACAACACTACTCAAAACACAACCAACAACCCATCGCTACGCTCCATCAAGCTCCCTAACAACGCACTGATCACGTCTCCTCGATTGGCAATCAAATTGCCTAGCTCAGCGAGCAAATCAATGACCATCTACGCTACCTGAACTACCAACATTCTTTTCCATGGCAAAGTTACTCAACCTGCTTATCCCAGTATGTTCTTTCTGCTTTGATATCACCAATAAAGTGGGTGCAGTGTTTCGTAATTTAACTAACCGAGCAGTTTAAAAGGTTTTAATAAACCACGTTTGATGTTTCGAGTTTGAAGATGCATAAAGAGAACTTATCTAGTGTGAGGGTGTCATCCATCAAGGTAACTTCTTTCCTCTTCTGAACAACGAGTGGATGTATTAACTCACCTGAAGATTGGGACCTTGGCTTGGAAGTGTAGTTTCCACCATGCTGCTGAGCTGAACAGCCAACGTGACCACCTATCCTCCGAGTTTCCTTCATGTGAACCGCTCTTCGGAAAATGTATATGGACTGCTAAACACTGGCGTGGCGCCTCACCAATCGGTCAGTTGAGGATTTCAACTGCATCGAGAAGCTTCAAGTGAGATTTCCTCCTTAGCAAACAATATGAAAGATATCGGCACAGTAACTGACGCAAAGAAAAATGAGTTGGACGAGAGTTTCAAACGATCTAAATTCAAGCTCTTTGAGTACTTTTCCGTCTTTCTGGGTCATTATTCGTCATGCTGCACCAATTCACAATAGGAGACAAACGAGAGATTCACCTGGGTTGCAGGTGAGTCTCTCGAAAGAACCAAATCAGTTTGCAAATGAGTGTACATTCGCTAATTCCGTGCAATTTGGTTTCAAGTAGAACATAAGGTTGACGGAAACCCGGGGACTGCGCCTACCTGATGAGCCCCAAAAGGGCGAAACCGGTCGTGGACTGTCGACGGATTTTCAGCAAGCTTATGAGTGATCTTTACTGACAAAGGACAGGTTGACGATATGACTATTTGCTCTCAAATTGGATTCACCCCTTCCGTAGACGGAAGCTGCTGACAAACCTGTTTTATTCGGTAGATGACTTTGTCCGGTGATTTGACCAATTTGTGGCCAAACGAAGTTTTTCCGTTAAACGAATAAACAAATCAGAGCGAAATCAGCTGACTATCGGTTCTTAGTGTCAAAACACAATATTCTTCGGGCAAATGCCAAGGGGCATTATACGTCTGTCGTATCCTTGTTATCATTCACCAGCACTGTAGATTACACGATTTCTCAGGAATACTCAGGCGCGCCACCTACCGGCACAAGCGGCTGATCAGTGGTATAATCAGCTTGCATTTAGGCAAACAATATTTGTATTTTATCATTCAGTCACTCAGTTGGGGTCATGCTATTCAATGTTGGCGGTTATTTGAGCAATGACTGCTCGTAAGGAACGTCCACTTTAATCAATCACTACTAACTGAAGAGTATGGTGTACGTGTACCGTCTGGAATATTGTAGATTTGGCTGCCTTCCGAGGATTGCTAGAGGCGCACCATCGACGAATTCAAACACGTCTGAAGGAGTCGTACTTGCTCAGAATCAGCTAATAACAGGGGAGCCAAGTTAGGTCTGTTTTTAATTGTTTAAAGGCGTTCCCGTATTTACCGACTGATTATCACGTGCAATTCTGGATGCACTTTCTAGTCAGCATTCCTATGTACGATGACTCGTGGTATTAATAACCCCTTCACAGTTTTAATCAGCTCAGTACTAACATCTGTATTACAGCCAGCAAAGAACTGACTCGTGGAAGGAAAAGAAGAGGAAACTTTCGTTTATTTTCTACACCCTTAATTGTTCTAGAATTTAACCCACTAACGCATGTAATATTTTGATCGGTGGAGCTATGGAAAAGGCGCTTCTGGCAAACATGCAAGTTGTACATAAATTTCACTTTCTCACCAAAATGTATTCCGGCTTTTTTCCAAACTGCTCGTAGATATTCGAGCTCGTCTTTCCAAGATATGACATGTTATGTTTAGATTCTGATCCATCATATTTTGCGCTAATCAATTCCTGTGTTTTGTGGACGACAAAATGCAGTGATGTTTTCCAGTACCAAATCACTGACATTTTTCTTCAGTAGTGTTGTAATTTTGTTCATTAAAGAGGGATCATCGAATCCTCATCAAGAAATGCTACTGAAGAAGGAGTTTTTTCCAAAAATGCAATATAGTCTATCATCATAAAAGAATTTTTTTCGTTTGAGCGCATTGGACAGCAGACATTTAATCAATTCAGGTGTGTCTCCAAATGAAAATTATCAGCCTCACAGATTATTTTCCATTGTTTTATCAACTACCTGATTAAATATTCATAAACTGGATTGCTCGCAAGTCTGGACTGTCTCCTGATTATCAAAGACGCTTACGTTTGTCTGCAAAAGTTGGTTTTGTTCTCCTCTGGTTCGTCTGATAGTAGCTCACTGGACGCCACAGTCAAACTAGGCTAACACAAACACAAATCTCTTATTTTTTGTGACAATACGGTTGATTTTCGAGAACTACACTCATCTGAAAGTCAATTTGGTTTTCACCCGAGACTCAACTGAATCTCTCGTTTATGATATTCTACAACTGAATATGCTGCACATAGGCCACCTCATGTTTCAGTTGGCAAGATATTCGAGGCATCGCCGTATATTTCCATAAAGGAAACTACTCATAAGGTTACTGAAAACTCTTCGACAGCCCACGACCGGTTTCGCCCTTGTTGGGGCTCATCAGTTAGGCGCAGTCTTCCGAGTTTCCGTCGACCTTATGTTCTATTGTGTTCATATTTGTCGAATCCTTGCCCGACAAAGCTGAAGTTTCCATTTGGCTCAATGTCGGTTTCGTTTTTTTATATGCTGGTGTCATCTTCTGGATTCTCTTTGAATTGAGATTCTGGGTTCCATCCAGGGGGAGACACCAAGAACAGACTCGGCAAAAAATAAAAACAACAATGTTTTCACATTTTTAATTGACTGTACACATTTTTCTGAGCAGACAATTTCCTCTCAAACGGGACGTGATCACCAGTGCTGAAAAAAATTCCTATAAAAGCATTTTCTTCCCATGGAGGTATTCAGGGCTTAGTTGTTTTCGATAAAAATAACAGCTAGAACATATTTTTTTATGTTGTATAAAATATGATATACACAGATGCCAAACTGTCCATAAAAGTGTCAAAAAATGACGCTAGTTATATTAGCTACTTGAAATTTGGGGAGGTAGGACTACGTCGGCTTCATTGCACCCGTCCCTGGAGAGTACAGTCTGGTCTTCGCGTTAGTGCAACGTCAATTAACTAAAAATATCGTGGATTCCATCATCCAATGCAAATTAGGTTACTGAAAGGATCGAGCTAGAAAAAAGAATCAGCTCTTTCGTAAAGGCAGGCAAGATAGACCTTGTGAGAATTTCATCAATATGCCGTGTGCGTCGTAGGACATTTCCGAGTACTAGGCCCAAAATTTCATCTCACTTTTTATCTTAAGTAGTTCGGCTAAAGTGAGGTTAAATGTTGATGCACTGCAGTCCATCCCGTATGAGCACATTTGTAAAAATGAGTCTCTCTCCCCGTTACAAAGTTTGACTATTTGAGTACAGCTGATCCACTCAAACGTATGCTTTAGAACATGAGTACACATTCGTCTCGTCGGGGAACAAACTGGAGATCTCTGCGTACAGTTCGACTTGCTCGAGAATACTGCACCTAGGCATGTGCCTGTTCTTTGGTTGTTGGTCTGTTCGCCGAGCTTGGCAGTTGGATTGCAAACGTTTCATCACCAATCGAGGTGACACCGTCAGTGCAGGGTTGAGTGGGTTAATTCCTCCTCTTCTGCCTGTGATTATATAAAGCTTGTAAACAGTATCTGGTTGTTCTGGAAACGGTCGTCGTGTAGTTTGATTGGTCTGTGAATCTCACGTGGTTTCAATCTCCTGTGTCTGGTTGCTACGTAGGGTGCATTCATTTCGGCAGTTCTGTATGTGGTTGTCATGCTGTGATTCGGTCGTTTCCTTCTTGCTTTGTGGGGTGGGTTTTGCTCATTTGATTGGCCTTCTGTTTTTCGTGGTTGCCTTCCTTTGACCCAATTAGTCCGTTGGTCGCCGTTAGGTTTCTTAGCTCCGAGTCACGTGACCGTGTGGTTCTTTCGACCGTAACGGCTGATAGACTGGGTCAATGTCGATGTGTTTATTGATCGATTTTTGTGTGGAGTACCACGCCTCGGCAAATTCTCGCTCCGTTTTGTTCTTGCGTGAGCGAGTATTTGAACATTATCCCAACTGAACGTGTGTCCTTCTCTCCGTGGATTGAGACGAGTGACATTGGTTCACGTCTTCTACTGGCAAGCTTGTGTTTATGTATTCTCGTAGCAAGTTTTCTTCCCGCTTGGTCAACACAGTGTTTGTCGCAGTCGTTGCATTCAAGTTTGTAGACCACGTTAGTCTTCTTCAAAGTATCCAAACTTCCCTTTGTTTTCGAGAGGGTTCTTCTCAACGTGTTTGTAGGCTTAAAGGCGATCGCAATTCCATGTTGCCGTAGGTGTCGTGCAGTCATTTCCGCCACGTTTCTGATATACGGCAGCGTAATCTTCCTCTGTTCTGGTTGTGTTGACGGATCAGCCTGATGTTGGTCTCGTAAGCACCTCCATATGAAATTCCTCGGGTAGCCGTTATTTCGGAATGTCTCGAAGAGTCTTCGTTCTTCATTTTTCTTCGCCTCTGTTGTGTTGCAATGTGTCTCTATCCGCTTGAATAGAGTTCGAACACAGCTCCGCTTGTGACAGTTCGGATGGTTGCTGTGGTAATTCAGAATCTGGTCCGTATACGTTTCTTTCCTGTATACTTCAGTTTGTAGTTGACCGTTTGTTGTCCTTGTTACGAGCACATCTAGGAACGCCAAATTGTTGTTCTCCTCAGTTTCCATTGTGAACTGGATGTCGGGAAACACGTTGCTCAGTAGTTTCTTCGCTCGTAGTTGTTCATTGTTCTTTACAAAAACGAATGTATCGTCCACAATGAGTTCAGGGTGACCCCATTGGCGCTCCTTTGATCTGTTCGTAATATTCTCCATTGAACCCAAAGTAGGTTGTCAGGCACAGATCTAGTCTAGTACATATTTCTTCCTTTCCGAGGGTTCCGTTGGTGTTTCCGCGGTTATCCAGGAGTTCGGCGACCGGCGTCCGTGC
>NW_008751761.1:1315511-1329205 GCF_000715545.1 Opisthorchis viverrini
GGGGGGGGGGAGATAATCTGTCCAACGTCTCATGGTTCTCATCACAAAATATAAACTGAATACAAGACGTGACGTCATTTGTCCTCATTGTATCAACAGTTCTTCCATCCCAAGTATCGTAGGCCTTAGGGTTGTTGACGTAAACACTAGGACTGTTTCTCGAATACAAAAAGATTTTATTCGAATACCTTCTATCTGTTTTGCTGTGATAAGGAAGATTTGTTTTGCAAGGAAACATCAAGTTGGGTTTCTCTGGAAAATGTCCTATAACACGGTTTATATATACAGAGCTTGATGTCGGAGTGTTGCAACTTGTTTCGTCCCGTTCAGAATGTAACGTGATGTTTCGGTTAATAGTCCGGGTTGAGCGGTGCGGTGCTGTTTCCTAAATCTCGATTTCAGTTTTCCACTTGAAAGTATGTTGGAAACTACATCGAATCACATCATGTTACCCTCCCACCACAGATCGATTAACAAGAACTGGACGTTTTAATAATTTTTCTTTATTGTATTTCGTTTTCTTTTTGGACTACTGGCTTAATTCGCTCGTTTTTACACCAAATGTATGGTTTCCTTGTGTATGCACAGGCAGCCTAACCCAGATCGTGAGTGCCTTTCGGAAGTTCCGTCTTTTAGGTGAACCGTTTGGCACACAACATCTTCCAATATTTCAGCGACAGACACGACCGGTGTGTCTAATGAGGTTTCTAGCATCGGGGATCATCAGTTTAGTTTAGTCATTCGTGTATCATTCTATCCAGTCAGCGTAGATGATTCAATGGTAAACATCAGGTTCTGCTGTCACGCTAAACTGCCCGATTCGCCATTATACTGCTGACTGTCCAATCTCTCGACCATTGGAGACCAAACCGAAGACAAAACGTCTGGCAACTTCTCCAGAGAACCTCAGTGTTGGGCACTGCATTTACCAAAGAAAAACCAGCTGGATGAAAAACTCTGCAAAGTGGGTAGTGTCAAATGCGGAAGGCATTTTAGGACAAACAACTGAGACAACAAAGCTAACTGCAAGCAACCTGTGATGGCGCAAGAATGTGGACGTGACAAGTCAGTGTGACTGTTGCTTTCAGTCGACCCTCATCGACATGACACTTTGAACTCCAAACAACAGAAATGTTTGGGGATGAACTTGCGACAGTTGGGATACATTTCTTAGTCCATAAATACTTGAAAAATCGAGTAAGTACCATCAACGAAGGAAAACGTTGGTAGCTCGGTTAGCGTAGATGTCGTTGGCTTGTTCGTTGAGCTCGGCAATTTGATTGCCTGAATAAGTGTACCACGTTCAAGTCTTCAAATTACATTTTTTGTAGATTTTTGAAGAGAATATCTAAATTACTATTATAACAAAGCGTCCTCTTGTTAGACGACCGATCCGTTTGTGATTTATATTGTTTTCGACCAATTATTTTAACTCAAGGTTTTGATGATTTCACGCATTGTTCTACTGGCGTCGTAGCGTTTTCCAGACTTGTTGGCGTCGGAGTTCTGCTTTCACTAACTGCATAATTGGTTTTGTCGTCCCTGGGTAAAATTTTGGTTCACTGCGGTCTTATTTTCACAGGGTTGCGTTGCTTAGTCTTCGCAATTCTCATTAAAGTTTTGGAATAGCCTCCGGTGTTTGTCATCACTCAACGCCAGGATAACCATCCTGCCACCATTTTTAAAAATCCCGGATACAAGTGGAAACACTGTTTTACATTAAGCCCAAAAGGTTTCAATCTAACGGAGCTCACAAAAGAAGTCATACAGGTCGCGTTTATTCATAAAAGATGGGGAAATACATTGTAGCGTGTAAGATTGTGTGAAAAAAACCCTGAAAAGTGTGCACACCAAAACACGTGGAAAAGAAGCGAATTCGGGTGGGACATGATGGCGTGAGAGAGAGACCATGATCAGGTTGTATTTGTGTAGGGCATAACCCGTCTGAATGATGTCGGAGTCTACACAGTGCTGATAAACATTGTATGATAACCATGTGAATATTAGAAACACGACACCATTCACATATCCAAAGTTGCAGTCAGTCATGAAAACGGACTGAAAGTTTCCAGCTTGGTTGTTTCCAAATTCCTCTGTTTCACGAATCGACTAAATAACTGGACCAGGCTAAACGTTCTTTCGTCTATTTGGAGCAACGGTTCTGCCTAAAAGATTCACCTGGACCAACCCTCCATCACGAAGTGCTGATAAGTGGCCTGTAAATAAATCGTACCTTTTCGGTTAAAATGGGGTGTTGAGGTCACAGTCTTTCCTAGTGCAAGTCGAGTTGAGTGTTGGACATTAGAGTGATCCGTGCGGTTAATACATACAAATGCATAAGTCACCATTCTGGAAAAGTACACTCATATCCACAAACCAATTTGGTTTCCAAGAGAGATAGTTGAATCCAGGGTGAATCCCTCGATTATGAAGTGGTTCTACAATGGAATTTGTTGCGTTAGGTCACCTCATGTTCGATTTTGTACTATCTTTGAAGAACCATCCGTCCATAAAACTGAGATTTTCCTCATTTATATAGGATTTAGGGAGCGTAGTATGTGAAACATGTGGTCTAATTAAAGCAATCTTTTGAGACACGTCAATCACAGGACAACTCGTGTTTTGTTTGATAATTTCAGCGCGTATGCTAATATTTTATTCCCAGTTTGCATGTTTCTAGAGGACGGTGCTTGTCTTGTCCCCTGTCACCTACGGCAGTTGCGTGATCGAAATTTCGCAATGGCAGTGATTTATCTTGACACCCCTGCTCCAGATTTCATCTCCATGAATGCCTAGGGGTGTATGAATCATATACTAGGTAGGAATATTGGCGGTGTTATATTTTCAAGCCCATCTTTATAGTTGGAAATGAACGGTCAGATTGCATCAATGATCACCACGAAAGATCTAAAGGCTGATAAATAAAACCTGGGAGCTCGAATCGGGTGGCGTTCGACATGACACTGCTAGGTCACACGAGGAAGTTTGGTTTCATCGTGGTTTATTTGGTCGGAATATAATGGATCATCCAGGTAATCCCTTAGCCTCTGACTTTCGTAACACAGATACACCAGTCACCTTTATGCAGTTAGTATCTGATCACAGTGTAACGGTGGTACTACTGATGGGAGAGACATGTGAGTAGCATGTTTTCTTGTTGTGAATTCGCTTGGTCTCTTGAAAAGGGAGATCTATTGTGGAATTTGTGGAGTCGCTCTGTAGCATTTGCTTGGATTTGAGCAACAGTCTTCAGGAAAGTTCAGAAAGACGCATTCAAAGAGAAGATGTATATTCAGTTTTGTAAGCAAGATACATATGATAGTTTTGCTTCTCTGTCCAATGGTCTGTAACTGTTCACTTGGCATTTTTTAATAATTCCGAAGCGAAGGCCTTCTTCCTTTCAACGGTATACTTCTTTCATTATCTGACTGATGCAACTTCAGAGAGTCCTTGCAGATCACGTATATACCCGCCTTCGCAATTCGTTCGTGCTCCGGTCACCCACTGAAAACAGCAATTTTTGTTAGATCGTAGTGTAGGATCGTGTCGATTAAATTACTGTATTCGGAAAGAACATCTGATCAATTTCCTTCCGAATCGACTAACATTATATCAAGTACATTCGTTTTATATGGCTGGTGTAGCCTTTTAATATTATCAGCTTTTGTCTTTACGTAGTATTTGATTTTTTTTATGATGCCAGAAAAAAGAAAGAACAAAGGTAATAAGTATGAGTGGACCGAGTGCATTTACAGTGGGTGAAAAGTGGTTGCTTCCTTGCCGGAAGAAAGTTGAGTGCGAAATTGTGTTGTCGACAGCACTTGATTTCACCAGCTATTTTGAGCTATGAACGAGGATTCCAAAAACAGAGGCGGATCTATGCGGGAAATTCGTGAAACACTGTACAGAGACTGTTTTTTGAGTGACAGTCAGCAGCAGTTGGGTTGTTGGTCTGATCGCCGAGCTTGGCAGTTGGATTGCGAACGTTTCATTACCAATGGAGGTAGCATGGTCAGTGCAGGATTGGGTGGGTGAATTCCTCCTCTTCTGCTTATGATTATATAGCTTCTAAACAGTAGCTAGTAGTTCTGGAAACGGTCTTCGCGTAGTTTGATTGGTCTCCTGTGAACCCAACTACCAAGCTCGGCAAATAGACCAACAACCAAGCAGCGCACCCAAGCTGACTACATTCCAGAACAGTCATCAGCAGTGCTCACCTCAAGAAAATCCAGCAAGTTTCGAACCTACAACATCTCAGCTTGTAGTTCAAATACCTGACTGTTCAACTAAGAGCGCATTTTGACAAGTTACATCACCATTCATCCTTTAATCATGGGGTACACACTTGGCGGTCAATCGTGCTTGCTCTCTTCGAGCCTAACGAGTGCATTTTATTCTTCCTCCGCGCTACTTATAGATTGTAGGTAGCATGAGGAGATTAGGGAAATTTTAACAGATTTTCAGGATGTCAGTGAAATCACTGCCGAAAAACGCAAATGTCTTCTACTTATCGGGAATCATCAGTAGTATACACATATGAAAATTGTCAGGTGGCCAGCTTTTATGCCCGGAGGCCACAGGTTCAAGCTCCTTAGGTTTTGTGGGAATCAGAACCCTGATAATTCCCAATAAGGAGTAAACAGCTGCTCAAAGCCTCTCCGCTTTTCAGCAAGGATTGAGTTTACTTGTAAGACGTTGACGTATTATCTTCGAGCTTCTTTTTCCCTGTATTTCTTATCCGACTTCAGTAATACATCCATTAGCGACTGATAAGTTTTTCTTATTTCGCATTTTTGTCTTGCAAACCGTGACAACATGAAATCCACTGTACTGAGCAAAAACGGCATCCACAGGAACGACTGTACTCACTTAGTGATATGTTTCTTGCAAATATCTGCTGAATTTGGAGACCAGTTTTTCAGATCAATATTTTCTTTTGATTTTTCTGTCCACGGGACCATATCAGTTAGGTTCTGCAGCGTAACCAGTGCCCACTCCACACGCCGATTTAAACAAATGAGGTTTTTTTATGCCAGTCTTCCTTCATGATTTATGGCCTTCTGACTCTTGTTCGACTTGGAATTCAACGTGTCTCCAATGCCTGACTAATACACTTGCTCAGTTACTTTCTGTTTCCCTTCTCATCCACCAGCCTCCTTCGGTCATCTATGATTGGTACCGCCAATCCTGGGTGGTATCTGGTTCAGACATTCCAAAGCCCGCTCCTCTAGGATACTGCAAGATCGCTCCCATGGAAATTGAAAACTAAATAATGCAAAATATTGTAAAATCAACAATAATAGTTTCTTTGTTGAAGCAATCGTTTTATTCCCGAGAATAATAACACCATTGAGCAAACCTAAGCGTTTCTGACGGGACATCGCCTTAATCTCTTTAGTTACCTTATCAAATTGACAGATAGACAGACAGACAGACAGTTGGTTAATTTTGCATGAACTATTGATGAAACACGCAAGACAGGTTGACAAAATGCCGTCAGTTATTGGGTATTTGGCGAGGAAAATCTTCACGAGAAAATTCATCTTGCAGCCAATCAATTTAATCTCACTGTCAGCAAGGGCGCCACAGAAAGACCGGACGTTACAGGCAAAAATGATTTGCTCCAAAGTTAGCCGTTACGATTTACTTCCAATTAGTTGAACGCACGGTTGATCTGATTAGTGTGCACCCATAGAATGCACTGAGCACTGCCTTAGACCGACTGGCATCGTTCAAGCTACGGTGAAAAAAAACGGAAAGCATTACCTCGTGCCGTCTTAATTTGATCAACGAACTGCTCCATTTCACTGGCATTAATGAGATAACTTTATGTATTCCCAAATTTGGACGGTTCATCGGAAAGAGCTTCAAGGCGACAGAAAAAAAGCCAAAACAGATCCAGAAACACACCAAACGTGACGCCTCAATCATAGCCCGTGTTACATCAAACCGCCTTGTATCCTGGATTTTCTAAAGTGACTAAAACATTGGGCAATCTCGGTTTGCCGTCGTTAGCACTGTGCCATTCACGTTTTCTCTCTTGAAAAACTGATTTGAATAACGTAAATGTGATACTAAACGTAGTATTTTGAGATGATGACAGATTTTATCCTTGAGGGTGGCGGACAACCCCGGCTGTCATCTGGTGGACTGCCACCACCGGAAAACCTCGCAATATTACTTAATTTATTGATTATTACATAGGGTATGTTCCCGTTTAAGCTTTACTTATAACTCCTTTCATTATATGCTGTTTTTTTGTTGCATCTTGTATCATCTTAAATCGTAATTGGATTTACTGAGTTATCTGCAAAAATCCACTTAAGACCATGTACTTTAAGGGTTGTGAGAGCGAGAGTGAGAGCAGAAATGACTTCATATATAGTGCGCTGTGGTTACTGGCATGCGATATCCAGTCATTCACTTGTCTCAGATAATGCTTATGGGTCATGCGATCCACTATCTGGCTCTTGCACAAAGCTTTTTACGCGCAGTTGGACAGTGTTGAACCATCAACTGATATACTTTGATGGCGTTTGGATGGCATTCTATTATTTAGTAAGATATAAACACAGCTATCTGTTCACAGGATCACGTAGAACGTTCTTAAAGTTGAACAAGTTTGAATTATTTTTTTTACTGGCTCGATGCCCGAAAGAATACTTGTTCAACGCGCATATCCGTCGGCACTGATTTGCAAGCGATATCTAGGGCTGTCGGGTTCGTCATCCTGGCTCCTTATATATTTTTGATTAAATTCATGTACTTCTGCCCTACTTGGCTATATTGACTTTGGTTAAAACGCGGCCAATGAGCATCAGTTACGTGCGTCATATATGTGCTGAACGCAGCCTATTGATGACTTCGATGGACAGCTACGGAGTTGATAAGTATCTTGTCTGACATTTGAGTCGCTCCTTCGAAAGATAAATAATTTGAACTTTCCATATATATTTATTTTTCCTCTTTTTCAAACTTTTTTGTGGGAGCTCAGGCATTTCATTAGCTGACTGCCACGCTCTTCTGTTTAGTGGGACGAGAAATATTTACATTCCACCTTGCTCAGCAAATGCATTTATTGAGCAAATCGTTCGAATGTCACAAGCCTTCCCGCATACAGTCGTTCTCATCATTAGGATACGACAAATGAGCGGAAGCAATTGAGTTATACGAGAAAATATGTCACTCGAGAACATACTCTCTGTCAGATATTAAAAGACTGTGTTTGCCAGGGGGAAACTGCGAAGATCCAGTTATTTTTGGCAAAAAAGATGCTGACGCACAGAGTGTTTGGCAAAACATACTCGCCGAGAGTTTTGTTTTCCACTTAAAGTCGAGTGGCCAACATTCCTCTCATTGTTATGCTGATCTAATTCTCATCAGATCTGAAGCACATCCACTGTGCCTGGCGAAATGAGTTTTCCAAAAGCAGAAAATGGTCTTTTTCACGTTGACGTGCACGTTTTATTATGAACGAGAACTATTTTTCCAGAATGTTTTTCCAAATAGCAATGAGGAAGAGATAACAAAAAGGGGTTTGTTTATTGAAGCTACTAAGAACTTTTTTTTCGAGTCCTGCCATCGATCCTCTCTGAAAAGTTTGAAATTCCTTTCCACTTTGAAGTCCTTCTGCTGCCCCCGCTTTGTAAAGTTCAAATTCTTCCTCCATTGGTCAATTTTTTGACCGCGATGCTGTAACCACCAACTTTTTGGTGCCCGTTAAAATCCGCCACTTACGATGGGTCAGTGGGAACTGAAAACGAGAACTCTACAATCCGCGTCAACCTAAGTGTCCCGAGTTCTGCTGATGCGATTAACAAAAGCAAATACTCTACTTACCTATCACATAACTTTTCAACAGAGTGAGTGCCTACGTATTTAACCGTGTTATGTGAAAACAGTAATGCGGGAACCTCATGTCACGTGACCAATTAGTTTCCAGTTCTCAGTCCCAGGCGCTAAGACATTTTCAAGAGAACTGGTCGGATAAGCATCACTGTTGAGATTTAAGGGAGTCTAGCATTTATTGTTGATTCTTCTCTTTTGCTTCTGTGGTGTAAAGTTGTTATTTTTTGCTTTTCGTTGTTTGTGTTTCCTTTATATATTACACTTTCATTTTTACTTGAAGTCAACCAAAAGTTGCGGCCTACACGGACCGATTTTTAGTATTGTGCAATAAGTTCGATACAGCCGCATTGGTTGTTTCAATTCGTGGTCCGTTGCCTTGGTTTGGTATGCGTATTTTTCCTGATTTACTTTTTTTGTCCAAGAGCCCCTCGGAATCAGAGTTACTTCACTTGGCGTGTAGAAACGTGCATAAACCCATGAATCGAGGTTTGTACCTTTGTGGTTTGATTATTGTGGTGCATTAATTGATCAGCCAGCGGTCCGATTTCTGGTGTCTTGCGCGCAACTCAACATAGACAACCCCGGAGGAAATCAAGTACCGTTCCCTATTGCTCGCAATGTTTCTGTGATTACGCCATCAAACGTAATCAATGAACCAGAATCCAAATCGATAGATTGTTCAGCTAGTTATGATCTATATAATGTACACTGCGCCGATTTTAACTTAAAAAAGTTAAGACAGCGACCCTCATCTGCCATTACAATATTGATCCCATTCTTGCCTATGGCAAGTGAAGAAATCTTTTTGTGTATGCGTGCCCCCTCACGCATTAGAACTGGTGGTGAAGAGTTTGTGCTGAAGGAAAAAGTCGATAGATGTTTTTATTTTGGTTCATCAATGCTACAGATGGACACATTTTTGGAGACTTTCAGCTACTTACATCGAACTCAAGTTACGATACACCTAATACTAATATATGCTAAGAGGAACAGAAAAATAAATCCCAAGGGGCGCACATCAGATCTTTGGAATACTATGTTTTGCGTGGAAAAATTTTCACACTTGTCTCGGTTTTAACGGGTCACTAAGGAGAACATTTCACAGCGTATATTACTGTGGTTCCGACCCGGTGAGGTTCGAATTTGTTCCACGGCTAAAAGTCACAAAACAGTTTGGCTTTAAAGCCCTACATCCACAGTATCTGCAGTTGGTGGTTGCAAGGCGGAGGTCTTACACATGAAGCGATGGTGAAACCAGTCAACTAGACCACCAGAAAAAAAATGTTTTTAAGATGGCGTAATCTGACGAAGCTACCTGTTGTCGGTTCAAGTTTCCCTGTGAAATGTAACGCAAAAAAAATCCCCATTGATAGACAGAAGCTAATCTTTCTGTCTTCTCAAAAAGCGTCTCAAAATCTGATGAATACATGCTGCATTTCGAACAACATAGAGTGAATGCTTGAGGAATTTCCCTTGCCGCCTTTTCCAAGCGGATTTACAACTGCTTAATGAAAACCGTGGAGTTTTAAGAAAACAGTTCAGTCACGTGCGCAATAGGCTTATCTGATGAAATACGGTCACAGAATAGATAACGACCTGTTCAGTAACTTGAATAGGACATAGCAAAGACAGTCTGAGGATGGACTAAGCTTCCGCCTTATGTTGACTGACGGCTGAACTATACAAATATCCTTCGTATCCGTTAAATTCACTTTGGAATGTTACCATTGAAAATACTGGTAAACCCTGGAACCGAGAAATCCTTGGGGAAATCAAGTCCCGTTCCAACAGTGTGAGATTACAAGATGTATTCAGCATCATCATCATCATCGACAGCATGACATCAATGTTTAACACCGATGCTTCACTGCCGTACAACCATGACTTATTTGAAAGCCTTATTGTAAAGAAAAGAGTAAAGGTGGACGGGGAAGGGACTTAGTGCTAGCTTAACACAATCATTTCGAGGTGCCTACACCTCCAGACATTCACTCAGACAATCTGGATAGAGACTGACAACAAGAACGCCACTGACATCGGTTGGCAGCCATATCTTGTAGTGTCTCCAATCAGGCACAGTGAGGATCACGCGGTCCCCATCCTGGAAGGCGAATAGCACCGACAGCACCCAAGCGTTTGGTGATCTCTTTCATACTCCTCTGCCAAGTCAAGGGTTGGCCACTTCTCTGTTTACGCCACTCTGAGTTGGGCATGGAAAACAGCACTCTCTTCGGCAAACGATGGTTCGGCATGCGTAAAACATGTCCCAACCAACGCAGCTTCTGGTGCTGAACACATTCTTCAACTGAAGTACCCGTTACACAACCAAAAACACGCTTTCTAACTGCCTCGTTACGGATTCGCTGACACCAACCCACACGAGCTATGGTTCTGAGACGAAGATTGTTGAACATCTGAAGACGTCTCAGGTCCGCTGCTCGAATAGGCCAAGTCTCACAGCCATACAACAAAACAGCCCGTACTGTAGCTTGATACACACCTCCCTTCAGATTCAGGGATAAATCACTCTGACGCCATGTCTCTCAAATTAGCAAACACATGACCTTGCAGTTTGTGTATTCAGCGCAATAACAAGAATGCCGTTGAAATTTGGATATTCCACAGGTAAAACGCTGGCTAGTTCCATCGGTGCGTCCCTCCACCACTGAAAAAGTTTGACTGCCACTTGCAACATTAATTTAGTTGTTGATTAACGCGTTGAGGAATAGTTTAGTCTTCAAACTGTCAGATAATGGGGAGACTTTAATGTCATCTAAATGCCGCTCAAACACGGAATAGCTAGAAAAAAAGAAAAAAGACACACATATGTCCCCAAGTTATTGTGCAGTGGCTCCGAAAACCACCATGCTTAGCAAATTTGTTGATTCCCTGGTCTTTCGAAACTAGACTGGACATTTGCAACCATAACAAATTTGGTTCTCCTCAGGAAATTACTCAGTATATGAATGTCATCCCTTATAGTGCGCAAACTGAAATTTTTCTTTTTACAGGGAACTTTGAGTGCACTGTCTACTTTCATAGAATTCACTATTTCAGTACTGTTGTGGACCACGATCCCTTAATGCCTTCTTATTACCGTGAACCCCGGTTTGGATAGTCGCTTGAGCGTCTGGTGCGCTTGGCTAAACCAGAATAGTCGATAAACGCGCGAGCCAGCTTCTCTCTGTTCATCACTGTCGCGTACAAGCTGTCAAAAGTGATACTCAGAACACAACTCATCTGTCAAGGGCGAGTGAGGAACAACCAATGAAATCTGTTTCAACGAAAACGGTTATTCCATTGGCAGTTAAGTAGTCCCGTTACGTTCGGAGCTGGTTCTCCTAATAAGTACGCACCACTACCGAGTTTACCCATAATAAATGAGGTTGGTAGCATTTGCGAAGTAAGCGAATTTTACCAACCGAAATTTCAACTTGCCTATAAGCATAATCCTTTGATTTATTTCCTTCGTTTGTGGGGTAACCCTTCAGGGTGGCTTCTTACGTTTGTATTGGGTCCCAGAGGTGCATCTGTTCTTTAAAACTTCTTTCTCCGTTATGCTTCTCCGAAACCTTTGTCGGGATAAATGAATGCCAAATGGTGCATAACTTGCAGTCAGTAAACAGGTTCATGATCATCGGCCGTAGCGCAGCAGTGCTTTTGCTTCGTGAGAAATTAAACTAGTAATCAAACAGTGTTTCCTGGGTTTTGAGGGGATTTTTCAAATGTAAGTCTGAACTATGCTTCTGGGCCTATTCTGACGATTCTCTCTTGTCAGAGCTTTTACTTTAGCTGGAGCACTAACATATTCATTTGTGAGCATCCACAAGAAATGTTTTGACCATCAGGCTCGCCCATAATCCTGAAAATTTTACATACTATTTAGGCTTAGCATACCGTTGTTCTCAAGCCCTTACCGAGTGCGCAATTAGTTATGAAGCTAAAAGTAATCCTCACGTGACATCATTCATAGGAACCTATTCCCTCATTCTTAGCGCTTTGCATGCCTTGCCTTGGAACTCGTTCTGGAACACAAGGACATTTGACAGCGAGGTGACATCGTGGGTGAATCTAAATAGGTTTCACAAACACGACATACTGTAAAAATTCAGTTACTATACGCAAAACTCTCAAAGTAAGTTTGCACCTCCAACGCGGACTAGTACGTTGCACTTGATGGTCTCTAAATTTGAAGACTGATGAGTCCTTAGACTGGATTCATTGGCCGTGTGACCCACATATAACCTGCTCCGATGTGGTACTAAATATAGCTGTAAGCAAGGTTCTAGTTTTTTATTCTTCATGCGCTCGAGAAAAATCAATTGTTTCCACAACCAATAATGCTGATTTTTGGTGGAACATCGTCCACGTTGAGGTCACAAATAGGGCTGGACATAAGCATGACACTTGAAATGTTCCAAAGCTAGAATCGGACTTACACACTGAAAAATATCCAAGTTTTGATCCAAGCCTCGAGTGAACCTATAAGTTTGTCGTCGCGTGCAACATAACAATACTTGCAACAGTTTTCGTCGCAGTTATATTTGAATGATTCCCAAAATAGCGGAATACACTCATTTCATGCCAATTAAAAACATCATAAATGAGAGATTCAGTTGGGGTCCAGGTGAGTCTCCCATCAGATTTGACTGGTATGCAAATGTGTGTTCCATGAGATCTTGTTCTTGACAAAGGGTTTGTGCAATCGGATTTCAAGGGCCTCAGTTGCCCGACTTGTATGAACTGACGCACCGAGACGTGGTAAACCGACCGCACTACATCAGCCGTTTACGTGGAGTATAAAACTGACAGAACAGTAAATAAATAATGGTCAACGGCAGTGCATAACGCCGTCAGTCGACTACCTGGCATGTAGACATTTTTGTTTTGATATTACACCTAAAAGTGCAACTATGACCTGTTAGGTTCCTTTTCTGCCGATCCGTCCAACAGTCGTTTTAGAATTCAAGACTATGCGCTTCGATAGTATGCCTTGTTTGTCAAACGGTTATTCCAACCATCTCTCATCCGCTTCACTTTGATCTCACCTTAAGTCACCAAGCCCACCATTACTTGAAATTTGATCCCGTAGCCGTACTACCCCTCACTTGGGTAGATATTTGAGAGAAATGAGTTAAAGTACCCACACTTGTTTTCTTGGCTGCGCCTTGCTAGCGACATTTTGGTGATTGCTTTAGTGCCGTCTCGCTCCTTTGTGTGGTTATCACCTGTGATTTATTACAGTCTAACATTGGACTCACTGTAAAAATTTATGCAAAAATGTATACCGTCTAAGCGACGAGATTTGTATTCTTGTAGTCTTGATGTCCACGCACAGGTTTTTTGGTTTTCTCACTGAAACCACTCGTAACTATCGTCGAAATATTCGCTTTGCGAGGCAGGCTCATTTTCCTAATTTTTTTACCATGAGACCCTGATTCTGGGCTACGACAAGACCAGCGGCACGACCCGAACCTTGTCTGAGTACTCCTGTCCCAGTGTGTTCGCTCACTTCTTGTCACAGCACTGAATATTCCAGCCATTATTATTGAACCTCCATTCTGCTTAACCCGCTTCGCTTGACTTTTCTCCCCCGGAACAAGGCAACGTGGCGGCCAAAGCGTAGATGTGTGGCATTGTCGACGACCCACGAAGAGTGTTGGTAACAGCGGCACGCATAAATTTCTAACCCGCCCATCAGAAAGCGGCTAACGCCTTCAAAAGTGTTGCAACGGTATTTTTATCAGCTTAGTTCTCGGTCTGAGCTTCCCAAGCTAGCGCTCACGTCAAAATAACCAAAACGAAGTGAGGAACACTTGTACAGCGCTATATATATATATATATAT
>NW_008751761.1:1329828-1370564 GCF_000715545.1 Opisthorchis viverrini
CAGATCTCGACTTGACGCCGGACCGGCAAGCCTTCCGAACTTTTGACCAATCTTGCGTGGGATGGACTTCTCGGCCGCAGCAGCACCTGACTGCGAGCGGTAAACAGGGATCCGTGTGGAATCCCGCCTAACAAAAAGGTCTGGTCTGGTCGCTTTTATAAGAACGAACAGAAGGTTACAGCACTGGTGAACTTCACTTTTTAGCCCGTTTGGACATTCACATTCGACAAAGCTCACCAGAAAATTATTAGTTCTAACGCCAATCATCCGTTCAGTCAACTTGTCCGGCGTTGTTTCCTATGAAACCTCAAAGGAGTCATGTTTAGCAATTACGACTTTCGCTCTATTAATTCTATCTTCGAATCGAACGAAACCTATCAAGATAAGACCGAAGAAATCAAACAGGGTCATTGGGTACTCCTACATACTTTGCTTCCCGTCGTATGTCTTCCTGGACACCCTCCAAACAGGCTTCACGACACATCCTTTCGACTGCTTTGTTTGTTTCCCAAGTGTTTAGACTCATGGTTGCCTTCTGAATACGACAAAATTGTCTTATCCCTCCCATATAAGCGCTGTACAAATTAGCCAAGGAACACCTCGTCTCCCGTGCTCAGAGTTTGCCGTCTGACGTAACCACCTCATTCAATTTCTTTTATCTTTCGTTGGGTTCACACCTATTTTATATGCTTTTCAAAGGCTGCCGGTCCCCAATCCTTTAGACTATACTTTCCTAAATCTGTTAACCACTTGCATTCCGTCGGTAGGTTGTGCACATTCAGGTAAGTGGTTCGCGTCTATAAGGTTCCATTCAAAATTAAATATGAGTGGTGTTTGATTTCCCTAGGTCCCTGGTGAATTAAAGGGAAAATGGATTGCGAAACATGGTGTATACGATATGTCTTTGAATGAAGATCACGAAGGCTAATGACAAGCCGGACAAGAAAATACCCCTGAAAGACGAAATTCGACCTAGATGGAAAGAAGATCTCTGAGATCATGCATGAACTTCTAATCAAGATGCACTACTGACCGGCGCTTGTAAGTATAATGTCCAGCTTGACACGCAAACTAAAATTCATCGCAACAATCTGGGCTGACTATACTCCCCTCAACTGTGACAACACCATAACCGGCTCATTTCACAAGCGTTCTCTCCAGGGTGCGTTTCGATAAAAGGCTGTGATGTTTTGTCTTCCCAGTAGTGCCCTTGTGACTTGAACGTTTGTCATCCTACCATTATTGTCCCAGCCAGGGCATTTAGGTGCTTGCCGAAAAGTACTGACTGAAGCGAGCGAAAAATCAAACCATCAAGCGGACAAATGCATTGTGATATTTTGTATTTCCAAGCAAATTAACAAAGGAAAATAGCGAATAAATATAGTCAAAGTGGTAAAATTTGTCTTTTTTTCTCTTTTTCGAATGAGACACTCGATTAGGAGCATGCCCTAGGTAAAAACGGATTCATCACGTTTTATGACGGAGGCTAATTTATGATCGTTTACTCAACAGTTTATTTCGAGCTGAAATAAGCGAGCTGGAGCTGTGAGTCATGACAGTGAGTAGTGATCAAATGTTCCGGTTCGAATGTCTTTAATGCGAGAATATCGGAAACCCTGTGTGATTTTGCAAGTGAAAAGTGTTCACTGAACTTTGTTGAATATAGAGCATCTGAAAGATAATGCTTAACGGAACAGCCCAAGTAGCAACGGTACGAATGTCAGTATGTATGTCGATTTAGCATGAGTTGAATTTATTTTCGTAAATCTGACAACTAGGTGCTTCCCAGACTATCATCACGTGGTTATCAAATTGTCGATTATGAAACAGACGTGTTTAGTAATGAGGTATCTACCCGTCGCACGTTTTGTCCAGATAAGGACACACCAGGTGTGCATTGAAATAGCCCATAGTCTGGCGCCGCGTTGCAAATAAACACCCCTATTCCCTGTGGCAAAAAGTAGCAGACCTTATTCGTTTGCATGACATTTAGTGCTAAACCAGGTGAGACACACTCGAATACATCAAGTTATTCGCACATGCACACTCCAGTTCGGTGGTAAACAGTCGTTGAAAAGGGTATCCAGCTTTTTATTGTTTCAAAATATACCGCGTTATTCATCTGTTCAAAAGACCGACATATTCCGTAGCAACTTACTATAGAAATCTTCATTGGAACCTAATGAAGCGTAGATTGTAACAAATTGTCATTAGCCGCTTGAGTGGACTGGAAGTGTACACAGTCGTTTGACTAACTAAACGCTAGAACGACGAGAGCGTGAATTTTATGCTCACAAGGTGATGTTTGCGAACAAATCAGTCATCAGACACACAAATTCTGCAAACTAATCAACCACTCTTGTTGAAAAAAGCGGACCGTCGTAGAAAAACAAACGTTCCCGCTCTTGTGAAGACAGTCTGCGAGACTTGGTTAGTGAACATTCTGTCCAAAATATTGCTGCGTGATTGTCAGATGATTCAGAAAAAACAGGCGCGAGTTTGCTGTAAAGCGTGGCATGGCGTAATACATCACTAATCAGTTATACCATTCTGTATTACCAGTATCTGCTGACTTTCTCACCATAGTTCTGTGTTTCAGAGCCCTCGAAGACTGGAAAAGTACGATCCAACTACAACCCAAGCGGCAATGGAAACGGGAGCCCAGATACTTTGTACAGTTTTGATTGAACGGAGAGCTGTTCACAGCAGACTGTCAAAAGATGCACGAAATTTGAATAGGTGCTGGGAATAGTCCTTATAAATATTTGGTTATTTTATTCAAAATTTCGCCTAAGCACACATTTATTGGACGGTTCGTTTGTTCAGTTGCAGCACTCTTTCAGTGTCTAAATGCCATACCACCCGTAGGAAGCATGAGAGCTGGGATAGTGCCAGGTTTCCCAAGCCTAAACAGGAAAATTCGAGAGGCAGGGGTCTGGTTCGACATATAAACCACCCGGTCAGCAAATTCGCGTCCTAACCACCGAGCCATATCACCCCTTATGGAACGGTGCCAAATACCCAGATCTTTTTTGTCAACTACCTCCGGATAGGATGGTTCCCCAGTTTCGTGCATTTCAAACGAACCCTCAGCCTTCGTGAACTCACATATTAACTATTGAGAATGTTACAGGCAGTTGATAGATTGATATGTGGTTGGTCGATGAGACTGGCAAGTTGTTCCCAAACGTTTTGTCAGCCTTTGGACAGTTTTCATCGGTGCACTTTTATCTTGTATTCTGACAGTCCATTAGGATATGTTGTTTGGAGATAGGAGCAGAGTTGCCTTTGACCCACTGGTGGTTCTGAGAGGTTTCCAGGTGAGTACACTGGGCATCGACCCAAATTTATTTTACTCTTGCATGCAGGCCCACAAATTATGGAGATCTATTAGTCGTACTTGTTACTGTGCAGCGCCTTTTCGATATTGTCATGTTGTGTACCGAATCCCTTCAAGTATGAAGAGAAGGCAGTGCGCAAAACAGCTGTGTCAGCACTCAGATCTAGCTGGGTGGTCATTTTGGATGGTGAGGGGACGGCCCTTTCAGTGTTAAATGCCATACCACCCGTAGGAAGCATGAGAGCTGGGATAGTGCCAGGTTTCCCAAGCCTAAACAGGAAAATTCGAGAGGCAGGGGTCTGGTTCGACATATAAACCACCCGGTCAGCAAATTCGCGTCCTAACCACCGAGCCATATCACCCCTTATGGAACGGTGCCAAATACCCAGATCTTTTTTGTCAACTACCTCCGGATAGGATGGTTCCCCAGTTTCGTGCATTTCAAACGAACCCTCAGCCTTCGTGAACTCACATATTAACTATTGAGAATGTTACAGGCAGTTGATAGATTGATATGTGGTTGGTCGATGAGACTGGCAAGTTGTTCCCAAACGTTTTGTCAGCCTTTGGACAGTTTTCATCGGTGCACTTTTATCTTGTATTCTGACAGTCCATTAGGATATGTTGTTTGGAGATAGGAGCAGAGTTGCCTTTGACCCACTGGTGGTTCTGAGAGGTTTCCAGGTGAGTACACTGGGCATCGACCCAAATTTATTTTACTCTTGCATGCAGGCCCACAAATTATGGAGATCTATTAGTCGTACTTGTTACTGTGCAGCGCCTTTTCGATATTGTCATGTTGTGTACCGAATCCCTTCAAGTATGAAGAGAAGGCAGTGCGCAAAACAGCTGTGTCAGCACTCAGATCTAGCTGGGTGGTCATTTTGGATGGTGAGGGGACGGCCGAAAATTGGGCTTTCCAGTTTACATTTCTGCAGAATCTTGAAAATTTTCAGTCGAATTGTCATTCTGTCAATAAAACAGATCCTTGCTGAACAGCCAACAAGTTCTGCAGAATGTCTCATCCTCACAAGCACGGAACGCCAGGATTCTCTGAATCCGCGAACTCCCGAGTAGCGTTAGAAAACCTAATCGTTTTGCCTTGGTAGTTGATCCACATTTTGTTTAAACCACATAATCAGAAACTTGCAGACCACATGTCATTTAGAGGAATGCCAGCATAACACGTGGACTATGAAAACCATTTGACGACATACTTCACGTGTCATGTGACCACATATGTTGCATTCACTGCGTAGTTAGTGCGGTAAAAAGGCCAATAACATCTTATTGGGACTGAAACTGAAAAGTAAACCTGAGGTTGAAAAGTTATCTGAAGGCATATAAAAAGACAAAAACCAGAATGTCGTAATCAATGCACCGTTCTTCTTGCCAGGGTGAACTGCCATCTGTTCGTTGACAAATACTATAGTTATAGCGAATTGCATCTTATAAGCGATGACAATCTACGCTAGAAAACGGAGAATCGTTAGCTAGTTGCACCTTTAGATTCGGACTCACAACCATTCAGTTAGTAGTTTGAACGTTTGGTCTTCCGGCCACGTGTTTGAAATACACTACATAACCTGCTGTCTCGAGGAGCTTAAATTTGTTCAACCCAAACTTCGCGATTCTTCTGCAATTTGGATACATTTGTCATAAAGGAAACCACTCGCAAGATTGCTGAAAATCCGCCGACAGCGCACGACCTGTTTCGCCCTGCTTGGAGCTTATCAGACAGGCGCAGTTCACGAGTTTCCGTCAACCTTATGTTGCACTTGAACACTTTTTGTTTAAAACGATAGACATAACCAAGAAAATTGCAATGCAATAACTCTTGGGAAGCTAACTACGAAATCAACCCACCCGTAGACTTCTCAGGTATGCGACATCACCCAGTTTCACTGAGTCGCCTCAAACTCAGTCGCCATACTGTACACTGTACACACACGTTCGATTCCACGCTGGCTACGAATATGTCATTTTTTCTCACTCATCTCTTACGCCTATGTCACGAAATTTATTTCAGGTCGAGGGATCTCAGAGGAATGCGCATTGCCATTCACGCTTGTTTAAACCAACAATTGGAAAATGGCGTTTCTCATTTTACATGACTAGCGTCAGTGGAAAATCTGAGCTGGTCTGTTCCGAAATTCAGCACACATACCAACACATCCTTGTTTTCGTTTTCCCTATTTCGCTGATTGTAAATTTGATGTACTGGTTAAATTTCCATGCAGTATAAATGCATAGAATTGCACGTGGTTACCGGATGCCGATATTAACTAACTAGCTGGGTGCAAAGTTTTCGGTTAGTTACTTCGGCTGATAATAAGGTTTAGGGTTTTCGTATTGCACTAAAAATTCTTTGACAGTCTGGAAACATCACGAAAAGAGATTCAGCTAGGTTCCAGGTGAGTCTCTGGAAAAAAACAAATTTGCGCGCAAATGAGTGCATTTCGCTAATTTTGTGCAATTTGTATTCAATTAGAATATATGTTTGACGGAAACTGACGGGCCCCAAGAAGAGCAAAACCGCTCATAGGATGTCGAAGAATTTTCAGCAACCTTATGAGTAGTGCAAATACGTCTACACAAAGCCAAATTGGTTCGCACATGAGTGTATTTTGCTATGGTTTAGAGCTCGTTGTTCTAGCATTGTCTAAAATGTTCCGGCTGCAAGGACGTTTGCACATTAAATAGACTAGACCTGATTGCATAATGCTTCCAGAACAACCTTCTTACAGTTTACTCAATTTGAGCAATATTTTCCCGTAATATTTTCGTCATACACTGGCTACAACGCAGTCTTGTATCTGTTCATAAACCACTGAAATCTAGAAGCAAATTATTTCTCTGCAAGAGAAAGGAAAGGTTAGAAATTTTAGTCGATTGACATGGAAACGGTACCGCCGTGCATAAAGGAAAAAACGTAATTTAATGCATATTTGTAATGCACTACTCATAAGGTTGCGGAAAATTCGTCGACAGCCCACGACCGGTTTCGTTCTTCTTCGAGCTCAGCAGGTAGGCGCAATCCCAAGTTTCCGTCACCCTTATGTTCTACTCGAAACCAAATTGCATTCATTTAGTGAAATACACTCATTTGCAAACAAATTTGGATTTGTGAGAGACTCACCTGGAACCCAGCTGGGTCTCTCGTTTGTGATGTTTTCTTGTCACCATTCCTCGACATCATTCCATCATTCTTGCTAAATTAATTCACATGGGAGTGAAGCATTTTGGCGTCAACTCAAGTCAACCCACTCAGACAGTTACTAGGATGCTGTAAACAGATAGAGGCTGATTGATCGATTAAACCGCCTTTCATTGCGTAGGACCAGGAGGCAGACTTTGTCCAAATACTACATCAGATAGTTAAAACCGAACGTTTCACAGCTTAGTTAAATTCTATATACTTACAAAGTGATTTATAAATGCGTAACCTCACGAAGGGATCTTGGAAACTGTTGATCAAGGAACCCGACGCCACATGTGGCAAACGATAAGACACCAGTGTGCTTAGATTTTTCTGGACTTTATCACATCTGTGTTAGTGTATGTGATGTGACCGTGTTCACCCATGAGATTCAACAACTAAAAACTCAAAATCTCTTCAGTAATCTATTTCTAAAGGAGATATTCCTCTGGATCATGATGGCGATCTCAGAGGACATATGTGTCAATGGTATGTACTTCAATGGGACGGCCCTTTGGTCTATCTATTAATGTAACATTTCGAAACCCGATTGTTTCCAGAATGTGAAAATAGAATTTATGCAGCTGCACGACTCGTGTGCTGCTTTGAGAAAAAATTTTTCACTGAGAAAAACAGTCGATAGATTTTAGTGTCTCAGTTTGGAACTGAGTTGACTCAGTTTCCGCTCAACCCTTGGTTTCGTGCACCAATGAGGGAGATTAATGTCGAATGCGCGTGAAGAACAGAAGTTGTTTTCCCAGATCTGATTGAGACCGTGAAGTTCAGAGAGTTCAGTTTCAGTTGACCGTTGTCATCACCTGCTATCAGTCTGAGTGAGAATTATTGACACTACTGTTCAGCTATTCGTAGCCGTAGGGTCGAGGTTTCAATCACTAAGGGTTGAAAGCCCCGGAGTGTTGCAGGGTGTGCAATGTTGATGAATCCCAACAAGGATGAAACAGCAATACATTGCCCTCAGATTTCCAACATAGAATGGCCCACCGGTAGCAAAACCCTTGATTGAAAATTGGCAGCTATCTTCCCAGCAACAGTAAACAGAAAAGTTTCCGTACTACAACAATTTGGGGGTGACAAGATTACCAATAAAAAATAGTAATTTTTTCTCCACTTAAGTAGACACACCATATGTGGAAATTGTCATTGATAAAATTAAAACTTCTCGTTGCCTAGGTGAACACAAAACGAAATGATTTTGTCTTAGTCGGATTCAACCTATTTTAGTCCATTGCGTAAGCCATGTTTTACTGTGAATTTAGGCTCCAGTTGCCGCAAAGCATTGGTTCGGAAGAAAAATAAACAAGTTAGATCAAATGGTCCGTACAGTTTGAAAAATCTCCCGGATCAGTACTTAGTGGAAACCCATTCGCCTCAATCCTATCGGTAATCGGCGATACCGCACCATTGTTATTATCACGCCCAGCCACCTTTGTCAGACTGTGGTTTAGTACTTTACGCTAAGGGACGATAAAATCCAAACCGAGTATACTGCTTTGCTACCTGAGCATCCTAGCCTACTGAATCGCCTGATGCTACAGAAAAACAACTCTCAGAACATGTGCAGTTTTGGGAGAGTGAATCGCTTGAGCGATTAGCTCCACCTTGACCATCTTGGTTCCCTAATTGGTGGATAAATGTCACGTTAGTGATGCTGAATATACTTTTGAATTTTCCAACCGAACCTTAATCGCTTGTTTTCAATGCCGTTTTTTATTATCCGGTCGCATAACCATCGATCAGAGAGAGTTGTCGCATCTGGACAACAGAGCCCAAAGTTATCATCACTTTTTCCCTCTTATGCGGTTCTGTTTCAATTTTAGAAATCACTCCGTCAATGTCAACATGAGGAGCGCTGTAACGCATTAATATTCAGATAATTACTATCTGTGGAAATAGTCACTGGATTGACAGGTGTCGCCATTGTGTCATACAACCTGACACTANCTGACACTATCAGTTTTATTGCACCCTACTGACATGTCGCATATCCATTCAATACGTCTACAGACACTTTAATGATAGATGATTTATGTTGTCTAACACTCGACGAACTATTCAACACAGGTATATTTTCAGCCCACAAAAACAACACTTTTCCCACAAGTGTGGAAAAGTGAAAAGTGCTGTCTTCCAGCGAACATGCTCATAGTTGATATATTAACCCGTTGACCTGTTGGTTTATTCAAAATTCGTTTACCTGTTTATTTATCCATTTATCTATCTATCTATCTATCTATCTATCTATCTATCTATCTATCTATCTATCTATCTATCTATCTATCTATCTATCTATCTATCTATCTATCTATCTATCTATCTATCTATCTATCTATCTATCTATCTATCTATCTATCTATCTATCTATCTATCTATCTATCTATCTATCTATCTATCTATCTATCTATCTATCTATCTATCTATCTATCTATCTATCTATCTATCTATCTATCTATCTATCTATCTATCTATCTATCTATCTATCTATCTATCTATCTATCTATCTATCTATCTATCTATCTATGTGTCCAACTAATTATCCATTTGTCCACCTATTGTGCATGCATCTACCCCTCCATTTAACTACCTACCATCTCTTTATCACCATCTGTTGTTCTGTTTACTCATCCAACCACGAATCCATAAGCCATACATAGCCCTTTAATTTTGAATTTCACCAGTGCTGAACTTCAGCACCCAGCACTCACATCTCAGGAGCCAACTTCATATTATCTGCAATTCTGCTGCGCATATTGTTCCAGCCCCGCTCAAAGAGAAACGGATCGCCATCGGACTATACGCGCTTTGGAAATCAATAACCCCACGGTAGACACAGGCCGCCATCTCATCTCCAGCAAAGAAAGTGGCAATTAGCAGATTATATTGCCAGATAACCAGCTTGGTTGCTATCAATCCACTACATCATACTGTGTGCACGTAAAAACGACTTAGTTGGACTCACCTGACCACCATTCGAACTGCATTATTGTCCATTACGTTTAAGCATTTGGGTATCCATCGTTTTTCGGTTGTCATTAAAATCCCATTGGAATTTACAGAAATTGATAAATATTCGATACTTTCACCTTTACTAATTCATCCCTCGATCAATGCTGAAGTATCAGCGCAGTTAAATCTTTCTGCAAGTGCCATTAGTGATAATCATTCGATTTCTTGAGGTTCGAATCTTCGGGTTGACTATCCAAAAAGAGAACGTGGACGAATACTTTTATTGGTCACTGTTTGAGTAATAAGGAACGGATTTCCGAATATTCTACTCCAGAACATGTAGCATTTCAGTAACGCTTTTATTGAGGCCTCTCAAATGCTTCCTTCAGAGTACGTTTGTTACGGATTTTTTGAAAAATTCAACAGCATGGCGACCTTCTCGGGAAGCAAGACTTTTGTTAAAAATTGATTTCAGAGAAACACCAACAATCTTCCAGGTAAAATATAAATAGCACTTCCTTAACTAATGAAAAATTTAGGCTTCTATTCGTTTAGGACCCAAGCTATTGGATAAACCCGTCGAAATCGGTCACTCCGAGTAGAACAGTTTAGCGTTCCTGATAGTCGAATGTCACGACATTTCAGTCCCAGAATTTGATGTCTCGTTACAGTGTTTTCGAATATCTGTCACCCCACAGTGCCCGATAACATTTTCTACTACGACAGAAGAGAATTATTCAACTGTATACAACCAATTTTCATGCAAGAGAATGAAACCTTAGCTTAGGTGAATAGCTGGCATCATAAATGGTTCTGTTGATTAAACGTGTTGAAAGTACTGCACGATTTTGCATGGGAGGATGCTACAGATTCCCCTTGCTGAGCGGAATGCTATGAGCCAAATATGCATCGGAAGGTATAAAATTGGAGAGCAGGCGTCCACAGACCTCTTGCAAGCCATAGCTTGCCTAAACATAATGGAGTGCTAATACGTACCGACTGCAGATACCTGGTAATTGTAGAGATACCGGATTCATCCACCGAGTCCTTTAAGTTTGCATTAAGTATCGCACCGGGTAATTGCTAACACGAGTAGCCCATTGAAGGATTTCACTCACCCTATTTACCAGGAGCAGGACAGCGACCCGTTGTAAACCTGTCAATGAATTCCTACCGTTATATATATATATATTATACACAACCCACACGTTCGTATTCGTGGTCGCCGTGTTTTTTACCTCTCTTATTTTATGTTGAAACACCGTGGAACTATTCTGTTTATTTGTTTAACTCTCTACGCAGGCGGATAAATAGTTGTTCGGATTGATTGCAATGATTTCAGACAGCACGACAGATTTATATTGAAAAATACACCGAAAAGTGAAGTACTTCTTTTGCAAGTTTCCCTTTGCGTTTGCATAAATTCACCAGCTTCCTTTTTTGATTTGACCGTTTCTCATGACTGACCATTTGTTGTGTGCGTCACTCCAGATTAATTTATCGTTTTCTCCAGAGAGACAGAAACATGCAGCAAAACCTGTCAGTTCAGTGCTCACGGCAATTCGGCACTCTAAATTTGTAAATATTTGTACGTTTATTTGTATTTTTCTCCCAAATTATAGCTGGCTTACCTCTGGAAATAACTAAGAATTTTTAAGATATGTAATACTCTCCCACCCGTAGAAACACACAACAGTAGAAGGCTGCAAATTGCTTGGATATTTCGTTGATTTATGCCGCTCAAGTCTAACTCTGATTAATTCGGTCACCAGAGCGAAATTTTACGTCTTTACAAGAAACGGCACCGGTAATCCTGATACATTTTTGTGTGTCACGTTTACTAACAAACTTTCACGTCTATGTAGGGGCGATAAAAGTTTGAAGTTTGAAATGGATTTGACATATTTCTAATTGAGTAGCCCAAGTACACGAAGCGTTTGCGAAACGGTTCAGAAAAAGACTCCAAACACCGACCGTAAGACTGGCCTTTTACGGACTCAACTACCGGAGGCAGTCACGTGCACCTGAACTTTACAACTTGTTCGCAATATTCCACGCAACGAATTGACAGGAGATAACATCTGGGCTACTAGTGGTCTCTCAGCAATGAATAGGACGTTGATAACATTCTGACACCACCGGATAGCTTTGGTTAAAAACATCGTAAATAAAAAGGGGGAGTTTGTAGATGTTAGAATTTGTGAATTTCATTCGAAAATTAACAAAAAACACTCAGATTATGAAAGTCACACGGGGTCACTGACGTATTTCAGTACTAGAGAGAAGTGTAGCGAACCAACTAGGAAACACAGGTATACAAATTTGATGATGGGTGAGACCCCTTCGTTTCTCAGTTAGCAAAACATCCATACAGCTGCGGCAGATAAAAAATCCACGTACTTTGATTCATAGTTCCTAAATCAATGACTGCAACTTTGATTATCTTGTTCTTTATGCAATTTGCAAGTCGTTTAATCAAGTTCATGAGAATAGAAGTAGCTAATAAATGACAACAATTGTGTGGGTGAAATCGGAGCTCTCATGTTTATACGTTTCCAGTGTGTGGGGAAACCGTTTTCTATTACTTAATGTATCTACATATGCCACGTAAGCTACGCCACTCAGGGTGCCCCTGGCTCCCAGTTTGGTGTGCCTTAGGCACCCAATCGTGGTGAAAGTCAAGCAAATTAATGATGAAATTAACCTTACGAATATGAATAAACCTCATCAAACATAAACTTTAAAGATGATTGAAAAACCTGACCTCAAGCGGTGAAATTTTGTTGACGCTAAGGGGAGGAAATGGACTTTTATCTTGTTTAAAAACTGATGTGTATCGATGGAACAAACAAAATTAACGTCAAATTAAAGTGGCACAATTTTGCGGCAGTAACTAGCGTGCTCGATTGGTCAAGTTAATTTTACAAATGCAGTTTACTTGAATTGTCCACACACTCACAAATGAAGTCATGGTTATGATGGCTGTGAACCATGCTGATCATTATATGTGATATGGCCGTGAATGCCCCAAGGTAGTTAGTTCAAGTACAAACGAAATATTTTTTCTACAGATTTCGATAAAGTACCAAAGGAGGCAATATGATTAACACGGGTCTTGGGAAGGACGAGTAATAGGTGAAAAAGGCGAGGAATCAAAGTTGATCGCATCCGTGAACATCTAGAAAAAAGACAAGTCTAGTCACATCAGTTCCGTCTAAAATATTTGTATTATTGGAGTATTGATGAAGACTTGCGAGAGGCGTCTCCAAGGTAACCGGTCACGCTCAGCAGTAGCTGATGACACCGATTAATATTGTGTCGGATCCAGACGTGACAGCAACATAAGGCGGTTACCATGACTGCCCATGTGTCCACTGATTCCATAAAAGCAACAATTCACGAGTGTCATTCCCATCATCCGACAAAGAATTGAACACATCTGTTGACAATAAATCACTGGTTGCAATCGTACGTTTATTTAATAATCAAGTGAATCCGTGAACTCCGGTAAGGCCCGGTGCCGAACCGATGGACCAGTTCGATTTATTAGACTTCTCTCTGTTACTAGTGCCAAGAAAGTTGACTAAATCGGGGGATCCCAAGCACGTTAATCTGAAACTGAAGTTTACCGTGACTAGACATCTTTCTATGCCTAACATAGTAGAGCCGTGGAGTGGAACAGAGTCAGATTTTAAAATGTTTCCACCAAATAATTCTTCAAGCATAGAGTCACTTTTTTCCTCTTCAAACAATACGTACAAACTAGATTTGCACCACCGTGAAGTCGACACAGAACAATATTTAATAGCGATTCTCCACAGCGGATAACAGAGTTCTAAAACCTGGGTTTATTAGACCGGTTACTTGTGAAGAACCGTACTAATCCCAGACACAACCGCTTCATCCTGCTGAAGTTACTCAGGATTTGGCTGGGAATAAAGGCTTTCTGATGAAGATTGCGGAGACGATATGAATATAAATATATATAACATTTATCACCAATGTTAATAAAGGAAGAATATACTTCACCCAATGGGTGCGGCTTCCACTGAAGAGATCATCAATCAAGGGCCCAACCAAGACGTATGGCCAAGTCAGGAAATTCCTGTTTCTATGGATGAGTGGCCCCTCAGACCGCCTTAGTGCAAGGCACTTGCTTGCGGCAGAAAGTTGGAGTGTTCAGACTACTAGCCTGGATATCGGGGGTTCATGACATCCACACTTCTGGGGATGGTCAATGAGGGTGAAAACAGTGTACTGTGCCTCTCAGCTTTTCGACATGAATTGGCTTTCTCTACATGACGGAGACCAATAAAAGTCTGCTCTTCACAGCTCCGTGATTCAACCCGAATAAATGTTGTACACAACGCATACGCCTCATTCCCAGTTAATATGGCGTGTATGTTGCATTGACCTAGACTAGCTGAGGATTTGAAGATTGGACTCATACTCTCACGTTTACGAGCCAGCTCAGTACGTTGTCAAGCGACTTTCAGGATCTGTGAGCTTTTAAAAAGATCGCTTTATGAAGTTTGAATTTTCAGTGTCCCGCATTTTGCTGCTTTAGAAAACCCCGTTTTTAGTCATGGCCGACGGAAAGTTTGGCACGTCAACTGCAATCCACTAGTTATACTCTGCGCTATCACCACCTAGAAATGATCTCTCAGATTGTTTTCCTGAAACGCTCAGATCAACTTTTCTCGGCCAGCTCTTGCCAAGTTAATAAAATTTCGCACAGTTTCAGTTCGCTGCAGATCGCTCGTTGCGTGCGAAGCATTGGGTTTGGGAGGAAATTTATACTCTGGCTATCACCACCTAGAAATGATCTCTCAGATTGTTTTCCTGAAACGCTCAGATCAACTTTTCTCGGCCAGCTCTTGCCAAGTTAATAAAATTTCGCACAGTTTCAGTTCGCTGCAGATCGCTCGTTGCGTGCGAAGCATTGGGTTTGGGAGGAAATTTCGGCAGGCGGACTTTCAGACGCCTGAGTGTCTGCTTAACTGGGGAAATTTGATAACAATAACCGCCGTCAGTTAGTTGTTTGCTACAAAGTCATCGGAAACATGTTAGTTCGCATAAATGAAACTACTCACAAGGTTGATAAAAACTCCTCAACAACCTACCACCGGTCTCGCCCTTCGGGAGGTTCATCATAAACGAGAGCTTCACTTGAAACTCCCGTGAAATTGATTTGCAACTGAGTGTATTTATCGCATTCATTCCAATTCGGGTATAACATCTGAGTACATTTGAGAACATCTGAGTAGAAAATAAGTTGACGGAAACTCGGGAACTGCGCCTACCTGATGAGCCTCAAGAATGCTGAAACCGGTCGTAGGTTCCTCCGTGAAAATATACTGCGATATCGCGAACATCGTGATAACTGAAACATGAGGCGGTCTGTGTGTAGCACATTCAGTAGACTGTCACAAACGATAGATTCAGTTGAGTCGCTCGTGAAAACCGAATTGATTTGCAAATGGATGCTTTCTTCGCGATATCTTATTTTGATTTTCGACACTGGTTCAACGTAGCATATTTTCGTTTACTTACTTTCAGCAGGCTGACTAGTGTATAGAATGTTGACTTGCTAGGTTTATCCAGCCAAGATCAGACGCAAGTCAACATGGTCGTGACCGCACAAATTGATCGAGCTCCTTCTGGCCAGGTTCTCGTGTTTTGGAATGCATCAAGCCTTGGAGTGTTTTACGCCTGCCTAGATAGCCGTTCTCCAACCCCCTTCTGATGGATGCAAGGCCTTCCGCTCATCCGAAGTAGAACCTAGTTTTCCAGCACTTCCAGAAGGACGTTGCAGGCACCGAATTCCGGTGACGCCGATTTCGATCCAGGCGCTTTAAAGGACTGAAGAAAAATGGTTTTAGATGTCAATTTGTATCAATTCTTATAGTAAGCTAACCAGCGGAGTTAATAGCATATCAAGACTAAAGTTTTTATTTCTTGGGAGCTCATTTTGATGAAAATAATTCATCTACTTGAGCCGAAAAATTTTGCGGCTATTGTAAGTGAGATTGGTTAATTATTCGAAATTATCCTAGGTGATATGTCCGGACTTAGCTTTTGGGAAGACATTTCAACAGTCAGATTTAAAGCTTAAGAAATACGCGTAATTGATGACGGTTTCAGATGGTTAACTTGAGACGTTGAAATTGCTATTTTTTCCGGTGCTGGGGTCTTGGTCAACGAACAGGTTAATTACAAGGTAGCATGGTTCTCCGAACCATCCAGCTGAATATCCTGTAGGAGTAAAAAGGGAGAGCAGCTCGCTATAATTTTTTAGCGTGTATTACGCGCAACGTGAACGTAGTCTTGGAAAACTCTTCCCATCTGCACACAAATTTTGGGTTTTGGCTGGAGACTCGGTTGAATCTAGCTAAATTAGTCGCTTATGGTGGATTGCACCAACTGAACATCGGGGCCTGATGAGCCACAAAAATGGGTCAAACAAATCTATGAGTTTCATGAGCGGTAGTCTATCCTATGTAAACGTAATCTGTTGTGAGAAATATACTCATTTGCAAATCAATTTGTTTTCGCGGAAGGCTCAACTGAATCTCTCGTTTATGACATTCTACAGCTGAATGTGCTGCACACAGACCACCTCATGTTTCAATCGGCCCGATCTTCAAGATACCGCAATATGTTTTCATAAAGGAAACTACTCAGCAACGTTGTGAGTAGCTTCTTTTATGAAATAACTAGGTTGTGCTTTAAGTACTGCGAAAAACAACAACAAAACTCATAAAGCGATGGGGTGACCTCAAAGAAGAAACGACTAGAGCATTTTTCTCGGAACAATTCCGATCTTCAAATCAGGTGGCCTGAATAAACCGACAATGCCCCAGCATAAGTAATGTCTATATTCTTCCATAAGTAAACCTTGTTTAAATTCGTTTATAACGCGACACAGAGATGCATCAAAGCTAGTCTAAATTGCTATTTCAGACACTGCAATTATGTAGCTACTATTTCACCCACAGCGCATCTCTAGCGTCACAATGATAACTACGCCCATCCACGCTACTTTCGACAAATGGTTCCCCTGTGAAAGGCAAGTGACCGCATCGAAAGTAACGATTGAAGGCTTCGGGTTTTCATCGTATAATCCTAATAAGTGATAAGCCAGACGACTGCAAAAACAGCTCCAATTAAACTAAAGATCACGTGGGATGCAGTGTAATCGGAGCAGATTACTTTGATTGCCTAGTTTGGTTCCTTTCTTGCGAACGGTCGGAAGCAAACGCGCGCGTTATCTTTCGCTTATTTCACGGCCTTCTATAGCCCTGTTGTTGGTCTGTGTTGCTGCAAGAAAATAGAGAAATTTCAGTTTATTTCCAAATGAAATGCGGTGTGACCAATAACATCTAAGTGAGAACATCAACCTTTATTTCAGAACCATCACCGTGATGAATAATGGTACCGGTTTAACGATGGATACTACCGATGGGGCGTGTGAGTAGTATGTTTTCACGTAAATCTGCTTCGCATCTCTTGAAAAGTAAGATCTCTTACGGAATTTGTGGAGTCTCTTTGTAACATTTGCTTGCATTTGAGTAACAGCCAATGAATATCCAGGAAAGTTCAGGAAGACGCGTTCAAGGAGAAGATGGATATTCAGTTTTTGTGAACAAGATGCATAGGATAGTTTTGCTTCCTTGTCCAATGGTCTGTAACGGCTCAGTTGGCGTTTTCTATTAAACAACTCCGCAGCAAAGGCCTTCTTCTTTTCACCGGTGGAACAGCTTCAACCATAGGACAGTTACGGTTTTCCCGTGATGAAAGCGAGTCATTGGGTTATCCCTTCCGGAAGGAAATAGATGGGTCAGTCGCGTAAAGCGAGAAGGACCAGAAGGTTGGAGAGACGAAATATTCATTGCCGTGCGAGCACAGCACTCTAATGAACCTGCATGGTCCTCAGTGCTAGCTACTAGCAGTCAAAAACCAGATAAAGAGAGAAAAGTGGTGTGGCATATGCAAACGACGGAGAGATATCAACATACCGTATGTAGTTGGATGTCCTCTTCGATTCCCGTAGTTTTTAAAGCCCGGAAAACATTGTCGCTTCTCAACCTCGGTTCGTATAAAATTGAGTCAAACTACTGTGTGCCAGTTCGGTGAATGTGGATTTGAGACCGTATCCCTAGTGTTCTTTCATCTTGGAAGGGGAGTTACTCTACTACTGTAGTGCTGAAATTCCAAAAAATCCTCTTTATTCCCTATTTCTTTTTACAACAGTAGAGCAATTAGCAGTACCAGAAGGAGACTTCATTGGCTCTTCTCTCATTTCCAGTAACTACGTTTGGATACCAATATAATGACATACCGATTGCTTGGCCAAGTTAATTGGTTGTACACCAAATGACTGTTGAACTTTTCACCGAGCCACGTAGTTTGCTTGGGGTTCAAGGCACTGTTATATTTTTTCATGATACGCTACACAACACAGTTTATATGGTGGATACCAGAAGACTTTGTTAGGATGAAGTACGTTCAGATATCCATCTTGAACGATGAGGACAGAATGTGCTCTTCTTGCTATGGTATGAAATTCTAATGTTGGAATTTTTTCTGCGTACTTTTACTCGACACATGTGTGACGCATATTGTGGTTGATATGAATGGAAAAGGTGGCACACACAATGCTTGCTCTCCAGTCGTGGCGATTCCGACTCATACACGGAGTCAGATTTCGGTTGATACTGAACAATTAAATAAACTGGATAACCCAGTAGAAGATCCTGCTGGTGTTCACTAGGGAACCGACAAGTGGGTCGCTACAAAATCCCAACGCAGATGTAAACCGCTTGCCTTGACTCATCTAGAGGCTAAATGCTAAAATCGTAGGATCTCTAGAAGGCCTCCTTTGATTTCGTTGACAAGCGTTTCACAGGGTCCTGAGCACCAGCACATCTTAGGTCTAAAAAACATTTTATCCAGTAGACCGGTTTTGTAAATCCACATCCAGCAGAGGATACTGTAAACTCGACCTTCGTCTTCCGTGTTAATGTTCACCAAAGATCATATCGCTTGGATATCGTCCCGATATCCTGTAGCTGCTGACACGCAAGTCGAGCCTATGACGATTGCCTCATGGGTGCATGCTTGATACCCGTGACCGTTTGCGTAATATTTAGCGCTCCAGATACAATATCAGTCCTGGTTGTCTCACTCTATTAAACCACAGGAATGGACACCTTGATCAAGCAGCGACAGGAACGCCAAGGAGGCTGATATGATTTGGATTACTTGTGGTTAAGTTCTGTGATTTGGTATTGTCAACTCTACCCAAACAGTTTGTATTCTGATGACAACGTTCTCTTTATTTCGTTTGAAAAGGGAGAACACTGGACAGACTTTTTTGCGCTTTTGACAGCTAGACGAAAGTGAATTCCCTGGCTGTCTTGGCATCGGAATAGGGACTTGCGATATGCAATCAAATGCGTACTGAGATGCGTTGTCAACAGCTCACAAATGCAAGATAGAAAAAACAAAGATCCTGTTATTAAACGAGGCAAACTCATTTGCAAACAAATTTCGTCTTGTGGGACCACTCACTTGGAACCCAACCAAATCTCACGTTTATGATCTCTTGTTTTTCATTATCAACTGAGAGGTTACGGTATGCCACACTCGAAGTAGAGTAAAGCTTTGATCGGAATTCCCAAACGTCATCGAGATAAGATGACGTAGAATTTAATTGCTTAACATGGCGATTTAGTGGGCCTAACGTGTAAATGTGTCAAATAAACTCTTCCTGCAATATTCCCTATGGCAAAACCGTTACTTTTCATGTCATCTCAAGATTCAAGCATCAGAGAGGAATTGGGAAGCTTTAAAACGAGCAGCCATTTAGCATTCGACGAAAACTAGAAATGTCTTACATGTATCTATATATATCACATATATACATATCTTGACGCATGTCAGATGCAGGTAACTTGTTTAAAAATGACAAAATCAATACCATGTGGAGAATCTACCGAACGGCATCACTTTTGATTATTCTTGCTGCAGATGAGGGAAGAGAACAAACCGCCGCATTGATTACATATACACATTGCTTATCCATCCCATGAAACTGACCGCAGTCTCATGGTTCATGATGGCGTTCCTCACTGTCTTTATTATTTGCGCAAATGCTGTACGCCAATTCAAGCATGCCAGGAGCCAGGGAACGTGAGTTTATTGCGCAAGTGTGTATATGGTTTGCTTGTAATCGTGGGTCGTGAATAATGTCCGTAAAAGTGAGCACTTGATTGTTTCACCTTTTGAGCAATCAATGAGTACAACAGCGTGAGATCAGTAGCGGGCGAAAAACGAAAAAAAAAGCGAAAAACGTTTTACTGAAATCCTGCAGCGGAATCTTGTAGTTGGCTGTATCCTGCCGAACACATGGATGTGATTGCCCTCGATATTTAGGGGGACCACAACACAATACTGCACTCAAGATACGAAACCATCACTTTCGACTAGAACTTGTTCACCCTGTTTGGTATATCTTTCACCGAAAACGAACCCTGGTCCTCACATGTCAAAGTTCCCGTCTGCATTTTTGAACAGGAGAATAATTTTACCTTGAAGAAATTCTCCTCACTACATTCCCAATCCGCCCTACGGTGATGTCATATTCTGGGTAGCTTTCGTCTTTCCGCTCACTTTGCCTAATTGATACGCACCGGTCAGCACGACTGAAAGCGGTCCCTTGCTTTTAGTCTACCGTTAATACGACGAATAATTACGTCGGTAATTGATCCTTCTAGCCTAGCGTCTAGACTTTTCAGCCTCGGTTCATTCAGCTGTCCATGGCCAGGTAGTACCCCACGTTGTAGAACTGCTCCCCTCCGCCAACTTCATTCAAACATATTGCGACTCTGATTCCTGTCCAACCATATGTCTTCCCCAACCCACACAACTTTCGAACATCAACTCAACACTCGTCCGAGTCAAATCTGCAATTTGCTGGAATTATAAGGCGGTAGGAGAGTACGCCGGGAAATTTGCATCGTAGATAGTTATGTGGTTCTGAAAATTCAAGGCTCCTGATGCTTCATCGGCTTTTGGGTGTCTACGTATAACAGTAACCGAAATCCGCACTTCAGAAAACACATTTTGTCGCGTTGCATCAGAACGAATAAGTTCCATCTAAGCGTATTCAAGGAGCTGTTGTACTGATTTGGTTTACTGCTGAAATACTGGGGTAGGCGACAGTAGCATTCATTGGTTTTTTAACCGGCCATAGCTTTCCATATCACAAACAAACGAATTTCCTCAATGATGTGACTGGCTCTAATTTCTCCGTCAAGCTTCGTTTGTAACATCGTTATCTATGTTCGGCATCCAGGTTGATTTTTTCTGATGCATGAAGGAAATCCTAAACCATTTGGAATTGAACGAAACATGGTATTCATCTAGCTGCTTTTGGCGCGTGAGTAATTTACAAATATCTCATTTCGTGGTCTTCGCATCGGAGGAGCTTCAAATCATCTGTCGTACACAGCAGCTGGCACCTGCCCAACGTAGATGTTGAAAAAATCTATTACTGCCAAAAGAAGGTTACCGCACTCGATTTTGCTTATTTGAGCAGCCGTTACGTTCGAACGGTGGTTCGTGAGATGTTACGCTGAGAGTTAAGGAAGTAGATGGTTGGCTACCTCAACTTTGCTTTATATCCAATTATCTTTTATCATTATTATTCATTATTTATTTTTTATTTTACTTTATTTTTACTTATTCATTTTACTTATTATTATTATTCACTTTCTACCACAATTATTTTAGGGTCTTAATTTGTTTGTACCAAATAACTGTTGATCTTTATTGTTTCTAGATTGTGATTCACCGTCGAGTGAGATTCACCATCCAAATTGACTGACCCGGGTGTTTCAGCGGCCGCACTTTTAGAGTTCACTCATGTCAGTTGCGCGTTATCATTCATCACACACCAGATCGATGAGGAAATTTTATGTGCGCGATATGTATTTCGAGTTTTCTTTCGGATGGACCTAATGCTGGCTAAAACGGCAACCAACTGACCAGGTCAGCAGGTTTTCAGAAATGCCCTCTTCAAAACAAAATTAAAACAGAGAGAGTTGCAGAAATTATTGTTTCATTAGCGCGCGTTCCTGCCACACAAAGGTTAGTATTCTCTTTAGATAAACACCACTGACAAAATTGTCTGCTTGTTCTTTTTTGGAAAATAGGAGTAGCATTTTTACCGAGCTTGCAAACAGAAATTTCAGGGTTTTCTGTGGTGAAATTGAAAGAGAAAGTGATCATTGAACTAAGGAATACTGTTCGACCATGGCGCGCGCTGTAATCCTAATGAAAATGGGATAAAGCTACCAATAAAAAAATACACTCACTCCGCTGCGACTCAGCCAAACGACTCGTTTACAATGCTGTTCTTCCAGGAGTTAAAGCTACCATAAAAAAAAAAAATAACTCCGCTGCGACTCAGCCAAACGACTCGTTTACAATGCTGTTCTTCCAGGAGTTTTCATCTACCTTGTAATTAAGGAAACCAAATAGTTTCTGCGTTAAATAGGATTCATCCTTTGAAGCATCCCGCCCGAGATAAATCTGCGCTTGCGTATGGGAGAGCTGTTTACTATAGAGAATCCCTCTGGTTATTTTAAAGACATATGTCTGTGTTGTACGACAGTTTTGATAGAAATGTGGAAAACTGCGTAAAAGGTAAGAGGAAATTATCGAATCGTTGTCTTTAATTTAATTCGTAACGGGAATCCATGGGATGCGAAATCACCATGAAACCGAATTTGCCAGGGGCCCTCATTTGCAGGCCAATTTGGTTTTAACCGGTAACTCACCCAGAACATCTCTTGTGTAGTCCTAACGGAACCATAATGCGGTATTTGTGCACCGCATCCAGCTGAAGAACATCATGAGCAAGGGGTCAACTGAAACTCAGCTGAGTCTTCCACTGGACTCAAGTTGTAATTGAAATAGTTTCTTGAATCATGTGCAATTTGGATTCAGGTAGAACACAAGCTTGGTAGAAAATCTTGGACCGCGCCTACCTGATAAATCTCAAGTATCGGGTTGTTGAAGGGTTTTCAGCAGTTTAATTCAGGAAGACACGGAACCGCTTATTCTTGCTGACTAGTGCAAACCAAGACCTAGATCTCGGTTTTCTACGACCCAGTGCTGTTCGATGATGCTCAGGACTGAGAAGGATGACGATTACTCACAGGAATGTTAAACCGAAAGTAAAGTTGACAAAAGTCATTCAATTTTTCTGAAATATGCAAAGTTTCAAAGCATCTGATGGAAGAGGAGACTCTAGTCAACAATATATGGATGTAAGGCGACAACATTTCGCTGTGTTTTGACAAAGCCTAACAAAGCACAAATGTATTTCGCGAAGTGTGCGGGATCATTGCAATGGTCGCACATGTTCAGGATATGCAACTTCGCAATGGAATATCCAACGCTGCTCATGGAACCTAGGGAAGATGTCTCTTAATTTGTGAAAAGTCACTAGAAATCCCCGCTGATGGTCAAACATCAAAGCCGATGGGGTGCCCAAGGACTGGACGACTGGCCGTTAAACACTTCGTCAAGCTGAGCAAATACATTTTGAAGGCATAGGTCAGTTTGTCCGAAATTATGCTGTGAGATCTGATTCAAATTATATTTCCTTGGGTATCGTTCAGGTTGAGTAGCCAATTAAACGCGGAGTCTGGAGAGCTGAACGGTTGCAAACAAAACCTCATACGGGCTACAAAAACTCCAAGGTATATCCAACTTGTTTTGATTCAGATACTGTTCGTAACAGAACCCAAGCAAACAGCCTTTGTAAATTTTTCTATCAGGCCTAATGTGGTACACTTGCGTGATTTAATACATTATTCTTTATTTATCCTGATTTAATTCGACAAAATTTGCCTATTCATAGAATTCCTATCGATCCACTTAACCGCCACATCCCTTGTGTGCAAACAAAAGACCTTCATTTCCATTTTTTTATTTCTCAGAATCGACTTTAAAAAGATCCTTGAGTTATAATAGTAATTTGGATACAGTTAATTCCCCTGGCCAAAGACCTCGATAATGAGGTTTCTGAAATAAATTTGTCCGCACGAGAATACGATAGAAACTCTGATATTTTTCTATCGGCTACTGCTTATCAAACACGATTATACCCTGTAGATCAGGAAAAATTCTTTTGAATTGAGCAGCAACATTCAATATTCAGAAAAAGTGTATTGCAAAACCATCCAACATGTACGTCCTTATTCTTCAGGCACTGGTCTGAATACCGAAGTATTGGGTATTTTAATCAATCTTCACTCAGTCCGAAAACGGATGCAATCAGATGTCCAGGAAGAACCATCGAGACTGGTTGAATGGTCGGAACAGTTACCTTCCAAAATATCCTGTTCGAAATTTTGTGTGAAAAATGTAGGTGGATTCTGGTCACTTTCATTCGCCAACTAGGTTATCTCCGGAGTCTTCTGATTATTGAAGTAAACCTACGTTGGAAAATAAACACCGGAGCTATAATCGTTTCCGGCTTCAGTTATGTAGTCTTTATCATATCTATTGAGGAAAATGTCGGTAGCTCAGTTAGCGTAGATGGTCGTTGGCTTGTTCCCTGAGCTGGGCAATTTGATTTCAGACGTTTCATCACCGATCGAGGTGACATCATCGGTGCGTTATTGGGGAGCGAAGCGAAGTTGAGCAGCGTGTTAGTGGTTGTGCGTTGAGTAGCGTCACATGTGTGTTCATAAATGTGCTGGTAGCCGGGAATGACCTTTGACCACGATTAGTTGTTCGGTTGGGCGGTTCCATTGGTGTTCTGTTATCCCGTGTCCTCATTCGCCGATGCCCACGTGACTTTTGAACTTGGCATCCCCCGCCGTCGTAGTCTGGTCGACCAGACTTTATCATAGCTATAGTCACTCACTTTGTCAGCGATATTTGGACAAATTGGCGTCTGACGATATCTGCTTCATCTCAATATATCATTTACCACAGCCATTGCGAGACCTGTTTGTTAGGTTAATCTATGGCTGGGTTACAAGCAACCAAGGAAACCGAAATCGCAAAGTGCTGATTTGCTTCTAATGAATTCGACTGAACAGTATCCCATAGAATAACTGTTCGTACGGTCATGTAGCATCAGGCGAACCGAGTCCCGTGGACGTCCATGATGACGTTTGAAACAAGCGTTTGGTGACTGAGGGTTCCGGGTCTGGACCCTAGGGAGCTTGGCTTGCCGACGTATTTTCCTGACAACCCTCAAGTAAATCTGACGGACTAGGCTTGCAACCTTATAAAACAAGTTCATTAATAGTTAGGACTAAGCGGTAAGCTGCTTCGAGAGAACTTCAACATAATATTTGGACATACAATTTACTCCCTCCGGAAGCGACAATTCATCCGAAGCAATAAGTTCTATTATTTCAGGCCTAATCTGTTTGGCTCTAATTATGGGGTTATTTTTTTGCCAGAAGAAAGACATAAAACGGTGAGTACGTAGATAAAGTGGCGTGCGCAAAAGTTATTGCATGGTCATTTCCAACATCCACAAATTACATGTTTTACTGCCTGTTTTAAGCGGAATCTTTGCCTGCAGACTGAGCGACAACCCACTGGTCTTCCAACGCGACTACAGTAATATTTTACACACATTTGTAAATGCTGAGAGGTGAATCTGCAACGACGGCTGGTTGGAAAACGCAACGATCAGATTGTGGTGCATCATACTGCCTAGATTTGTAGCGGTTGCGCGGGCACCTTGCAAAGTGACCGGGATGTATGTAATAATAATAATGTAATAATAATAATGTTAATGATCGCTCGACCATCCTGATATTTCCGACGGCACTGCGACAGCCAAATTTTGCACTGACATTCTAAAATTACCAGGATGATATCCTGTTGGGTCACCTTGAAAAATTGCTGTTTTTTATGTTGTTTGATCTTACATTTTCCTAAAAAAGGCGCTTATGTTGGATCGCCACATGGTATAGTTTTCGAAGACTGCTTGAAACATGTGCTTTTGTCCACCTATGTGAGGTTCCTTGCGCGTACCACATGATGGCATTCAGAAACAGAGGCAACTTTAGCAAACAAACAAGGAAATGGAGAATTCTGCAGCCCTCACTGTTCGAGTATCATCGACGCGAACAGTCGATTGTGAACGTCATTGCCACTGTCGGTAAGTCCCGACATCAACTTCATGATACCTTGAATTTAGCTAGAGGATAACACATGTTTCACCGATATCCAATAGCGCAGAATGACGAACATCAGAACATATCATTGTGAAATTGAGTGCACAAAGGCCTGAAAATGAGCTGGATCAATCAGGAGCACCCTCAGGGTATCAGTTAGCGAAATAAAAAAGTATAATATTCATCCATGTAAAATTGACAAAACTCATCTTACCAACTAATAAGTCAGTCAGCTTTTTGGACCGCCAGCTCTAGTCCATTGTGTGTTGTCCTTACGTAGAGTCCTTTTCATCACTTTTCACCAAAGCGTTTGACCTACCTGAGTTCAACGGAAGACAACGCACCTCCGTTTTTGAAATGTCCTCTCATCAGAAAACAACCCCTTTATCAAAGAATCACGTAGACTAAAAGTGGTTCTATCCAGTACTCCGCAAAGAGCTTTGGTCCTTACCCGGAAAACAAGAAAATCGAACTGTTATAGCTTCATCAGAAACACTTCATTTTGAGGCTGGAGGCGTATATCCCATCACTCGAAATTTGGACGACTATACGTTGAATCTTTATAAAAAGGACAACGCGAACTCATCCCTACAACACTTAACAATGCCTCTGCCCGACTGTGTGGTCATCGTATTCGGAGACGTTTGGTAACAATAAATCTGCCGATTGTTACCGAACTTATTCCAAAAAGATAGCCAAATCTGCTTCAGAAAATTCATCAGTTCATCGTAACTACGACCCATTTTCAGATATGACAATTTCGTGTAGAGTAGGCGGAAAACAGTGTGAGACTCTGTTCCTTTTAATTTATCGTCCTGGTTTCGAATCCCCAACAGGTAAAAATCCCGCGTTAAATGCTTCCGCTTTTTAGGTTGGAGTCACCTAAATAACAGCCATACTATGAGAAAGACTGTTCAAATGGTAGTTGCGTGAGTGCCTTTGGTGTAAAATTACTGAATTAATATTGTAGAACACTAGGAGATGCACAAACATGAGAAAACGCTTTCAAAAAGCTGTTTGAACTCTGACAAAAAGTCCAAATAGCCTCACACGCAGCAGAACATCTAAACGTAAGCTCATTCTCTCTGCATTTCTGTCGTAAGAGTTTAGGATTTCCTTCCGACTAATGCAGATATGCTAAATGGATATCTTTTTAAATTTTCCGGTACAGCTTGATGATGTTTAGGCCATGGTTCAATAAGTCCGGTTGGGATTCATGGCAAGGGTGTGGTTAGAAGTAAAAATTCATTTCTGTTATTCTGTATAGGTGCCTAGTTCCTGAAGGTTCAAGGTCCTTAACGTGCCAAATGCTCCTTAATGTTAACGTCAAAGTACCTTATTAAACAGCGAAATGGTTAGCTTCAAAATCTAGGTGGTCTTCTGGTCGAAGCAGCCTATACTTCTTGGTGGTCCGTGAATTGGGTCAAACATCGCGTCGCCCATTGGTGCCCAAACTGAACTCTTCTCCAAATTTTACTGCTAATTACAGAGTTTCTTAACCTCTCACAAAGTTGGTATAACGTTCGTCGGATGTTCTACAAAAAGAAAATTTGAGAACCGGAATTTTAACCATGTGCTTTTCTTGGATTGTCTTATCGCTCTGCCTAAATTAAAATATTCCGCAGAGAATTGGTAAAAACATTAATTACGGAGCACTAAAAAATTCATCATGCGGTAGTGGAACCTGCTCGAAATTTTGTTCGAATGAACCCAATAAGGCCGAGTTTATGGTCACGCAACGCTATGGGGTCGTTCCTGAACAAATCTGGTTGGAGCGTTCCTGATTGCTGTCAGGGTGCTAGTGGTAATTGAATTCGCATATATCTTATCCGTCGTCTGTCCTTGTGTCTGAATGACCAGATGCGCCTGTTTGATAAACATTTCCCTTCTGTCTGCCGATATGCGATACCAGTGGTAGACTTGAGATCAGACCACTTGTGTTGACAGTGTCATGAGAGTCTGATTGTATCTTGTGTTTGTCACTCAGGGTCAATGCAGAAAGAATGTACAAATCATGCAAGCAGATATACCTCTACATTCACTTTCGACTTTCAAATGGTGTTAACCTACATGCTGCATTACCGTCGGACCGCCAGAAGATTGTTTCGAATGACCCGCGCGACCGGACCCCGGAAGCCGCCTCTGAAATAACCAATCATGGATAAATGTGATACCATCGTCTTGAATAGAGAAGGATGCCCCAACGGTCGAACAAAACACATTGAACAGGAATTTTCGGCGCCATATGTTACCCCTTAGTTGGGTCTTGGTACTAAATTAGAACCCTGGACGGTGAATTTGAAACCTTTCCAGTTTCAAATGTTTAGAACTGCAAGCGTTCTGTTGTGTTTAAAACGCAATCTCCACAACAGTTGCCCTGAAGGCTTTCCAGTAAGACATGCCCTCGTTATTATCAGAAAGGCGGACGCATAAGAATACGCAGAGAGCTCCCTTTAACATAGCAGTTCCATCCCCAATTAATTTTGTGAGCAACGAGACGAACGCTGGAACTACCTCAAAGCCCTTGAGTTTAAATGCTTGCTGTCAAAAACTTGTCACCTGAAGGGAGTGACCAAAGCCGTCTCGTGCTTTGCTACGCGCTTTGAGTCTAATGATTTTACGTTCATCCTCTTGAACACTGTCACTGAGCATATCTCTTACAATCCAAGCACAGACACCCGAAATTGTGGAGTTTGCTACTTATCTTGGGAGTTGTGTTTGCTCCGACCGCAGCTCAAGGCGCGATTACTAGTACACTACCCTTGTGGCGTTAAAGCGTCGTATCCTTGAATCTCAAAGTTGGTCGGTATCAGATCACAATACGAGCTGTTTTATATTATGTCTGTGAGACGTGTCTTATCGCAGCAGCGGAAACGAGGCTTTTTCGGTCTTCGATAAACGTTATCTCAAAACTAAATCTCGTGTAGAGTGCGTCACAAAGCAATTAGAAAACGAGTTTTTGGTTGTGCAACAAGACATTTAAGCGTAGAGCATGCCAGCACTAAAATCTGTGGTGATTAGATCATGTATTGTGCACGCCAAATCATTGTTTGTCGAAGCGGGTACTGGTTTCTACACAATGGCACTAGCAGGAGGGTAGTCAACCTCCAACCTGGGAGAGTGATAGGACAGACATTTCGAAAAGTCTGAGTGTTATCGGTGCCACTCGGATTTCACAATTCCCCTGGACATGGTTTCGGGCGCTGAAGGACCGGAAGAGTTTCATATAGGTCACGTGAAATATTGTAATAAAGGAGCGAAGCGTTTGAAATGGCCCGCAAGATCCGGTGTGTCTCATTTGATCCCCTGAATTGTGTACACCATCAAAACCAAGACAACACCAAAGTGATTTTATATCTTCCTTTAGACTCCATCAGAACACTGTGCCAACAGTTACTTCAGGAACTAGTAAATGAACTTGAAAAGTGATGACGACTTCTTAACCAAGTCCTCTGTGCTACTGTCTCGCAATAATTCAAGCACGAAAGATGCTAGTTGGACCAAAGTCTTTCATCAGACATGCAGCTTTGATCGTTTTCCTCCAGCCATCAGATATCACGTCCTAGCTTCTAACAATCCTGTATGCTGATCATGGCATTCACACTACAATGCTTGGAGAAAGATTAAAGATTGCAAGGGAGTGTATATTGGCTAATTTCGTACAATTTGGTTTCAATTAGAACATAAAGTTGACGAGAACTCGGGGACTGCGTCTACCTGATGAGCCCCAAAAAGGGCGAAACCAGTGGTGGGCTGTCGAGGAATTTTCAGCAACCTTATGAGTAGTGCATTACAAAAGATTGAAGGAGTTTCTTACCCGTCTTCCGAATAGTCAGTTAGCCCAGAATAGACCCCTGCGCTAACACTCTAAATGAAAACGGTTCATTTGATTCAGCATACCGTTGTTTATTAGAAAATTGCCTCCAACAGAGTGTAAACACGTGCACTTTGATAACTCGGGATGATTAACTTTTGCCGATACTCAATTTCCATCCGGTGGATGAAAACGACTGTGAGCAGGTTCGGTGACTTGCACGCAAAGTGCACGTGCGATTCCGTGATCAGCGACTTAGTCTGATCTCTGTTTTGTTTACGGGAAAACTAGATCTGGTTTGCCGTTCACGAAAACAATTCGGTTGATGAGAGATGGAGAAGCCGCTGACAATTGTTCCCTGATATGCTCTCACCTGCAAATATCAAAGAGGAAACTTAGTTAAACGGTAGTAGTCTAGAATTCCTAGAAAGGAACGTAATGCAAGGTGCCGTGATGACTTTGATGAATAACCCAGGATAACTGACGATGGATAAACAGATAAATAACTCATAACCTCTAGAGAGTTAACTGCACTCAACAGATTTCTGTTGCTGTCTTTGAAGAACATGTCAAACGAATTGTGTAGTTAGTCGTTGATTAGGTGGCTGTTTATCCGTTCGCCGAACTTGCCAATTGATTTGCACACGCATCGTCGCCAGTGCGCTTCCTTTTTCCTGCTTGCATCTGTATGGCACTTAAAAATCACCTGTTAACTCTTAACGTGACTGGCTTGTCGGGTGACAACGCTTCCGCGAATCAGTTGGTAAGATTGTGATTTTTGCTGCGTCTTGGACTGTCTTGATTCGAGTTGATTGGTTTCTGTTCAAAAACCTAGTGGCTTTTACGTTGCATTCTTTGGCCCGTTTTTCAGTTTGCATTGTGTTGCGATCCGACCTTCTCCAGATTGTTTAGTTGGATTCTGTGAAAAGTTGGTTGTTGAAAACTCATCGGATTCTGCGATAAGTTTGCCGATTCTGAGGCTCACCAGGTAGGCGCATCCTCTGAGTTTCCATCATTCTACTCAAAATGTACGATCCTCGTGCACTCATTTGAACACAGATCAGTCTTGAAAGAGATCCACCTCATTCTCAGCTTCATTTCTCGCTTATGCTCATGACTCATAAGAAAGGCAAGGCCGGTCGTAAAACGAAATAGGGGGGTCTTCGAGTAGCACATTGAGTTGAAAGGGGTTCGGCTTGGATCCACTATGGTATTCTTTTGAGGTAAAGGCCATCATGAGTTTGGTTGGTCGAAACTTCAGGAGGGCATACAAATGATGAGTTCCAAGTAGTACGTATGAGGAGAACCAGCTCCGAACGTAACGAGACTACATAACAGCCAATGGAATAACAGTTTTCGTTGAGACAGATTTCATTGGTTGTTCTCCATTCGTCCTTGACAGATGACGTGTATACTTAGTATCACTTGTTCTGACCCGCTTGTAAGCGACAGTGATCAATAGGTCAGCCACTTCGCACGTTCATCGACTTGTTCTGGTTTGGCCAAGCGCACCGGGCTAGCAATCGGCTATCCAGACCGGGGTTCACGGCAATAAGAAGGCATTAAGGAGATTGTGGTCCACAACAGTATGGAACAGGTCCTGAACTGTTGGAAACAGAAGTATATAACCCGCATGTCGTTGCTTTGAAGAGCTTGATGGTCAGCGTCGTGCGTTTCCTAGATTAAGGGCAACATCAACGTTCCTTGTAAACAGTCCGTTTGAACATTGACTAATGTTTGTCTGCCAGAGATCGGCACTTTTCGGATTCCTCAAGGGCTCACTTTTCGTAGTTGATATCTCTTTATTCATTTTCAGCTTGATGACACATGGTTTGGCAGCCGATACGCCATCTGTCCAGCCCAAGTACAGTCCACCCCAACCTCTAGCAACATCAGCGTTTGGTTTTGATCATCCAAACTGTGGGATGCTCAGTGTGTTGAAGCCGAACCAACACAAAGGGGGCTGGATCCGGGGGAAATTAGCCTGTGCGGATTACCATATGTGCTCCAGTCTAGGGTGATCCGATGGGGCTGTATTAGATGGATGATTGTATGCGATAATTCAGCATTGTCTACCTTTGGCTGTTCATCTGTTTTAGAAAGCCAACACTTCACTACCGGTCTAAATGGTACTACACTTCCAATTTGGTGATTTTGCTCGTTACCTTGGGTTCTGCAGCATTTGACACCAACCGACCCAAAAGTACACCAACTGATTTGGAAGCTAGTGGTTGAACAAAAACTAAAACTGTTTGAGTAGCAGTTAGTGTATGTGTGTAAAGAGCCTTGCAAATATCAGTCAGACGCCTTTGTTAGTGAAGTTTTGTTTCTTTCAAAATTGCTGTAGTTATTTGGGCAGCTTTAAGCATATCCACGGTGCACGGCTTTGCCAAAAAGGATACCGTCCTACAGGACTACATGATGGGTGCGGACAGAGATGCTCAAAAAGCTGTCTGTAAGTTGTCCACGGAGAATGTGCACGTGCATCACTGGTGGTTAAACTAGAGCAGAACCAGGAACTGTGATGTCTTAGCCAAAAAGTGTAGACGAGACCAATCGTCTGATGCTTCTGACGCTGAGTTTCACTCCTGAAGTTAATTGAGGAGATGCTAGGGAAACTCCGACTCGTATTTTGCGTAGCCTCACTGGACACGCATAAAGATTCAATTTATATTTCATCAGCTGTGCTCGAACTTCGCTCCGAGTTCAGTATGGGGAAAAACAGTGCACACAGATAGTTTACCACGTGGAAAATTTTCACCGAGTTAAAACATGTCGCTTTGACATGAACGCACATCCAGTTGGCCACTTCAGCTGAGAGTTATCTGAAAACGTTTCTTACTACGCACTTTTACCTCCAACCAATTGAGCCCTGTTCAGCTAATCTACAACAGGCCTTGTTTGGCCGTTCAGCTTACCATGCAGTTTCTAACCATGTCATCTAACTCTGCTGTACAACTCGAGATCATATAACAGCTAGACGCAAAACCTATGTACCAGTAGACAAAATCCATCCGACGAAGGAGGTATAGAGCAATCCAGCATACAAGTGTTGATCCTACTGGCGAAACTAGTCGACTTCGGTCCGGGGGTATATGAATATATTTTTCAAGCCTGGTAAGGGAGACGAACGTAGGTTCGCCCTAAATGACCCTTTCAGGTGAAATTCTGTATACTCCTTTCAAATAAAATGACATTCCCTGTAACGTTTGTCCTGTGCGATCAGTCAACACAGAGGTTCAATTAAATTGGCCAAATCAGGACAATGACTGCATTAAAATCTCACTTTATCATTCATGGAAGTCACGATAGCAAACAATCAATGTATCCAGTATGAAGGTGAAGAGGCCTAAGTACGTCCTGTTTGCGTTTAATAGGTTGACGCAAACAGTTCGAGTGGCATCTCCCACTAAGGGCTACATTATTACGTTCTGCAAACTAAAATGTTAAAAGCGTGTGCGTGATGAAATGAATTGAAGATTCTACACGAGCGCGCACGATCGTCGCAGGTGGAGTTTAGACAGAATCACCCCCAGATGGGCGCACTTTAGTGTCCTGCAGAAGTACGGTAACATCATGATGTAATTCGAAATATTGTCTCTTAAAGTGTACTATGAAGTATCTCGAAATTCGGTGTACCGGGGCTTAATATCTCAAAAATGTGACACCCAGTGTTGCATGACACAACGGATGTTTTTTTCAAAATGAGGTTATGTATCCATGTCTCGGTTACGTGGCATGACCCGTTTCGCGTAAAATATTTTTGTTACTCTTTCGTTTTTGCATAATATTTTTCTCATTCCAGAGATGCCATTAAGTTGTCAGAAGCACTGCTCTTAAACTTGAGGTCAAAAACCTACACAGAACACAGAAGTTGAATTCGTGGTCAATACGGCGAAGGCTCTTCTATTTGCGTGTGAAGTTTTCGGCGTTTACCGCTGCAAACATCGCGCGTTGTTCACAAATAACAACAACAACAAAAACAATATCAACAACTTGCAAGTAATCAACAAAAAACCTACAACAAGATCGCGGGATTCAGGCATTTTGCTCTGGGAAGATTACTCCCACTATCAAAACGGAAATCTCAGGGTCACCATGCTCAGTGCACCATGCATTGTCTCATTTTGGATATCCGGGTCTCTGATTGACTCTCCCGGTAAAACCAGTGTGGCGCACAAAGAGTGTACCTTGCGAAACTCGTATACTTGGTTAACGAAAAACTGAGGACCCCTACCGTATAATGGGCCTGAAGGAGAGTGATGAAACCCATTGAAAGACTTCTGAGTGGTTTCCTCCCCCACCCTGCCTATTCAGTGATCCAGTCATTCTACATATGTTAATCACCCCTCGGAAGCCATATAAATTCGCCCAGACGATATCACCTCCTATGGTACTAACCTTCAAAAAACCAATCGGTTAGGTTAATGAGGAGGTTCGCTGCTACGCGATCAATAGTCAGTCATTTTTGTAAATTTCAGCAGAAATCAACTCAATCTAAATTTTGCCAAACACAGCTTGTCGAAGATTCGGCGCAACCCTTATTTCAGTTAGCTCTAACAGTTCTTGATTCTGGTGCACCTAGTTACGGCCTTATAAACTGGTAATTTATGATTAATTAGTTGACGCCAATATCCAAACAGTGCGTCCGCTGTGTTCATCCGGTCACGCAGTTGTTTCTGACCAGTCGATAGATTGACCCCAAAGTCCGGTCGGTTTGAACCGAATGTCTCACGTTTACAACGATTTAGAAAACTCCAATTCCGTGATTAATTTTTCTTACTTTTTCCTTATTCTTTTGTCTTCAAGAGTGGCACTCTGGCCTCCGGTCAATATAACAAAGTTGATTTTCGTGATGTACTACTTACATACTTGCCGAAAATCCGTCGGCAGCCCATGACCAGTTTCCCCCTTTTGGGGCTCACCAAGTAGGTGCAGTCCCCCATCAACCTTATGTTCTATTTGAAGCCGAATTGCACGAAATTAGCGAATATACACTCGTTTGCTAACTAATTTGGTTGCCTGGAAACATCACAAATGAGAGGTTCAGCCGGGTTCCAGGTGAGTCTTACGAAAAACCAAATTAGTTTGCAAATGCGTGTATATTCTCTAAGTTGATTTTCGTTTACAACAGTGAACTGTCAACATCCTGTCAACTTTGCGGCTGCGTGGTTGCAAGATTCGTCCGCTTAGCTTTCCACGGATTTAGTAGTTCAGTCCACTATCACAGTCTTTTATGGTAGGTTTCGCCAAAAGTAGTGGATTGTATTGAAATATTTTTCAGGCTTACTGTCCATAAAATTAAGAGCTATCGAAGTTGATCATACCCGCATATGACTTAATACGCCACTCACTGTGACCCCATTGATGGACATTTGCGCTCAAGGTTCCATGTTCTCTTTCTTTGAATTCCCACAACAAACTCCACGGGCTGCGTGTCAAACATTACATCACACCAGAAATGCATGCTCGAAATTCCTGCTTTCAGATGTCAACATTCTCCAGGTGTAGGCGTTAGGACAGCCCTCAGTCTTGTAACCGCCGGAACGTTCTACCCCGAGCAACTTTTCGATTTCGTTTCTTATGATCCTCTTTTCCCCCGGTCTTTCTGCGTGTACTGTTGAAGCGCCTCACTGAAAGACCGAAACAACCAAAAGTGAAAACGGTGAGGACTTGAGGTGGTGTGTCTCAAGCGTGAGAAAAATACAGACGCAGGGAGAAAATTCCCGTGGCTTGCAATTTCAGGTATGATTGCTGTTTGATAATATGACACCTACCGTTGATAATGGACATTTTCAAATTAAAGGAGGAGTAAACAGAATGTTATAAATTTGTACTCATTGACACTTCATCTAATTGGATTTTATTGAAAGCGATCCGGAACAGAATTTTACCCTTATTAAAGACGAGCTATGCTGAAAAGCGTAAGACAATGTACAGGTGTTTCATCCCTCGTGCCTCCTTCGGGTAGCATGGCAGCTAGGCACAATGCGCGTCTCACAACAATCCAGTTAAATTCGAACTCCCAACATCCCGGCTAGCAAATGGAGACTAAACCATTGAGCCGTGTGAGGCTGATCACCATTGTGATAAGCTCGCACATCAGCAGGATGTTGCGACGCTCATCTTTTATTCACGGTAACTAATTTAGGTGGTGAGGAATTGATCGGCCTCTCGATGGAAGACTTCTCAGATAGAAGTTTCATTCATCTTGTGAAAATATTCGTCTTCTCGGCCACTTCGATGCTGAGGAAAGTGTGGGGAAACTGGGCTTTTCTAATTGAGATTTCGTGCTTTCCACGGGGGCAATTTACCCTGGAAAGCCGTAAGGTACTACATAACTGTTTTGTTCTTTTTGGGAATTATCAGCAGTGCGCATCTGACGGACTTCAGATAACTTCTTGCCCGCAACTTCCCATCAACAATGTCGGCCTTGAAAGCATTCAACCGGATGAATTGGAAATAACTTTGTTTGGAATTAAATGAGAACTTTCCGGCAAGGGTTCACGAGTCACAAACATTTTTTGCAGAGTTGAGATACGGGGCGCAAACAAATCTTGCCGCCACCACATCGTGCAGACTATTCTGCGAATGCACTGGTGCTAGACTGGAAGAAATCAAGCACACTCGGAACACTTGTCGCCTCAGGCCGCAACCACGGATTTATGAATTGGGCACAAAGGGAACATGTTACTGAAATGGTCGTTTGTAATTTTGTGCAAAAAACGTGTTTCTGTCAAATTCGTTCGAGAACTACACACGTAGCACTGACACGAGAACTTTCCTCATTCTCTTGTTGGAATTTACGATAAAGTACATTGTGGCTTTAACGTACGTACATTGACGTTAACACTCACCCCATTGAACTACGAATTTTATATTCGAATGCGAAGTAACTCGTAAGATTCATAATACCATATATTCCTGCTTGTTCTAGACTATGGTAATGTGTATTCCGGCTGGTTGCTCGTTTGACATCTCATGATACGGTTTGGTAATCCTACGCACTCAGTTCCCTGGCCATATCCTCATCCAAGAAGAAATTTCACCCTGGATATGGGAGCTTACCATGCAAAATTCAGTTTTTCTAATCTCACCCTGTTTATGAATGCATGAGCTATAGAAACTGTTCCTTCTTGAAGAAAAGCGTACATGTGAAAATTTCATTCGAACTTTGTCCTGATGCGTCCATGGGTATTAGAATTCGACACTCACAGGTAAGCTGTTTGTCTGTCTGGAATGAACGTCTAAATCTGGGGAAAATCAACAAAGTGATGAGCCCTAAGAAGGACGAAACTCAGTCGTGGATCGTCGAAGCACTTACATCAACCGTATAAGCAGTGTACTAGATCTAAACATCTAAAGCTATTCTCAATGTAGTGGTGTTTCAATGGTCAGTTTCATTGGCAACTTACTATCAGTCTTGAATAGCTCGAGCGTCGATTTAGAAAATGGCGAAATCTGGACGTCTTGAATTGTGCCGTAAGAGATTTATTCATACTTGCGCAGTTTATACCAAAGCACCAACGTTCTTCAGGATTTGTCGAACGGCTACCGCACGTTACTTGTACTCCATATGGAGCAAATGGCCAAAAGTTTCTTTGTGAATATGATCGACTATACAATGTACATCGAATTAGATATTTCACTCTAACTAGCCTGGTAGTTCAAAAGCTTTCCCCACCGAATAAACTTTAAAACCCCTCGGTAAATTAGAAGACGTACCGAAATAATAGGACTTTAAAGGAAGGTTTCCAGCACAATCGGTGTTGACTTTCAAGCAATAGAAGGAAGAGCAATACGTATCGTCTACTAGACCACTCGTAATGTGGATTTCGCCGTGTAAATGAAGCTAATCTATGCTGAAATGTCAGGCTCTCCACAACCTTTTAGCATAGATTATTGATTTAGCTGCAAGATGAATTTTCGAACAAAGTTTCTAAGCCACTCACACCACCAACAGCATCATTCGTCTCGCGCTCGCTCTGGTAGATACCAACAACATACCAACAAGGGGTTTGTCTGACCCCGTCAAACACAAAGTGTCATCCATAAAGTGACACCACCAACGCAGAGAACCACAGAACTGATTCAGTATGTTTTTTCCGGAGCTTTTGGCCCGGTGAGCCTGTAAATATACTCCTCAAGTGGGCTAGCGACCATCGACAGGGGCAAGCATGTTGACGAGACAATTTTCTTGTTACAATTTGAGTTGTTCACTCGGGCTCTGGTGCGCTAATATCCAGATGATGTGTCAGATAAACCCTTCAGATTTGTACTAAGTGTTCCTCCCCAGTATGGTCCAGTGGGTAATCTTATCGTTTGCCACAGCTATCCGACATAACAGTTGTGCTTTCCTCATCTTATTGCATTTAAAATATCATTTTCATTGAATTAGTCAAAGTCAACATGTCTAGTGACTAAATGTCTCGGGTGGGAAAAGCTTCTGGGAATTTTTCCCATTTGTTTTTTATATCTCAAAGCACACAAATCGCCACGCTTGAAAACTTCAAAGAAAGGCCATCTTCACCATGGGCTGGTCACTCTGTGTTGACAGTTTCCTTACAGTCTGTCTGCCATTGTATTTGTTGCAGTTTGCGCTGTTCTGGTCATATTTTCTAATCTCACGCTTCTAAGGATAGAAGTCGGTTTTCCAGTCACTGAGATTTCACGTGGTTGTCACAGACGTGCTGGTTATTTACATACCTTCCGAATCCAGGAGAACAGAAGTAGCTCATCACGTGTCCCTGTGTTTTTTATTTTTCAAATTCCGTTTCTCCAACGCTTCTTTCAGTGAACGTTCCTGGATACCCGTCGTCATGTAACACTCAGTATGACTGTTACTCTTTCTTTGTAATTAACTAGATTGTGACGCAAAGCTTTTTTACAATTTACTAAGGAATGGTATGAAGTTAGGTGACCACGCAGCTGGCATTTTGGATGGTATGTTACACGTGAACGTTTGATGACATTTCGGATTTCGCGTGAAAGGATTCGAATGCTATGATTAGCATTTCGTCTGTTCATGACTCCGGATCTTTGAGATTTTGTATATTGGAAGGGCTTCAAAGTGTGGTTGAAACCATTCAAAAACTCAGTGCATTTTAAGATATCGGAACATTGTGATCCCAAGAATGGTAATGTAGTCTAATACGACTTTTTTCTTTGTTCTAACGACCATAGATTGCTCATTTCACCGCAAAACACTGATACAGTGGGACGTGATGGAGGTGTATCATCTATGGAAACAACGTACTTGGGCTAGGCAAGGTGTTTCATCGCCAAGCTAAAACATACATTATAATGTGGGTGGTGATGTAAAGCAAAAGTGCGCAGCTCTGGTTGCTGAAAATATTCGTACCATTCGGATAGACCCATTAAAGACTTACTTGCAACCTCAGGCAAAACTGTCCCCCACGTTCAAAGTAAATTCTAAACTGTTCGAAATACTCACGACTGTTAGATGCCCAGCTCATTACCGTGACATGGGAGTGGTCTTATCAACCAGAAATGACCAAGTGCGAAGGCCCCGTCTAAAGCAGTGAGTGGGAAAAACCGTAGGGCGATTTAAGAGTTCAGTCGTACCGGTCATGGTATCACGGTATCGCGACACCATTCAAGATGAGGCAACCAACTGGTGAACCAAATTTCCTTCAGAGGCTTTGTGAAAATACTTTTGAACAGGGCAATTCAGCGATGCCAACTGGCGGGGAGACATATTCTTGCCTTTAAGTAAAGTTAGCTTACGAGGACGCGTTTGAGCTTCGAGGACTTGAACGGCTGCTTTTCTGAGCTAAGTCATACTTTTATCATCTTCGGTAAAAACCTAAGATAACGCGTGCACACCCTTCTTCAAGACTTAGTGGTTTCTACAAATATCCATGATGATAGTTCAGGAATTGTCTGAAGCCCACCAGCATGCTTCCTGGCCTGATGTCATTCAAAAGTCACATTTAGTCCGTTTTTACTGTATCCACAGATAAGGCGATTTTGCTTGATAAATCGCAGCTGTACTATGCAGTACACCGATGAGTTGGCGAATCTCTCATCCTTATGGCGTCAAAACACTTGGTCATACATGCTATACCAAGCTTCGGATCTCGCCAGCTGGTCATCGGTGGATTCATATTTGGATGTCCTATTTTGCATACAGAATCCTACACAATTTTTGGCAGATATTTTCAAGGATGGTACCCGTTCCAGGACCAGACATGTTTGTAATTTCTTCTTTAGTTCTACGGGGCTTTGGTGCCCTAGAGAGGCACGGCGTTGTTCGCTTTCACTAGGACGAAGTTTTACTAACACACTGATGTCCATCATCGTCCTCTTATTGGCCTTGTAGGGGTCCTTCTCGAACGGGGTGACTTCGCATTGCAGCTTACTCGCAGCGTACACTTCGGACAATTGGACTTCAAAGCTTATGGGGACATCGTGGGGTTTGGGTTCCCGATGGAGGGCAAGCGTGTTAGTTTGCAAATACCATGTTAACTTACCTGCCAACGTAGTAGGTCCACAGTAGCAAACGAAAAAGAAGTCTTTGATCAACGACCAAAACGAAAATCGGGAAACGAACAGTCGAACGACAGCTTGGCTTGCCACATTAAGCGGAACGTTTACAAACAGTCAAATGAATGTTCGTAACGCCCGGACTTAGTTTGCCAAACCGACACTGATTAGGTGACTACTCTGAGTCCCACAATACTGATTAAAACAGTAACCTACAGATGACGATGACGAAGATGCAGCAGGTTGCGCAATTTGATCGTGTGCGCGATAGTTAGCATTAACTGTTTTTTAACTGATTGTGCGTGTGACAGTGGACTTGCCTGCTCGCGGATCACCGAGTCAAGTGAAACTACTCTCTAGTTGATTGTAACTTTTAGCGAAAAAGGGGCGACTGGTTTGAAATGAATAAGTACTCACTTTTTGTCATTAAACATTTTTTGTTGAAGTATATCACTGAGTATTGTATTTCCTGACCTATGGGTGTTGCATTTCGTTGACTTGAGATTTCATGGGAACCTGATAAAAAACTCGAAAAAATTCACTTGGAAATTTTGCACGCTTCATGTTTCAGGTTATTGCATCCATTACATATTATATTGATATTATATTATCATATATATCATTATATTGTATATTATATACTATATATGCACGCGACGCCCAGTTAAGGTATCCGAGCGATAGACATGAAACCTT
>NW_008751761.1:1370845-1386180 GCF_000715545.1 Opisthorchis viverrini
CATTTTTTGTTGAAGTATATCACTGAGTATTGTATTTCCTGACCTATGGGTGTTGCATTTCGTTGACTTGAGATTTCATGGGAACCTGATTCGAAAAACACTCGAAAAAGTTCACTTGGAAATTTTGCACGCTTCATGTTTCAGGTTATTGCATCCATTACATATTATATTGATATTATATTATCATATATATCATTATATTGTATATTATATACTATATATGCACGCGACGCCCAGTTAAGGTATCCGAGCGATAGACATGACATGAAACCTTAAGAGTCTCGAACCTCCCCTCTGACATTTACTTATCCTGTAGACGTTTTTCAACATAACTGGAGCTTAGATATTTAAAAGGCAACTAATCGCAAAGTAAAAGGAGGCCTAGCCTAGTCAGCCAAGTTGGTGCGCTGAGTAAGATTATTTTCGGAAAAAGGAAATTTACCGCTGTATAGCTTTTGAGAAGTTGTCTTTTGCAAATATTCTGCCTTAAGATAAAGTAGACTGTCCAAAAAGGTGTCACTATGCTGCTTAGGGATAAATTAAGTGAGCAGTGGTGGGTCTTATCGTAAGCACCTCATTCGCCCTCCAGACGGATTCCCATACACTTCAGTTGTTCCAAGCATGGTGGGTGGGCAAACATAAAACCATAAAGAAACGGTGGAGACAGTGTGTGGTAATAAGCAGTTTATGCGGGTTTTCCGTACTATTTTTACTTTTTCAAGTTGTCCACGCAGTAAATTAAATTAAAATGTTCTTACCAAGTGTTTCGAAATGTGATAACCCACAGATGTCACAATAAATGAAGTTCGCGATGGATTCCAATAAAGTTCTACAGACTATTCGTTGTCAGCTGAACTCGGAATGCCAGCTCGCAAAACGTCCCACCCTGCAACTTTAGCCTCTGAGAGGAGAAAGAATTGCTTTAAATTGTTTTCGAGATGTCAGATTTTATCACTTGAAAGTTTCAGAAATACCCAGTGACACAAAATGGTAGCCATTCATATTAGCTGGATATGATGTTACACTGGTAATGTGGTGAAATAATGGTAGCTCGGGTGAGTCTATTGGTTGTTGATCAGGTGGCTGTTGACCTGTTCGCCGAGCTTGGCAATTGATCCGCAAACGTTTCGTCACCATACGAGGAGACATCATCTGTGCGCATTTGATGATGCTTCCTCGTATGGTGATGAAACGTTTGTAAGCCATTTGCCAAGCTCGGCGAACAGATCAACAGCCATCTGATCCACAATCAATTGTTTTACACTAGAAGAAACACCTCCACGTGAAAATCGTCCGTTGTTTCCTTTGTAGAGGATACCTGCTGATGGAACATTAGGTGTCGTGTTCTCAATTCTCACTCAGTTTAATCTGCCAGACTTTTTACCGTAAAACTCCTCCTAGGCCCCACGGAACTAAACGATTTTTGCTGCTAAGTCACCCTTTGTCTAAACTTGCGAAACTACGTTGATCTTAGAGCAAATTTGAAGGCAGACCTTTTCTTCAAAATACAGGTTGCTCAACGTTCATCGAATCAGACAATGTATCGGTGCGACAAAAAACTTACAAGCTATTCTGTGTTTAGTTCAACTTGTCAAATCAGATGACCACGTGCGAAAGTCTGGTAGGAGCAACAAACCATTCGTGATATTCAACTTTCTCGGGGCGCACGGAATGAAAATTAGGCAAGAACGAAGAGAATGGAGATAGAATATCAACCTATCCAGCAAACCGGGGTTAAAGACGGTCTGGCTACAGAAAGACTGCAAATCTTTACGAATGTAACCTACATTTTGCAAATAAAATAGACACTAGAGTGAAAGATTGGGATCATCTGGGAGCCGAGACATGATTTTGAAAGCAACGTGTATTTTAATGACACCGATCGAATGGGCACATCCCTGCAGCATTCTCTAAAAGTGCCCTAACCGCTGTTCGACCGTTTTACAATGAAAAGTACTTTACGGATAGATAGCACAGACTTGAGCAACTTAGTCATTGTGCACTTGATTACCACTACGATTTGCCTACCGTCTGACTTAGCTAGATGCGTTTGCTCGTTTAACTGTGCTTCTGTTTTTGTTTTTGGTATCCATCATCTACCTACACCTATTCACCGTCGGTGGGGAGTGTAAGGAGGACCAAACGTATAGTGGGGCTTATCAGTGAATGTCTAGGCTGTCACGAAAATAGACCGTCTCGTTTGGTCTACCTATAAACGCGGGTTTCCGTGTTTTCGTTACGCCCATCCCAGAATCGCATACGTCACTCATGCACCTAACGCAATACATCTATCCACACGAATTATTTCTTGTTCATCGGTACATTACCAAAACACAGCCCTCTTTAATAACGTCATAGCGAAAAATCAGATAAAAGAGGAAGAACAAGAAGGTATCTGCGTCAAGCAAAACACTGCATTGTTATATACTCTGACCTGGAACTACAGCGGACCCCTACACTGAATTTCCAACCGCAGCTCTACCGACGACACATTCACTGGAACTGAATCAGAGATTCCACGGGGATGTAGGACCTAGGTAAATGCAGACACCGAACAGCTTTTCATGCCAGGTAAGAGGGAGAGCCGGTGCGAAATGTTGGCCAGTCGTAAAAAGCCAGGCTTTCGCATTCCTACAGCAACGCGCAAGTGTGCAGAAATTGCTCTTCCGTGGGTTGACTGGAAGCATGTGTACATGGGTTCAGTGACCACACTTTTTTTATCACTACCTCTCTATTTATGGTTCCACTTTGACTAACCAAACGCAAACTTATCCGTCAAAGTTTTCAACCGTCCAAACAAACCAAATGTCCCTCAGTCCGAAAGCACAAATCTCTGATGTCTTATACGATTATGACAAAAGCTCCTCAGCACTTTGGATACTTCTGACATTTTGCAAAAAATACCTAAATACCGTTTCCCGATCGTGACCCATGGTTGCATCACTTCATATGGAACCTGAGTTTTGAAGGTGCACTGCTTTTATTTACATTTTTATTGGGTTTCAAGTACTTCTCTGGTATCCTGCATTTTAGAGCTCTCAAGTAATTTGTCAGAGGGAAGAATTGGTCAACTTAGTAGGGTGACAATGCCCTCAAGTTCGGAGACCTTCTATCGGGGATTTATCTGATCGTAATATATTTCCTCATGATTACTTCGCGGATAGTGGACGTGCCCCGAGTAACTCAACAGTGGCTTAATCCCTATTTTGAGATGTACAATTAGTAATCGAACCGATAGTGGCACACCATAGAACCCAAGCAACTTACCACATTGATATTTTTATCATTCTAAAACTTTCGAAACTTAGTCATCCAGACATTGATTTTTAGTGGTACCAACGTACGTATATATGACGCAGAGCTCTTTAGCCGGTCAAAACTGAGGCGAGTTAGACAGAAAAGGTTTGAGTAAAAATGACGTATTGTTTTTTTTTAAATTCCTGTGCTTGTCTGGTTTTTTGGAAGTTAGTTGCTCAATAGCCGACATCCACTTTAAAATGCGCTCCGTTTTGGATGTTACATCACAGAAAGGATTTTTCTCAAGCGTGACGTGCAATTATGTAGTGACTCCTCGCCCACCCTTGTCGCACACCTTGTCTATAACAAAGTGAGCCGCACTCCTCCAGCAAGTGTACTTTCAAATAACAGAGTTAAAACAACCGTGCACCCCCCTAGAACATCCACGAGGAGGCTTACTGCTTATAACCTACTACTTATAACCTGTTCAATGTGTCAAGTGCATCGGACACAAGCTCGCCGTTCTACTGCATATGATGTGCTCTCGATACATTGTCGTGACGCCAACCCAAAAACGCAGGATTCATCTTTCCGAAGATAACTTTCTCTGTTTTGTGCGTTTTGCTGTCCGTAATTTGATGCTGATATTCCGCAACCAACCAACAAACGTTTCTTTGGTCATTTTGTTTTCATTAAACTATTTCAGGTTGCGAAAGTGGCAAGTTTGTCGCCAGTACAGAAAACACTTTCGGGCCATCCTGTACAAGGTTAATCATTCCCATCGACACTGCCGCTCCCCAAAACGATGGGTTTCTGTAACTATCATTTGTTCCTGCACATTATCGACCTAAACATCCACGGCGATCAACTAAATAGATTACATCAAATACAATGAAAATGCATTTTTATGAGGAAAACAGCAATCCTCTTTTTCCTGAGATGTTCAAATGAGTGACTTCCTTATCAAAAAAGACATTCATAACTTTTTTTTACTAAACTTTCGTTTTTCACTGTGTCAACCAACTTACAATCCCCTTGTTACAAAGGTCAGGCAACCAATTAAACCCTCTAAAACAGTCCGTGATGATTTCTTCATGTTTAGTTTGCGTCCAATATAATCAAATAGTTTGCTTCCTATGGCCTCAGGTTATGAAATTATCACGGATTTTGAATCCTTCACTTGAGGTTTGTTGATATAGCGGGCCTCATAATTGGTTTCACCCTCCTAGTTCCGCACTCCTGGACTGTTCGTGGAGCTCTAGTGTTTCCAGGTTCTCTCCACCATTTTGGATACATACGCCAGAATAGTAGGGAGCTTTCTCGCAAACTTTGCGGTTTCACTGCACGATTAGATCTTAAAACTTTAATCCAACCGACCCAACCAAGTGCCGGGGATGTTTTTTTCACATTATGAGGAAACTCTTTCAAGTCAAATGGCAAGATCAACAACCTGAGAGTTGATCAAGAGCCAAAGTTTTGCCAAACGATCCCACTGAACCCTCAAATGGTCCAATTTAATCACTTCCGGAAATTCCAACACATCTTTGCCATCTCCCTCAGTTTTCATCCATACGGTACGATGTCTCGTCAACAGCAATCCCGGTAGTAAGATAAGATTCCTGGCTAGATAGAATTTAGATATCGCATGCAATTTGTCTAGAAATTCCTCTATGCGTATATGAACATACTAATTAGTCGAAATATAGGTAGCTCGGGTGTGCTTACTGGTGGTTTATCAGATGACGCCGAGCTTGGCAGTTGGCTTGCAAACATTTCGTCCCCGGTCGAGCAGACATCGTCAGAGCGCGGTTGATCCATCCAACTGCAAGCCAATTGCCAAGCTCGGCAAACAGATCAACTGCCATCTGTTCAACCACCAGAACATACAAATCACCAACAACTTAGTCTATCAAATAAATAAGCCGAAGTACGAAAGTATCAAGCCCTTAGAATTACCATGCCTCGCTACCCAATGGATGATGCCTCAGACGAGAATGTATGCACAGTGCGACCCCACTTTATTTTTTTTTGTTTTCACCGCTGACGAGTTTTCGCCTGGTCCTCAGATAAACAGCCTCCCACAAACGTATCCATCCGGGCATCCTGTTTTCTGAGTGGAATGTGATTTTAAACAAAATAAACGTATGTGGTGTATGAACACACTCGTACCAAGTTAGGTAAAACACAAAGGTTTGATGGTCACGCCGGAAAATCCTAGATGTCAGAACCGAGACATCCAGACGTAATTCACAAGCTTAAAATAGATCAATATCTCGGAGCTGAAATGGTGAAATCCCATCTATTTCTACAGATCAGCATTTTTAAATAATTCAGCTTTAAAAGCAAGAATTGTTCGCGTTTTTTATGACAGATTTTACTCTATTTAGCTCAGCCACATGCATTATGACAAATGGGGATGATGTATCGTCAGAGGAAACTTCACAGAGGACGAGAAGGCCATAAATAACCTAAGAGGATCAATTGGAAAAAGTTTGGAACCGATTGATAAGTCATCGTTTCAGAAGAGCTTGGTAAAAAATCGGTAGTTTTTATTTGGGCAACGTTTCGCTTTTGACACAAAAGCTTCATCAGGCCAAGTGAACAGGTCACCAAATTGGCCAGGTTATAAGACAGACGGGGAACCAATCAGTAAGTCCTCTTCAAACTAGATCAGTGTTGAGTGTCAATTAACGGCTCTTGTCGGTTAATGTGGGTGCCAAAATCTTGAATTGATGGGTTGGAGAGGTTCCGACTTAGTCCCAATCGCTTTTCGTTCCTTAATCTTCCAATTCAGGGTGCTTCACTTGATGATTCACCTCGGGTGCCGGTGTTAGATTTTTTCCTTTGTGGGGTTGTGAGTACTCCGACAATTTAGTTTGAGGGGGGTTGAGGTCAAGTGGATTTCAGATGATGACCACTCTTACTTCTGATAACCGCACACCAACACGTGTCAGCTCGAGCAACCCAAGACCGTTCTTCACATGCTAGCCAGTTACACGCCTTCCATTCTGTTAACGCTGGGATGCTTGGCGATTTCTACCGCCTCGGTGATCAGTTTGTGTGACGTGGACCATAGTCCTCGCCTCGAAACCTCATCATTTTCTACGTCTATTTTGTGTCCCGTGTCGAGTGCGTGTTCCGCAATCGCCGAGTCTTTCAGTAACGCTTGATATTCATCTGCGTTTCTAGGCGGCCTGTTTATTTTTCTACTACACTCTCGGACTCTGATGTGCAGTTCCCTGGCCGTCTGTCCTATATAAACCTTGGTGCAGTCATTACACTTAATTTTGTAGATACGGTCCTTGGTTCTGTTTGCCGGGAAGCCATCCTTCAATTGCACCAGTGCAGAGCGCAGAGTGTTCCCCCTCTGGAAAGCTACTTTTATATTAGCCGTGTCAATTGCGAAGGGTGTTGGTACCGGTGGCGAAACAGGGAATGGAATGGATCGGGACAGCTGTTATTCCATATGAACCAGGGACATCGGAGGTAATTCGAAGAATTCTAAACACGGCCAAGCTCTTCTGAAACCTAAGAGGATGTTCTTGTACAAAGTGCAATCAGACTGCAACCAATGATGTGATGATCGGCTAACTATGACATTCGCTGTTGACTGTTTTCCCTGACTATTTTAATTAGCCACAGAAATTTCGTCACCATACAGGGAGATGTCGTCAGTGCGCGGCAGAGTTATTATTCTCTCCGGGTTTACCTGCGTTCACACAATTTTTAAAGAAGAGATGTTTTGTTGCTGGACCTCTCGTTTGCGTGCAATTTTACTAGCCTGTTCTGATTCATCTCGGTAATTTTGTCCTGACTGATTTGTTTGTATATGTAGTACTTTGCGTTTCCCTAAATTCTCGTCATTTGTTTACTCGATTGTGCAAAACCTAGTGGCTGATTTCGCAGTGGATTTATGAATTAGTTTTACACAAACAATATGAGTAAATCAGACAAAAGCGTTTCACGGATCCATAACATTTGCTTGAGGTTCAACAATGATTTCCCTGGGAACTCGAATATACTTTAAAATCTGCGTTGCTTATCTTTTAATGATACACTGTATTTTTTTAAAGTTTTTACCAGTTCGCCAGTAAAAGTCTCCAAATAGAACTTCGCCGATTTTTAGGAGAAACTGGTGCTGTTTACTGGTCATCTGGGAATATAATACCGACCAGTTTTGGTATAATCACTTGGTGTAATATGAACGAGAATTTCTGTAATGGAAACTACTCACAAGGTTGCTGAAAACTCTTCGACAGCCCATGACCGGTTCGTCCTCCTTGGGGCTCATCAGGTTGGCGCAATCCCCGAGTTCCCGTCAACCTGCAATGTCTCGAACATCGTGCCAACTGAATCATGAGGCGGCCTGTGTGCATCACATTAAGTTGTAGAATATCATAAACGAGAGATTCAACCAAGTCTCTCGTGATAATCGAATTGGTTTGCAAGTGGATGTAATAATCACTTGGTGTAATATGTACGAGAATTTCTGTAATGGAAACTACTCACAAGGTTGCTGAAAACTCTTCGACAGCCCATGACCGGTTCGTCCTCCTTGGGGCTCATCAGGTTGGCGCAATCCCCGAGTTCCCGTCAACCTGCAATGTCTCGAACATCGTGCCAACTGAATCATGAGGCGGCCTGTGTGCATCACATTAAGTTGTAGAATATCATAAACGAGAGATTCAACCAAGTCTCTCGTGATAATCGAATTGGTTTGCAAATGAGTGGATGTAACTTTATTGAATGATGACCCACAGACGGAAAACATCAGCAATTACGAACATTGTAAAACGTGACGCGATTGATCACTCCATCTATATTTTATTCCCGGTTGTTCGCAGCGCATCAGCATATTTGATGTCAAGGCTGAGCTTCCTTAGAGACGCAAGATAGTTATAATGAGCAACTCAGAGGACATATTTGGACTGGTTTCCAAGTAAAAGTCGATGGACAACATTCAGATACAGTTGCTTCCTTGTTGCGAGTAGAAATCTGCAAGCTGCTACAAGAAACATTGTACTGTGCAATTTTTCGAGTTGATTGATAGATATCTTTAAGCAAACCTTTACTGCCAAGTAAAAAGGGCAAAGCGCGAGCATTCGTGTGTTAGTGCGCCAAAAGTACCTTGTTCCTGAGTCGAAATGAGATCAGACTGAGTGTGCATTACCTCATTTCTGAATTTCAGTTAGGGTCTCCCACATATCACACCATAAATCCTTCCTGACATCTTCGATGCTTTTCTTATCTAACCCTATTTCTGAGGCATTTGCACAGTCGCACAGAAGATTGTTACAGGCACAAAATAGTTGTCAATCCAGAGACGGTAAGCCGATAAGCGATTGTAGTCGTAAGAGAAAACGGCTCAGGATGAGTCAATACATTTGGGATCTGGTAAGCGGGACAACATTTTTTATTCGTTGTTTCTAGTGAACCCCTTATCTGGGTTTCATCCCAGGTGTTGCATCCCATTTCATAAGATTTCGGCTGTTTATATTCCAGGTCGAAGAGAAATCGTGGACGAAGTATTTCTGAGGCAGTGTCTAGCAAATCAGTGGTTCGTTATCTCGGTCTGACAAAATATGAGTACCTAAGTATGCTGTATAGTTGCGCTGATGTCTACCGGTTATCTCTCCAAATTCATGAGATCTCCTGTTTAGAGGAAAAAATCGCATTTACTGCGAATCCAGCCAGAAATGACTCATTGTGTTTTTGTTCTTTATTCACCTTAAAAGGAGGCTTCTTTGTAAGGTTCTTGACGGCGTTGCAAATTTTTCGCTTCTACTTCACTTTTCTTCTTGAACGCCTCTAGTCTACCAGCATTTCCAGTATAAAATGTCCACAGTTGTTTGCTGTAACACATTATCCGTGAAATGCCAACCAAAGCAGGAATTTTGACTACTTGGTAGCAGAAAAGTAGTACCTCTAACATTTCGATCATCTTCGCAGGGAATATGATGATGAACAATACGCCTATTAGACAGGAATGTGAAAAAAGACATTTCAGGGCTAATCATATGCTGGCACGCATTTTAACATGTTCAGTTGTGTAACACATTGAACGTCTCGGTTCATATCGTCCATCCGAATTTACAGGTGTTTGGCGGAGCATAGTTCATATGTGCTGATTTGATGAACTGTGTCGAAGAAATTTCAGCAGCCTTGTGAGTAGTGTACTGCGCATTGTATTGCTCTGTGTCAGGTGCAAACCAGAGAGCACCTCAGATAAACGGGCTGCTCGTCATCACGGAGAGACATTTTTGCAGGTGTGCCTCATCCAAACGTCAGTTTTGGGACATGAAGAGATGATTTTCTGAACATGATGCTTTGGCGAATGTCTATCTGTCAAACAATTCGGGATTGAAGCAGACGTAAAACACAGTGATCAGCTGAAAAAACAGCTGAATTTTCCGTGTTTGGCTCCAACCGGACATCCAAGTATAGTATTTTATTCGACGCACATTTTATGCTCTCACCGCTTCCCTCCAAAAAACATATATCAGGCCGCAGGATCACGAACAAAACTTAGTCCGGGAAAGACAATGTAAACCAGATAATCCTTTCTGACACTTACAAGATATCCAAAAAGGTTAGAAAACAGTTGTGTTGTGCTAGGAAGCTTCAGTTACGACACTCTGGTTCGGGTATTCATGAAACATGAAATCCGTATCCCAGCAGACTACATTCCAAAAAGTGTTTTATGAAATCACCCTCCCAATCGGTTACATTCGCAGCTCCAGTGAACAACTTCAGTTCGAAAAGTCACTACTTCAAGTGTGGAGGTTGTTGAGCTGATTTTTTAGGGGGTGATCGGTTAAATGTTTCAAACTGTTGCTCAGAATATTCCTTGTCTGTTCTGATACGAACACGAATCGTTCCGGGTTCACTTCTTAACTCGTGGCCACCAGCAACACAATTAAATCCAGTTGGAACTCTGGTCACGTGTTTTTTATACGGGAAACGGTTTTATATCCATTTAATCTGAGCATATGGACATAAACTCCCAACAAACTTCAATCTGGTTATTGATTTCATTAGACTGGACAAAATTCTGGACAGAATACTACTTGCTAATTTTTCCACTTGTTCATGTGTGACACCCATCGTAAAGGTACATATTCCGTGGAACTTTCAACTGAGGCTTCAGTCCGTGTTTTGTTGTTAAGCGCTTACCAGGGGTAGTTTTACTGAGAGTCATACACGTTTCTCTCACACAGCTTGCACCGTGCTATGTACACTGTCAATAAATTTTCCTTTCGAATGGTAGACTTTTGAATTATTTTTCTTCTGCGACTTGAAACTTTCTGTGCCGCTTCATAATCTATCCACAATTGCTGAAAACTATCAGTTCAAACGGTTATCTACTAATATCTTCTTCATCGATGCTCCATTTACGCAACATTCATTCACTGGTCGTGACGAGTCTGTAATCAGGTAGGTACGTGGAAACCTCCGTCCTGTGGTAATGCTGGAGTCAAGTTAGACAGTTCTCTCTAATTAAACTTCTCCTCGCCTGTCTGTTCACTCCCAAAACTTTGACGAAAATAGAACTCCTTTAGAAGAAATGAACTAAGGTCTGCCTGTCAAAGGTGAAATATAATTGGTCAGCATAACGTTCCAGTTAAAAGACGAAACACGCTGGATTTTTGCTTGCGAAATTCGTCCACTATCTCTAAGTTGATCTTTGAGTTAATCAGTTCTTTCCAAATGAGGTCAAACAATCACGGGATATGAGTGCGCTCATGTTCACACAATTTCAAAATTGGAGCCTGTTATATGTTGCCATGGGTTATGTTGAATTTTTATGTTTAATAGTAAGCTTGATAGCGGTCCAGAGAGCGGACGTTTTTCAGTTTCGGTAAACCTAAATTTCTTCGAGTTTGTAATTTCGAATAACGTTTGCCAAAGAAACATATTTCAAGAGCCACAGGTCAGTTTTCCTGATTACTCTTCAGTAGAACAAACGTATTTTAAACAGAAAATGCGATCGGTGCTGGCCAAAGTAGGCGGTGTAATAGAGGCCTTTGGGGTCTCGAGAACGATGAAGTTAGCGGACTTTCCAAAAGGGTTTAAAACCGTGGAGCGCAACCAGGATAGCTGCACAGGCCGCATATCTCACTGAAGTGTGAGAAGCTGTTTATTAGCAAACACACACCAAGCGGTTCCGCGCCATTAGACGCAAAAGTAAACATCTCATCAGCACAGAGTTTTCGAAAGCTAGACATTCACGGGCTTCCCTGGACGTTCATTGAATATCAAACAACCAACACTGAAAATCGCTTCCGTAATTCCCACCACCTTCCATCCGTCGCTGGGATGGATCGTGAAGATCCCATTACACACTACTTGCATGCTTCATCAGTAGTATACCCCGTGACGCACCTCGCGTTTTCATAGACTGCGTGCATGCAACCGATGTTCAATTCTGGGCAAGTTTATCACTTTTTAGGTACTCCTTTTTTATCGGACGAGTAGAATTTGTTACCCGAATGTTGAAACATATCGATATTTAATACTGTAATAGCTGGTTCTGCTGTGACATACGGAAATTTGATACCGTACGACCGGTTTCTATTCTCTTCATAAAAGCATTGTTGAACCTGGCCAGAGACCACAAAAACTGTCCACTCACACTCTGAGTAGCGGAGTTTTATTTCTTTGCGGGCTTGATAGTTAAAGATTCCTTTGAACCTCACCGTCTTATGAGTTTTTTTCAAGCTGATATATTCACGAAGGACTTGTTGGGGATCGAGCTGAGTTTACTTGTTTCCCACGCTAGATCTAGTAGACAGATTAAGTTAATCCGACCAAATTCGTAATGTGCGTTTTTGATCATATTGTGACAAGTTAACAATGGGGAGGCGGAAGAATTTGACATAAATTATCCATACGGAATAATTACGAATATCTAATGAAAACACAGTCACGCAAAAATAGACAGTCACTGTCAGTTACTTATAATTGCGCCCAGTGTCACGCGTGTGTACAAGTAATCTTATGATCAGTCCGCTTATTTCCTAATCACAACGAGGATACATGTTTGTGTGATAGACACCAAGTAACTTTATAGGATATGGCGAAATATGCTTATTTTGAAAATGATTTTGTGTTGGCAGGCGATTCGACTGAATCCCGGCTGAATCCTTGGTTTGGGGTAACAGGGACAAAATCGGCAGTAAGGTGTCAAAAATTTTTCAGACATTTTACGGAATTTAATTTTAGTCCGTTGGCCAAGGCTCTCGGACGTTTTATGTGGTAAGCACGAAACGTTCATGTGAGGGAAAGTCCGGTGTTTTTTTATCGATACGTTGGAAAACGCAATCTAATTGGAAGCTGTGGTATTTCACTCTTCTCTGCATTTATCGACAGCCAAGGTGAGGCATCCACATGGGTAGGCTGTTCCAACTGGTGCACTAATATATTACTTGTCAAGGATTACAGTAGCACAAAATTGGTGTTTGTTATCATCCATACCGGGCGGGACACACGTGCCGCAATTCGTCCACATGGTTCATCCGCATGTCCCTTATGCGTGCACTGTCATACGTTTACCTGTTTTTTGCTGCTTCCTGGGTCGGATCAAAATGCAAGGATATATAGTCCTAAAATAAGCCATCAATTCAGTATGGTTGACGGTCAATGTTTCAGGAAAATATTCCAGGTCATTCTTGAGCCAAAAGCCAAATCCTTATGTCCCTTATGCGTGCACTGTCATACGTTTACCTGTTTTTTGCTGCTTCCTGGGTCGGATCAAAATGCAAGGATATATAGTCCTAAAATAAGCCATCAATTCAGTATGGTTGACGGTCAATGTTTCAGGAAAATATTCCAGGTCATTCTTGGGCCAAAAGCCAAATCCTTTTTCTGCATGAAACGTTTCGTCTGCTATTCCGGAAAAGCTCTCTGAACACATTGTTTTTCTTTCGCACTTGGCAACATATTTCATCTGTTTTCCAGACCACAGAATACGAAATGACTATAAAAACTGCACACCAGTGCCACGCCTGCCTATTTTTCATAATACCCGACTGGTTCTCGGAGGCCAACGTTGAGTAGACCTCATTTCTTCCGTTAGACAGACTGGAAAGCAGTAACTTGTCTGTCTGCAGTTTCATCAGAAAAACAGCGTTTTCAGCGATTGCTCATAGAAATAAGCTCTCAGTATTCGAAAAAGCGGGCTCTTTAAACTAAAATTACCCAGTACGGTTTAGTGAACCACATTGCAGCTGCAGACTCAGCGATAACAGCACCAGGCGAGCAGACCAAAAATCCATTCTGTCTCGTCTTACTGGAAACTTTACATGATTTATTTCGAGTCTACTTGTGTTCCAGATGCTTGCTTATTCATCTGGTTGGGTCGCATGGGGTTAAAGGATCCACTTAAGTCACGCNCTCTTGCTTTCATGAGAGCCTGAAGACTGAATTTGAACTGAGCTGTTTTCGTCTTAGGACAACCTTAATGATTTTAGAGAACTTTGCGATAAATTACCTTTAAGTAACATGCGGAAGTTGTCAACTAACACCCGGACTAAACCGGAAGTGTGATCTTCAGCGCCTGAAATAAGTGTCCACCCACGAATTTATAAATAATAGTGCTGTTGTTTTTACTCGGACTAATAACAGAAGGTGAATAACACTAATAATAAACGAGTTATGTAAACTTGCTACCACAGGCACTGTACTGAAATCGAATCGCACACAAAAAAGCAGACGACTTATCGATTCCTTCGGTTGATAAATTGTAGTGCACGATGCTGGTGTTTGTTGGACCCACTTTTATTGACCGAGTGTGTTGAAATCTGGCCTTTTCTTGTCGTTTAATCCAAACGATATCGAGCCCAGACCTTCCCCGCACAGTGGGTCGTACGCAGCATTGAATTGTCTCAAGTCAAGGCTCTGTGTGAAGCGACGAGTGTCGGCGTCATGCTCTCGTTGTTCCGCATATGTGTAAGTTTACGTTGTGTTAGAGAATGCGCTCTCATTGTTTGCCTTGTTCAGATAATATCAGTTAGTCGTGGAGCGAAAGTTCGTGACATAATCAAAGCAGGAGTGAAATAGTCGGTGTGCGTGTGTCAAACAGATTATGTGAGTGGTTGGGGGAAAACATTGATGAAATGTTACCCTATAAAATTCAAGGTGAATTTCACGGAGAAAATGCTGGATTTCTGTCCCCTGATTTCATGAGAATGTCGAATTAAGACATACCTCAACGGGGAGGGATATTGATGGCCAGAGTCCATCTGTCTAGCCAAAATCAAGTGGCCATTATTGATCGAATTTCACGTGACATCTGCATAGATTGCAGCGTGAAAAACCGTGACTTTGAATGATGGAGAAATAACCGTCTGACTGGAACGACTTATTTGATCGATCAACATTTTTATTGATAGGCTGGGATATCGATTAGGTCGAAATTGCTTAACGTTATTTAAGAAAAATCTACAATCGTCCAGTGTTGGTACAGTGAGGAGGGAAATTAGACTATGGAAAAAATTCATTCAAGGTTTTTTCTTCATCGCCCTCCTGCTGCCTTGGCAACCGAAAATTGTGAGGAGCAGATAAATGGAGTTGCAAATGGGATGGGAAAACACTTACGGTTTTATATTACTAACGTCAGCGCTTTTAAGTATTGAAAAGAAAAATTATCTTCTCCCACAACTGATGAAAACCTTTATACATTTCATCTTCTCCCACAACTGATGAAAACCTTTGGGTATACATTTCTGTGATTTTTCTAAACACAAAGCACCTTTTGATTTCGGGAGAAATAACATGAGAACAGTTTTAGTGATTAGCAGTCCATTGTGAATAAGATCTTGCGTTTAGTGAAGCAATGGCTCAAAGCCGGCAAATCGAAATATTCGGATTAAGCGTTCCTGTTACGAAGAGAATGAACCTTAACGTGGTGTGACGGTTTGCGCACCTCAGCGATCCATTGAGCTATACTGGGGAATGTCCCGCGACACTCACAGAGTCTCTCATACCAGGTTGGTCAATGGTTAGAGGTCTGACGAACACAGTCTCCTGGCCCTCCAGGTTGGGGGTTGGAACATGTGGCGACTTTTTCCGTAGAAATGGTAATGCATTTGCATTTCCCG
>NW_008751761.1:1391367-1392743 GCF_000715545.1 Opisthorchis viverrini
TACTCTCGTAATTGTAGGACAGAACAAAAATTTCTGAAAAGTCAAATGTTTGGTTGCGTCCTCAAGTTATCGGGTATCGAAGGTAAGTACGAATGTGTTAACAATAAAAAAACAGTGTGGATTATCTGAATTGTAAAACTTTTGAACAAGGAACAATGTTTGAACTATCAGTTATTTAAATATAGCTGCTGGATTTAAAGAAAACTTTCATCGGCATAGATTTTTTTAGTCAGAGCACGATTTTTCTGGCAAATGTACACGCGAAGTTGAACACCAGACATTTGCTTAAAAACTGAAAAACCAGCACCTGTCCATCTGGTCGGTTTTACGCAAATGGGAACCTCAGTCATTTGGCAGGTGTCCAGTAAGGTGGGTGATGCATTAAACGGAAGTTAGCTCCGTTTTATAAAGCGCAAACGCTGTTTGTGCTTGGTTGAATAACAAACCAGGAAAGAGCTTACTTTCAGGCACTTGAAAACTTTGACGTAAATGGAGAAAATTGCGTTGTTGGCGAAGACATTGAATGTATCTTTTGAAAGTTTGAACAAATGGAGTCTTGCGTATATCTATAAGGCCGGCTAATAGATTCCCACGGAGGATCGATAACATCGGACGAGCGTGTGAACCACAAATCAATATCGAACTGTCGGTGTGCTATTCAGAACTGACACGCCAGTTCGGAGAAAACAAGTAATCCGGACGTGATTTCTCTCCTGAATGCAAACATAAGGCTCGAATATTCGTGGACTAGTATTTTTGGGCAGTAGCTAAAATCCTGGGCCAATTTGTTTCCGACAGTCACGGTGGGACTTCATAAGTAGGCTTACAAGTGACTACCACTTCTATCTGGTGCTTAATTCGGCGAAAATTGAGTTGCTAATTGGATGTCATTGCCGTTTTGGGGAACGCATCATTATGCACTCGATCATCCTTTCTGATTCATAATTCGATCGATGTACCAGTTTTCCAAAAAGCCGTTTGTTTGGCAAACACACTTGTGTTTGTTCACATCCGGTACCTTGCCCCCCAGCAGCTGCATGAAGGGAGGCCGAACGGAAAGGTCGACTATTCGCTCGGTCGCATTGCAATTTCTTTCAACTTCTGTTGAATAATCGATCAAATGATAATTTAGCTTATTGAGTCACTTTTGAAAAGTGGGCGCAAATATATGGTTGTACGAAATGCAATGCACGAGGTAACTTTGAAAGATTTCGGTTGCAAACGTTTCACCACAAGTCCGCGTTTACAACCTTTTCTTTTGGACATGCTTGAACAAGAACTTGGTTCCCTTCGTCAGGCTATTTTGTGGAAAAAGTATTTTTAGATGTGCCGTATAGAAGGTTTCTGATTGGTTCTTACTGGACCGCAACTCTTAA
>NW_008751761.1:1397401-1426916 GCF_000715545.1 Opisthorchis viverrini
AGCCAAAGGCTTTGGTTGAGGACCCTAATCGTCCTCCTGTCTAGATGTGGGCGCCCTGGCAGTATCCCAGCCCTCGTACAACTATGTACGGCAGTGAAGCATCGGTGTTGAACACTGATGTCATGCTGTCGATGATGATGATGATGATGTTAAGTGAAGTTTCGAAGGCTGAAATAACCTAGCGGCTGAAGACTGAGAACTCATCACTGTGGGAAGCAGATCGGTCAGTGCCATGGCTGCCTGTCGATCGTCCTTATCCTTTCGGTATGTTTGCTTTTCGTGAATTACGCTGTGTGCTGCCCGAACGAATGGTTTTCGTTTATTAATTGATCGTTGCGTTTGTTCCAACAGTCGATTTTGGTCAGGAATCGAACTTGACTTTCGGATTTGGCTTGAACCACGAAACAGTCATATCGCAGCAAATCACGTCAAAAAACACGCTAAAATAGACAAAACTAAATACAGAGTCCTACATACCCACCTCCACAAGTGTGTATGGATAAGGAATCGGTCCGAAAAATTTCGTGAAACATAACGGAGATGCGGTTTGCAGAAAGCATGTGAATATATGGCAGCCGGAAGTAGGTCGCAGGATGCCAAATTTCCAAAGCAATGTCATGCCAAATACATATGGGTTCGATAACAAAGGATCAAAAGGGTGAACTAAAACTACCAAGTCCCGCAAGATAACACCCAGAAACTTAGTGGAATGTTCCGGTTCAAGCCAAAGCCTAATGATTTAACACCTCTATCCAAGCCTCGAAATTCCATTTTCGATATTGAAAATAATTAACGTCTGCAGCAATTCTCGCCTCGACATTTGAAAGGTTTTCTGTTCAAAGGATGATCGATTTTCTAGTAAAGCTTCCAAGCTACACATAATAGAATTCCATACATCCTGGTAAGTTGAGCTTAGTTTGTGCTCTCCAGATCGGTTCAATCTTAGCGGGGTCGGTAAGGCAGATGCGGTTAAACAAACTCTGTATACACAGTGAGCTCGATATCATGTGATTAATTCGTTTGTCTTATGTATTTTGTGTACTTTTGTGTATTTTTATAAGCCTATCAGCTGCCTTGCACACCTGTGGTCACTAGTGGAGGGTATTTCGTCAGTACGACGTTCACCTCTCCTTAATTTGGGACCAGACATTTGCTAGATTACTACCGAGTTCGTCGAAAAAAACATCAAGCTGTCTATATTTGGGATAATTACCCACGAAGTTAGTCTACATCAGCTCACTTGATTTCGGACGGTGAGGTTCAAGAATATGCATTGCCACATCCTGTCTACGTGTGAGTTGCCAACCAGAAACTGAGTTAAACTAACGCTGAGTAGTTTGCGAAAAGCTAGCTAGATTTAGCAACGCGCAGCACAGTCTGATACCAAAACGAAGCTTCTGGCCTTTTACAGGCATATTATCGGATCTGCAATGAATCACTCACGTCACTGTACACTTTAAATTTATTGGCTAGAAAGTACTACAGCAAGGCGCTTCTTGCAGTATGCAAATAAATGTGAAAATAAAAAGAGGCAGAGAATGATCCGCACAAACTATAGTTTGCTTCCAAAACAAATTTTCCCAGATTCTTGTCAAGTGCCAAATCCCTCTTCTGAGGTTGAACCGTGAACCCATTGTGCCTGACAGACGGCATTTGCGTAGATGCGGGAGCATCACGCTGCGAAAAAGTACGCACACCACTAGGAAGCTCGTTGCCAAATTATTTTATTATACGTAAATGCTGCCCGAAATGGCAACGACCTGTTTCGCTTAGATTTACTACTATAAAATGTCATTTGGATCTTGGCTTCCAAAAATTATGACCTGCTGTGGGAAGTTTGGAAAATAAATGCCCGAATTTGCACGACGATATGGTACTCACTGATGCGGTGGGGCATTTGTCTTGAGTGAATTCTATTTTTTCCCGGATAAGGTAGTGATAACGGCCTCAATGACGAAGTATACCTTCAACCAAGCATAGTAGTAACGATTTACTGGATAATAGTCTATACATGTTTGGCAACAAATGTCAACCTGTTTTTTGTCGACCAAGATTTATTTTTCAACTGAATTTGGCAGTATTTCCCATGTATTCCTTGTCACCGGTAACCAAAGATACGCATTCGAGGAATCTGTTTTGTGTACGCTGTGCATAAAACTCGTCCAACTAGGCATATAGAATAAAAACTCACATGACTCTCGTTTGAAATATTGTCTCCCTGTCCTTGCGCATCACCCTTGGTGAGTCCAACCCAGGGAATAGGCATATAGAATAAAAACTCACATGACTCTCGTTTGAAATATTGTCTCCCTGTCCTTGCGCAATCACCCTGGTGAGTCCACACCCAGGGAAGGCATTGGAATCCTGCTGCGCTCTTATAAGAGCTCATCACCACAAAAACGGGTAGTGTATCCCGGTTTGTCTGCAACAAATGATTCAGTTCGGCAGAGGAGACACCATAAAGTTGAACCGAAAGGTCTGTCCATCTGACGGGAAGAATCAACCCTATCACGGTCTTCTAAGCGATCCAGCTTGATACTCAAGACTTTAGTCGTAGAGTGGCAAACGGATATGATGAGTGGTCACGCATCCGGTGCGACATTCAGCCTTGTTCCGATTTTTTAATGAAGTCCTCATACATTGTTTCCTCAGCCTTTAACTTTGCAAACGACGTAGCCCTAATGGGTGCGATTTGTAAAGCATGAACGACGGCAAAAGTACATTTAGCGTAAGCAGCTGTCTCATCCGGGAGATTTCAACTGGATTAGCACGAACATCAATACACAAATTGCAACAAAATGTAACCTGACAATTAAAAAAAACCCTATATGAGAACTATTTCACTCGAGGCATTCAGAAGTAACCGCATCATTCAACAGAGATTCAAGCGGTGTTTGGAAACTGAGCTTGTTTGGGGGTGTTGAAGTTTTTTTTACAAGAGCTGCTCTTAGGAGGTGGCGGAAGAGTATACATGGATTGATTGGATCACTTTTTTGAATGGTATGGTATATTGTTCCAAATCACCCTCAATAATGATGAAAAGGGGTCCCCTGAGCCGGCTGGGAGACTTTCTTCGGAACCGCAGTAAAGTTTAGTCGATTAATTCAAGTCTGGTTCGTACGATCTTCTGTTTCATGCTTCCGTCACCATGATGATCATTGATCAGTTAACTGCAGCGTTCCAAATTTGACTATGCTTCCTGATTCGCTGAAGATTGCCTGAAAATAACTGTGCCTTCAGGTAACGCTCAAAATCAAACAAAAGGAAGGCAGTTAAATTGGTTAATTGATTTTTGTTGAGCAGATACTACCCATTCGATCGGGATAGTACACGACTTGCGCATCCACCGTGTGGAGCAATCAGGAAAGTTGTACCTACCATCATCATCAAACACTGGCAAACTGTTCTTCATGAGAACGCTCACACTGGTGCTCTGATACAATGGCTAAGATCTCTCTGTACTACCAAACATAAGTGGCCTGCGACAGTTAGAGGTGATACAGCTGACTTTGTATTTTTGGACCCGAGTGGCCTCATACGAATGCACACTCTTCTGTTCAGTTCTCGAGTCAATGTGTTCAGTCCCGCTTCTTCTGCTGCTAGTGATGAAGATGGCAGTGGTTGGATATTTCTTCTCCTCGTTGAGAATGTACCACCGTTCTAAACGCCATTGTTGTATCTCATCTCACATGACAAGGTGCACTTGGTTCACTTACCATTCCGTGCACCACATTCGAAAAATTGAAGAACGTTTATGTTGGACAGAATGTCCCACCAAAGCCACCTTACCGCGGGCAGTTATTTGCTGCCAATATCGGAAGCCCAACCCGCACGTGATCGGTCAATAGCTCGGGCCGCTTTCCGGGCAAGCATCATGGCGATCTCTGATTGGCCGACAGGTGCCCCCGACAGCCAATCATGATTCAACGTCCGCTGAGTGTCGGTTGCCTAGTCCAGAAGGCGTCCAAACTTCCAAGATGATTTGCCGCACTTAATTTAATTATGATGCAGTACTATTATCACAGTCCAGAAGCCTATCCACTGCTACGACCTAGTAATTTTCCGAAGAAAAGTTCAAACGAATGATTTGTTAACACTGTCAGAGTTCGTACAAATTGTGAGTAATCTTACCGGTCGCAAGGTATGCACCCAAAGTGCGGACAATCTTGATTCAATGTCTAGCATTTGCAACAAATCACCAGACAACCCAACACGTGATGTCGACCTTCATTTATCTTTCGGATTAAATTAGTGCAGAGTGATTTCAATGCATCGTCCCCGTAGCCTGCACAGTGAGTGTCATGTTTTGCTGTCGGGACAGTCCTTGTCTTGTTGCAGGAACTTTCATGTCATCTGACTTCACATGTCGCTTCTAATACCTGTTTCAAAGCGGTGCACACATGATTGCATTGGTCATCTGGATGCTTCGGCCGTGTACTACTTTGGTACATTTCTCTAGCTGGGAGAAAATAGATTACTCATTAACCAAGCTTTGCGACTGGACTGTGAAGTTATCATCACTGTGCAGTTAAGTCAGCATCGTCGGGTTTCGTCCGAATGGTTTTGGAGGCATCCCTAGTATAGCTGGAAGTATTCACGTTTTATGTCTGTGACCATGTTACTTGAAAATAAACGATAGTTTGTGATAGGTGTTGAATTCTACATGAAATTTTCTTGCCTGACAGAATCGTTAGATATTTTTCCAAGTTTCTATTTTTGTTCCAATTGATGAATCAGTCTTTCCTTTCGCATTGCGGTCTGTCTAACTTCAGTTTGCTTGTTAACGTACCTTGGAAAGATTTTCTTCAAATTGATTTTTCCCCTATATGTTTTGTTCCGTGGCGTAGTTTCCTGCCGATTTCTAATTGAACCTTCTTTTTGAGGTTCTGAATGAACGGTTTTTTCTTCATCTTGAGTAGACACTCACTAATCTTGAGTCTGATCTCTTTTGGTTGCTTGCTTCGCTTTGGTTAGGAGTTTTCTTTCCTCCGTTTTGTTTCATCGTGCTCTTTTCAGTTGTAGTTTTGGGTTGAACGCGACGGCGATACATGTATTAACTGACTTGCGAGGCGAGTGTCTTATCACTGTTCCAACAGCACTCGACGGACGTACCCGCACAAGCACGCCTGGACAAGCGGAGAGATGTGACTGGTTTGACCGACACCTGGAAAAACGACCCAGTATCCATTCTGGTTTTGTCGATCGATCAACCTGCCTGTCAGTCCCTCTCAGTCGGTGGGGCCACCAACAGCACACGACGGACGTACCCGCACAAGCACGCCTGGACAAGCGGAGAGATGTGACTGGTTTGACCGACACCTGGAAAAACGACCCCGTATCCATTCTGGTTTTGTCGATCGATCAACCTGCCTGTCAGTCCCTCTCAGTCAGGTGGGGCCACGGAAGCTTCAGCCTGCTGGACGACTTTGGAGTGGTTGGTTTACTGGTCGGTCCCTTGAATTTATATTAGTATAAATGTTGTACGCTCCATTGCATTATGTAGCCTATGCTATTTTTCGGAATGAATACCTTTCACAACTGTGTTGTTCTCACTAACTGATTAAGAACTGATTCCTACTTTTTTACACTGAGTTATCTCTACTGCAGAAAATGAAGGTCAACAGGGCGACTGACGAACTGTGTAGAAGAAAGGAAGAAACAAAAGTGTTTTCAGTGCATTAAAGTTTGGACAGCTGAGATCCACGGCGCACCTACTTCGCGTCTCTATGGATTTTCTAAACTTCACAAGGCCAGGGTAGCCCTGTGTTTACATCTAGATATGTCATATTTGTCACAGTCTACAGCCAACCTGAGAATCGCTTCGCAGGCAGCGGGATAGCGAGATTTTTCAGTTTATTAGTAGAGTCGAAGACAGGACCCTTTTAGACAATAAACTTTTAGCCATGGATGCTTCATCGCTTAGTAATGTATATACCTGAATTCAGTCATCGTAACCTTATGCTGCACGCCGAATGTTCCATCCCTGCTCAGCGGAACACCTGACAGACAATTCATTCTCCATCTATCCAGTTGGCTCACCACTTGCAGATATATTTGTCTTCAATCTTGATGTATTCGGTCAGCTGTAGACATAGCAATATGTGGCGTATATGGCAGGCATGTAGACACCGCTTTCTTATATATGATACTTCCTTTGAATCACCATATGGTTTTATGGCCTTTAGTTATTAAAGAAACGTAATCGTTCAGCTGTAACACCCTTCCGGCACCTAACTACCAGAAGGAAGCACGAAGGGTAGGATACTGCCAGGTTGCCCAAGCCTAGACAAGGAAAATCGAGAGGCAAAGGTCGGGTTCGAACCATGGACCTTCCGGTAAATAGATTTGCGCTGTAACTATATAGTTATCTTACTCCCATGTCTTTATTTAGGCATATTCGACTATTTTTTGAGTTGTAAGCTTGAATAGGAAGCCAACTGTCTTTTAGTGACGCAATATTTATCGGATGGTACGAAAGTCCTGCTCGCCAAAGCATTTACCGTAAGCTCAGACGGAATGAGCAATAAACAAAACTTAAGAGTTGCGGTCCAGTAAGAACCAATCAGAAACCTTCTATACGGCACATCTAAAAATACTTTTTCCATAAAATAGCCTGACGAAGGGAACCAAGTTCTTGTTCAAGCATGTCCAAAAGAAATGGTTGTAAACGCGGACTTGTGGTGAAACGTTTGCAACCCAGATCTTTCAAAGTTGCCTCGTGCATTGCATTTCGTACAACCATATATTTGCGCCCACCTTTCAAAAGTGACTCAGTAAGCTAAATTATCATTCGATCGATTATTCAACAGAAATTGAAAGAAATTGCAATGCGACCGAGCGAATAGTCGACCTTTCCGTTCGGCCTCCCTTCATGCAGCTGCTGGGGGGCAAGGTACCGGATGTGAACAAACACAAGTGTGTTTACCAAACAAACGGCTTTTTGGAAAACTGGTACATCGATCGAATTATGAATCAGAAAGGATGATCGAGTGCATAATGATGCGTTCCCCAAAACGGCAATGACATCCAATTAGCAACTTAATTTTCGCCGAATTAAACACCAGATAAAAGTGGTAGTCACTTGTAAGCCTACTTATGAAGTCCCACCGTGACTGTCGGAAACAAATTGGCCCAGGATTTTAGCTACTGCCCAAAAATACTAGTCCACGAATATTCGAGCCTTATGTTGCATTCAGGTCGGAAACAAATTGGCCCAGGATTTTAGCTACTGCCCAAAAATACTAGTCCACGAATATTCGAGCCTTATGTTTGCATTCAGGAGAGAAATCACGTCCGGATTACTTGTTTTCTCCGAACTGGCGTGTCAGTTCTGAATAGCACACCGACAGTTCGATATTGATTTGTGGTTCACACGCTCGTCCGATGTTATCGATCCTCCGTGGGAATCTATTAGCCGGCCTTATAGATATACGCAAGACTCCATTTGTTCAAACTTTCAAAAGATACATTCAATGTCTTCGCCAACAACGCAATTTTCTCCATTTACGTCAAAGTTTTCAAGTGCCTGAAAGTAAGCTCTTTCCTGGTTTGTTATTCAACCAAGCACAAACAGCGTTTGCGCTTTATAAAACGGAGCTAACTTCCGTTTAATGCATCACCCACCTTACTGGACACCTGCCAAATGACTGAGGTTCCCATTTGCGTAAAACCGACCAGATGGACAGGTGCTGGTTTTTTCCAGTTTTTAAGCAAATGTCCGGTGTTCAACTTCGCATGTACATTTGCCAGAAAAACCGTGCTCTGACTAAGAAACTTTATGCGGATGAAAGTTTTCTTTAAATCCAGTAGCTATATTTAAATAACCGATAATTCAAACATTGTTCCTTGTTCAAAAGGTTTGCAGTCCAGATAATCCACACTGTTTTTTTATTGTTAACACATTCGTACTTACCTTCGATACACGATAACTTGAGGACGCAACCAAACATTTGACTTTTCAGAAATTTTTGTTCTGTCCTACAATTACGAGAGTAACAGCTCACCAACATCCATTGATAGCATACGAAACACTTCTGTCTTATTTGCGTCTCATCGGCTATCATTGGAGATTTAGCATTGTAGGTGGGGCTAACTTTGCTGAAAAGTCAATAAGCACCTTGGAGCTGTTTCATCCTTATTGATTAACATCAGCACTGAACATTTCACGAAAATCCTGAGAATTTATAAATCACAATCTCCCGGTTAATAATCTGACCATTTGGTCGTTCGGATGGTCACCGATGTTATTGACTGAAGGTTGACAGAATCTCAATCGAAAATCCCTACATCACTCCATACTACCCACACTCTATAAGTAGCTTGAAGTAAGAGTAAATTGGCACGGTGACTGGAACTTTCACCACAGAATTTGGCACTCGAGAAGCCAATCAGCACGTGACCTTACGATGTCAAATCCGTGTCTGAAGGATGTAGCACTATCCCATGTTTACGTGTCATCGCACTGTTGATGCGCAGCTTGTGGCCGAACGGCTAGTTGTTCAGTCTACTCTTCGATTCAGCGCCATGTGGTGTATAATAAGAATTTTTTATTAAAGTCAGAACACAGCGGAGTGGAATAAGCTTTTGTAATCCGAAGTTTCGGTTGCCGTGGATGACCTTTCTCAGGGATTTCTAGAATCAATTGAATATGAATCGAGTGGGTCCACTCCCTTGCCTTCTGATTGGTGCATTCCTGTGATCAGTTGGCAGTCAGATTGGGTCAGCGTGCGTGTGTGTGTGTATGTACGTGATTGTGCGTGCACCCGATTAAGATGTGCTTCTTCCGCTTACTGTTGTGCCAGTTGTGATGCGTCACTTTTGAGATCCTCGTTTGAGATCTGTTATTAGGTGCAGTAAGTCCAATCCAGATACACGGGATGCTGGCGCCATCACTTCGGTTGATGCGTTTCGGCTTTGATGCGTCACTTTTGAGATCCTCGTTTGAAATCTGTTACTATGTGCAGTAAGTTCAATCCAGATAGACGGGATGCTGGGGCCATCACTTCAGTTGATGCGTTTCGGCTGTGTTGATCTCTAGGGTCTCAGCGCACGTCCATTCCACGTGTAACTTGAATCCTGACTGTAGTGTACGTATGCCATCAAAACTGATTGGATGGTTTCACTCAAGTGCGTGAAGGCAATGGCTGAGTCACGTTCTATTTTTTTTAAACTCTGTTGGGTTTCTTGGACGAAAACATACAGGTGGTTTGTGCTCCGTGATCCGTACGTGGAGTTGCCGAGCTGTATGGCCCATGTATTTTGCTGGACATTCTGCACAGGGAATTCGGTGCGGTGTTTCGGTCCTTAGCCCTCACGAGATGTCGTTTCAACGCGGTGTTTATTCGGAAAAAAATGTTTTGATATCATAATCCCGAAGTATTTTTCGAATGGCACTTGAAGTGCCAACTCTATGGGGTATTCCCACGGTGACCACCGGTTTTTTGTCTTCCTGTCTCACCTCTTCATGGGGTATTTGTTTAGCTGAGTCACGCTAGTTCGTCTGCTTATATGGATTCGTCCAAGCACAGTTTCTTGATGTGATTCGGCAGCGATCCGATAACTGCACGTTTGAAGTCATGTGGATGCGAAGACTCATAATGCAAATACCCGTCTGAATGTGTAGATTTTCTGTGGATTACCACTGCGAATCCATGGCTGGCGTGAACTGAGAGTTTGCACTCCAGGAAACTAATGGTCCTCTGCTTGTTCTCAGTTTCAATCGTGAATCGCACACTGCTGCATTGTTCATTCAAACAGTTTAGAAACGCTTGCCGTTGATATGATCGTAAATATGTCATCAACATATCTCAGCTAGGTGCGTGGTGGATGGGCGAATTCACGTAAGGCCTTAATTTCAATATGGTTTAAGAAGAGATTAGCCATTATGGGTGATACTGGGGAGCCCATAGTGACACTGTCAGTGTGTCTGTAGAGCGTATTTTTTAGTGGTGAAATACGTGGGGATTAGACACAGTTCAATACCAGCAATGACATCAACAGGGGTTAAGGTTGCTCTCTGTGCTAGAGATGTATCTTCGCGCAGAAATAGAGGACAGAAAAGATAAACAGTCGTTAATTGGTACGCCAGTATGGAGAGCTGTCACATCAAAGCCAGCTGCTACTTCATCGTCATTGATTTGGGTAGATTGAAGGATACTGACAAAATCCGAGGAGTCATTCACGTGACTTACCACCAGCTGATAATAAGGCTTTAACAAACTGCTTAAGTATTTGGGTTAGTTGTAAGTTGAGCAAGTAGTATAGTCCACGATGGGGCGTATGGGGTTACCTGTTTTGTGTACTTTTGGTAAACCATAGAATCTTACGGGTCTATTGGATTTTGGTGCAAGTGCATACCAATTTGCTTGTCCAAGCTTGGGTTTTAGCAGTTGTAAGTACTTATTAACTCTCAGTTTGGTATTGTTTAGTGCTGCACTTTCTTTCTGCGGTTCAATCTTTTCGTAAGGACTTTATCTTCATAGTCCTTTCGATTCATGACAACCGTTACGATGTGGATGGACTTTTCTTTCTTTCTTTGACTCATTTTCAGTTGATTGTAGAAATCCTTGGAAAGGGCCGCCCATGGCAACCGAAACGTTGGATTACCACAACCTATTCCACTACGCTGAGTTTTGACTTTATAATTATGAAAAAAACTCCCAAAATGAAGCAGCTCTACAGTGGGTTTCAGCTTTTAAGCATACATTGTCGTCATTTACAACACAACTTCCCCAAAACAATTTCAAAATATACTCACACTACCAACTTTTCACCGATGTCTGGTCCTCGCCCACTATGCCCTACCATACTCACCATCAAAACAGAAGTCAAAGTCCTTCCTAACTCATTCAGAATTCTGTTAGATCTTTGACTACAAAACTATAGGAGAGAATTTCATCTCTACGTCCTTGTGCACGTGGCTGCATCTGGCCGATTCCCCAGCTAGTCATTTATGCTCCCATCGGGTGCGTTGCTGTCTTTGGCGCATGTATATGACCTCCTATATGGACAGCGTTCGGATTGGTCGATCCAAACGCTTGCTGTTCAGCGATTGGACAGCCAATTTTGGGTTTGGCGAAAGGTAACGAATCGATTGCTGACATCTGCGCTACACTGTGGATAGCGTTGCCCGTTTTATCTCTCATTTATAGGATGGAAATGATGCCTGGACGAAAATGCTGGTACAGAGAGAGGCTCGCATGCAGCACACCATTTTTGAACGAAAGGAGTGTCGTCAATCTCGAAACACTGATTTTGTAAAACAGTGACAGACTGGAAAGGCTGTCATCAAATGACCGGATAGTGTCTAAATGTTAATATGAAACGCCAAAATGTTCGGACTCTATCGCTCATTGTTGTGACGTTTACCTATCTACTTCTTGGTGCGGCAATCTTTGATCATTTCGAATCGGACAACGAGGTTGAAGAACATCAACGGCTCACAGAGTCCGCGAACAAATTACGTCACAAGTACAATATGTCTCAGGACGATTTCGACCAAATAACACAGTTAGCCATCCAGATGAAACCTTACAAGGCTGGAACTCAATGGAAGTTTGCAGGAGCATTTTATTTTGCTACGACTGTGATAACTACAATAGGTGAGTCGGAAAACGTTTGCAATATTCTGCTACCCGTGTCCATGAATCTATGAATGTTCGCTGTTTTATTTCCAGCTTAAGAGCTGGAAACCGGATCATCGTCTTATCCCGTCATTCGGACTAAATATTTCAACAATATTTCAACAAACGAACAATTGAGATGAAAACCCTGAAGATTAGCATTTCGCTTTTCTAGAAGGTAACCTGGATTTTTTCAGCGCCAGTAGGGACTGGTCATCTAATAAACAACGACATGTTTGTTTCGAATTAGGTATCAACGTTTAGTGCTAACTTTGGACAAGCCTGTCGTGAGTTTGTCTGATTTCTCTCACCTGGTACAGCATGCAGCCCGGCAATAAAAATATATGAGCACTATCTAACACTTCCTCAACAATCCCCAAGCCTCTCCATTACAGCCGAGCTCTCCGATCGGGAAAACTAGTCAGAGTTAAGATAGAAAATAGAGCAGTTGCGTCCCGGATAATCTATCATCGTTAGTTTTTTAGTGACGCGATTTTTGAACAGTGCACAAAGGCACGGCATTTAGTTTTTCCAACTGTTTCACTTAAAACAACGGGTGTGGATGCCAGCCTTCACTAATCCGCGAAGCTAAATCTGTCCAAATTTGCGTAGCAAATCAAGCGGCAACAGAACAAGGATCGAGTTGTTCCAATCTGTTGGTAGAATCAACCAAGTAAACAGAAAGTTCACTTCCCTCAGGGTGAACCAACAATGCGAGAAACGACTGTGTTTTGCAAAGCAAAGTCGGAACTGGAAAGTTGAGCATCGACCTAACCCACGGTGACACCATTTTATCTTTGATTATCATTTAAATAGATAAAACAAGTAAGAGGAGGGTGGAAATAAGCTTTGTTTGTTTGAGATTATCACAGTTGTTTTGCTTGGTACATGTACAGCCGGTTGTACTAGTGTATCACAGTTGGGGAGTCATACTGACTTTGAGAACAAGAGTTCCTCCACACACGTTATAAGTTCTATTGCATACGCAAAAAGGGCTATTGTTTGAAACTGGTGTATAAAACTCAATGTGTAAAAGGCCTGTAAAGGCCTTATAGAAAAGTGTACAGTAGTCCTGAAGGAATACTATTCATATGGTTGCTGATAGCTGTTCAATATGTCATGACCGACGTCTTAAAGTTCATTAGGGGGGTTAACTCTGGTGGCCAACTTTAAGTTCTATTTGAACAAAATACTCAAAACCTTCTCATTTCTGCGCGAATCTTGTTTACCCTATTTCCACTGGGAAGGAATCCTTTTAAGATGGAGGAACATACAAACAGTGAGGCTCTATACCTCTGTCAGCAACTTTCGTTTCATCCGTCACGCGAATATCGGTGCGGTACTTGACTTTTCTCCTTAGTTATTGTACATTAAGTTCACAGGGGCTTAACTAAATGATCGGATACTCCATAAACAAAATCATGCTTTTTGTAATGTACTACTCATAAGGTTGCTGATAATTCGTTGACAGCCCACGACCGGTTTCGCCCTTCTTGGGGCTCGTCAGGGAGGCGCAGTCCCCGAGTTTCCGTCAACCTTATGTTCTACTTGAACCCAAATTGGACTGTTTTGAATAAATACACTCATTTGCAAATTAATTTTGGTTTTTCGAAAGACTCACCTAGAACCCAGCTAAATTTCACTCTTGTGATGTTTTCAGGCAATTGAGTAGTGCACTACAAATATATACGTATAGCAATATCTCGAATATCGTAGCGACTGAAGCATGAGGTGGCCTTGTTCAGCACATTCGGTTGCCTGGAAACATCACAAACGAGAGATTCAGCTGGGTTCCAAGTGTCGAAAAACCAAATCAGTTTGCAAATATATTCGCTAAAAACAAGCTTTCTCAAAAGTGCGTAATCCCCTTACGCACGTTTCCGCATTAATTAACCACACGTTCCTCCCACATTTCACTTGCTACTTTGTATGCAACCAGATTAACTCATCTTTGTTTCCAAGACTGCCATTCATGTGCTACTTCCAGACAAAACCCATAGGAAGCTTAATTTTCTTGTTCTTTTGAGTTGACGTCTTACACCTCATGAGGTGCTTAAACAACTTCGATTTCACTAACTTCCCATAAGAGAAATTTCAACGCGTCATTGTTCGCTAGTAACTCCTAAGAAGCTAAGCAGCCACGCAAAAAGGGAAACTCATTCAATCACTGCTGGATTTCTACTGGGTTTCATCTCAGATGCGAGAATGACACTGACGAGTTGAGCACTGTGTATTACTGTGTGATAACTCAGTGACTGAATGACAGATATCCTTAGAAGGGTTATCGAAACCACAGATCCCCGGGCCGTTGTTATGCTATTCAACGGCCAAACTCCACCTGAGATGACGCTCCTGGATAGCGCAGTAACACGAATTATTTTTCGGGCTTGTCAGAACCCGCAACTGAGGTTTTACTTAAGTGAAACAAGGATAATTTTGGCGGAAGGATGCAAGTTTTTTGTCATAATCCAATACCTCATTTGGATTATGATACAGCTGGCCAACGTGAAATTTAGTGACAATGAAAACATGGCGAAAGTCATAAATGGTATACAAATCGTTATTCAGTTTTATTACACTTCCAGGGTAGTGACAATAACTTTCGAGAAAAAATGACGCTTCTCCTCTCGAGTCCTCACAAATTCACTCCAGGGTGATTAGATATTTTTTCATAACAAACCTAATTTTGCAAGCTTTTTAAGTTTTTATGCAGTTTTTCAGAGAGTGACGGACGCATTGGATCATAAACACCAATAGAAGGCTATTCTTTCTAGTTGCGGAAATGAATTTTTTCGTGTTGACTTCACTTTAAAGAAGGCATCTCCGTAACGGTGGCTTGATGAAGTCACAGTGCCTTGATATCAATTCACTGAATACCTGAGCCTCGAAGTGGGAAGATCAAAAGGCATGTTTTTCGAGCAGGATTCATGTCTAACACAAAAGACTGTGTACATCGTAAATCCGTTATTGCTAGACTCATACAAAGGTACGTCTAGTCAGGCCTCCTCTCGGGCCTATTCGGTATCACTAACATACAAAATGCTTACCCATAAATGTTCAATCAGTCTGTTGTAAAACTGTTCATGGATCTCGGGTGCTCAGTAGCTGAACCAGCAGCTCGATGTGCGGGATGTCAGTGGTTCGAGTTCATCCGTAGGATGATCTCATCGTCTGTGACATGTACATCTGGAACTCTCAGCTCAAATCTGAAAACTGTAAATGTGAGGCGCCAAGAGTGGAAGTGGTGTAGCCCTGTCCACGTCCAAGATAAGGTAATTTGATAAACAGGATAACTATACACCTAAACACGGTGTGCTGTTTATTAAAATTCAAAGTTTGCATCCAGTTTTCGTTTGAGCATGGTTACTTATTGCCGCATGCTATTGCCTTCGATACATAGCTCCCTTCACATCCCCCCACCCTGACGGCCCACGGACAGTGGTGGATTTATGCACCGATCTATCATCTCCTGCCTGCAATGTGCAGCTACCTACCCCTCCCTCCCCAAAAAACGTCGGTGGACGAAACTGCAGCTACAACTACTGTACGACGAGTACGCGGTTATCGCAGCTGACAATGATCATGATGATCATCTATAACCGAGATCTCTCTCCCAATTAGGTTCAGCCGTTCTCGTATGCCCAAACTTCCAAAAAAGAGAGTCTGAGTAGATGGATAGGTTTACAACTGAGCTTGTTTTCTACCCAAAAGTATACCCTCCACCGTCGATAACTGTGTGGTACAGTTCCTGTTGAATAATCAACAGGTTGGGTCCAAACTTTCGCCAGTCTTTACGAGATTCACGTGTTAAGTAGTCCACTAACACTAGAAAATCACTTCCAATGTTCGAGGGCTTTTCACAGCACTCATTGATTTGAATTTGCTGGGTTAATTTCAGCTCAGGACATTGTAATTTACCTCATGTATGCTAAACAGGAAAACTTCTGAATATCTGCAAAGATGTCATAGAAGGGGCTCAAGGACTCAAGGACAGAAATGATACTGGAGTTGCTTCCCATCTTCTGGCAAGCAACTACCGAAAGGACATACATTAATACTCTGCCTAATTGTTCACGCAGTAATATTGACCGTATTTTATGGTTTCCAAAAATGCATTGTAACCACATCCGCGACGATTCCTTTCTGATTCGAGGAACAAGCGTCAAGTTTGAGTGAAAAGAGAAATGCATAACTCTATGGTGTAGTTTCGTGCTGCACGATACGTAGGTAAGACCCGTGGAAGACTCGTTTCTTAGTATTATCATCAGTAGAACCATGTGCTCTCATACAAACAAGAGCTCTTTCCAGTTGACTACTTCTCATGATAGCTTTGAACGATGATTGCGGGTCAACCTTTTGCGTTGTCTCAATTACATGTCAAATGACTGTGAATGTTACCTTAAAATTATGTTCAGTCTGTACGACAGCGAGTTATTTGACACTTCCGGAACTTGGTAAGGTAGACATCATTTTAAACGCATGCTAAATTCACTGCCAGTTTTAACCCGTGTCTCATCACAGTAAGAGTCCTTCTCGAAGATTTCAGTTCGCTGTCACCCGATATATAGTGTTTCGAGATAGATGGCTTTCTTTGGAACCGTTTATTGGTCGCTTGAGCCGTCTAGCTTTCAGACACGCGCGATCAGTTAGTCCAAGCAAGCAGTTTTCTGTGGTACGTTCTAAGACAGCTGAGTACAAAAAATAGATCAGGGAGTGTTTGCACTCAGTAGAGAAAGATCGGCGTGTTCCTCCGATCTAAACAGCAAGCCATCCCCTGGGACTGGGAACTTTATTTGTCCATCCTGTTTACACCCAAATGCAAAGCGATACTCTGGTGAAAATTCACAAGTTTAAGTTCTTAATTCACCCACAGAAGAATCGAGTCCAAAAATCGGTTACATAAGAGCAGTTTCTTAATCCCATCTGTTATCACAGTTCGAGTTTGGTCGAAAACATATCAGGGGATACTTTATAGCAATCCTATTGATTTGCTTGAAACTTCTGCCCTCGTTATACATTTCGTGTATATGAAGCAAATATCCTCAACAGCCGGGAAGGGTACGGAAATAAAATATGAATGAAATGGTAAAACCTCACACAGAGAATCGACAGGTTCAGTGACAATGACATTTGTAGAGCATCAGAGTGTCAGTTATGGAACACCAAACTACAATTCTGAAAAATACTGACTGGCAATATCAGATGAGTCATTCGTTGAGGAATTCTTGCATATAAGTTGTGAATCCTAATTAAACCACATCTTGGCAAGGTGGAAGCCAATAAGCTAAAAAAAATAGTTGAATTAAGTCTGGGTATTCGCTATTCGGCATCCGTTCGTCTACTTATTCTGGTACCTGTTTGCACCTGCGTTTGAGCAGTCCAGCAAGCCTCTCCTGTAATCACCCCTCCTCCTGTTTCGACAGAACCATTCTGTTGAAGCCCAAACTCAAAGTTTGTTCAATATTCTTTTAGATTAACATATGTAGAGAGATGTTAACTTCGTTCCTGTGATCACGTGACGAGCGCAAGCCTGATTTAATCGAATTATCACGATGGAACAGATGGACAGATTCGCGTTGTAGGCATGAAATTTCGAAATAAATGGGATTAGTTGTACCAGTCAGAGTTAACAATCCATCTTTGCAAGAATACAGCGAGCTACAAGCTGTTGTGAGCAGAAATTCTCGATGGCTAAAAACTCAACGGGGTTAACCATCATTTGGTTTAGTATCAACTATCACGTGACAAGTTTGATGGACACAGTATGGTATGGTTGGCGAAATTCCGGCATTATGAGGATGCAAGGTGAACGATGGTGGCTCTCTTTGAGAGAACAGTTTAGACGATTTATCGAATCGATCAATCATATCATAAAGGCCAGTGCAAAAAAAGGAAGAAGGGGCTTCCACCAATATATAAATGATAAACTGGGCAAATTCGGCACCCATGATACTCAGTTATCGTGCAGGTGACAACGTGCCCACGACGAAAAAATATTCCAGCATCGTAAGGTTATACTTCTTTCATGCTGGTTGGTTCTGGGACTAAACAATTCAATGAAAAATGTCAGAGTTTTGAGTCCCCAACCTGGATAAAAGCGAAACAGTTAGTGTAGGCTTGGGAGACTTTTAGGCGCTGGAATTGTACACAGAGAAGGTGCAAGGTCAATAAACTATGTGCAGCTAAATGTGCGCAATATATGTTGGTAGTAAATGTCAACCGGGCACAATGTCAGCTGAATCAAATCGATTGGAACTGGAGTTGAATACCTCACGCATTTTGTGTAGACCAATCACAATAACCGCGTCAGAACACGGAAACGATGGCTGTATACTGAATTCGGGGTTGAAACAGATAAAACCCATTGTATTGATGGGATTTAGTTTCCCAAAGCCCTAATTGTCCTTAGAAAACAGTCACTAAGAGAAATCATGGTCCACTTGTTTACTGACAGCGAGGGGTCACACATCCTCATAGCCATCGTGGATAACACGACATCAGTGTTCAACACAAGCATGATTTATTTGAAAGCCTTATTGTGAAGGGAAGAATAAAAGTGGATGGGGGGGGGGACTAGCTTACTACAATCATTCCGGAAGCCTACACTTCCGGACACTCATTCAAGCAATATGGATAGAAACTGACAAGGGAGAAATTGATATCAATTTGCAGCGTCTCCAAATTGGGTCACGCGGTCACCATCCTGAAAGGCGAGTAGCACCGACAGCACCCAACCGTTTCGGAATCTTTTCCATACCCGTCTGCCAGGTCAAGGGTTGGCCATCAGTCTATTCCCACCATTCTGAATTGGGCACGGATAACAGTACGCTCTTCGGCAAACGATGATTTGGCATGCGCAATGGATGGCCCAACCATCGCGGCTTCTGGCACTGAATACATTCTTCAATGGAATTACTCGTTGCACAACCGAACACTCGTTATTTAATTGCCTCGTTGCGAATTGTCCTAAGCCAATCCACACGGGCTATGGTCCCTAGAGAGCGATTGTCGAACGCCTGAATACGTCTGAGTTCCACTGCTAGAGCACACCAAGTCTCACAACCATACGATAAAACAACCCGCACTGTCGTCTGCTACACACGTGCCTCGATATTCCGAGATAACACCACTTTGACGCCTCAGGTGTCTCAAATTAGCAAACGCAACCCCATCCTCGCATGTTTGTGCACTGACCTCTCATCTATCACACTACAATCAGAACAAATACAACTGCCAAAATACGTAAACCGCTCCACAACTTCGAGTGCTCCCCCCTGGGCTGTAAATGGCGTGTTCAGTAACTGCATGTCCACGAGCACGACCTTACACTTTGTGAGTGCAAATTACATACCAACGGACTGGATGTCCTTGGTTCAACATCAATCCCAGGTCGTTTGGCACTGCAGAACCGACGCCGAAAATCATTCGATAAGTGTATATGAGGAGAGAATTGTACGCCTGATCTTCTTTTGACAAGATCGGAATTTTTACAATCAACGCAGTATAGTTTTGGAAGAACCCCAACGGTACAACTCTCAAGACGATTTATTTGTTAACTCCAGGTTGATACCTTCTTAGCTGTCTGTTTCTTGAATAACTGTGAAACACCTCATCTAAATCCGCAGCGCTGCCGGCATAAGATTGACCCTGTTGGAAAATTCCACCCAATGGGATGAATGTTTCTATTTTTTGTTTGAAGCCAAACTTGAAAAATCTGGTAATGAAATCCACAATATTTTCTGATTTCGATTACAGCCGTCGTGCAGTAGATTTGCGTCGACCGTGTGTTGAACTATTGGTAACTCGGATGCGTTCAACGGTTGCTGATCTGGTGGTCATTGATTTATTCACCAAGCTTAGCAGTCGCCTTGCAAACACTTTGTTACCAGTATGCTGTTGAGTAAAATGAGAATGTCTCCTCATTCGGTGATACAACGTTTGTGAGATAACTCTCAAGCTTGGCGAACAGATAGACAGCTACCTGACCAAAGCTTGTTTAGTTGCTTACCTATAAATGCAGAAATGCCGCGGATCTGCCACCTCGGTATGCACATATCACAAGAAGTCGACGTAACTTCACTGAATTTTGTATGAAATGATCTACATTTCCACGTGCAAATGATCAAAAGGCTCAAAAGTTTCAAAAGACTTATGAAAGCTTCGGTTTCATACCACTGTAGGTCACAATATGAGACCGTAGACGAGACTCGAATGAGGCAAGTTCAAAATCGTTTCAACTTCGAGAAATCAGTGCCCCAAATATTCCCCATCCAGATGACAAAGATATTGCAACGCCTTTGCAAACTAATTTGGTTTTTCGAGAGACTCACCTGGAACCCAGCTAAATCTCTCGTTTGCGATGTTCTCAGGCAACTGAATGTGCTGCATCAGGCCGCCTCATGTTTCAGTCGCTACGATATTTGAAATATCGCGATACATGTAATGTACTACTCATAAGGTTGCTGAAAATCCGTCGACGGATTTTAAGCATTCACACACACTCAAACATGTTCCACAACAAACTGGTGATATTATCCCGATCAATAAAATCATCATCATCATCATCACCATGGAGAGCACAAAATCAGTGACTGATGTATCGCTTACACAATGGGTTTATGCCTATGTGTGCAATTCATGGTTGTATGTCAAGGTGCCCACATTCAGACAGGCGAGTCCTCAACTAGACACACAGGCTAAAAATATTCTGAAAAGCACAGGTGCTTCTTTTAATACGTCTGATTTTAATTCGGTTGTAGCCACCTACCTTCAGCATGGGCTTCTCCCTAGGAGAAGAATAATTTTATCCTCGTAGTGAGGGGTTCCCTGAATTCTTGCCCGATTCGGATGGTCGTTCGTGGAGGAGACAAATTAGCGCGAGTTTGGTACTTTACAGTTTCGCCTAGACTATTCATTTCGGTGGACTAACGAGCCGGCAAACTTTGATTTTCTAATTTCTGGTCGTTTTTTTTGGTTGATTGCCGAAAGCTAAGCATCGATCCAACGTAACGTCGGTCATACAAACCGGTAGCCGTTATTTTACAGTTTTTTTCAACTGATTGGAAGCAACAGTGTGCGGAGTGAATGTATTTCGGTGCATATCGTTTCGAGTTTCGGAAGTTGGTCTAGAAGCTTCTGGTTCTCCTAGACAGGTTGATACACTCCTAAGTACTGGGCAAGGAATGATTAAATCAACTTATACCCGTTAGAGGTTTCCCTTGCAAAAATATTTGGCTAATTTGTGAGTTTCAGCTCAGAGCAAAATAGGTTCCATCATCAAACTGATTTCATGCATGCTGGGGTGGCAAGCTTAGTTACCAGGCCTTCTCTGGGCTGTCATCCGATCTCACGAAAAGCAAATAATCAAATAAAACATGAAGGGAAGAACGGTCCTTTACCCGGCAACAAATTTACGCAGATGTTAGATTACCGTTGACACCAACCATCGACTTCGGGGCAGCAAAATTTGGAACAGCAAACCACTACACAAGAATTTGCTAGTTACAGGACTTTGTCCAGCCAAGGGCCCCTGTATTGACTAAGATTACTTCTAGAATAACTCAAAAAATGTCATACTATTTGCCACAATAGTAAAGCTGTCTCTTTGACATTTCGTTTGACCTTTCCAAGGTTGCAGTACTAAAGTGGGGAATTTGAATATGTGCGGTGAATTACTGCTTTCAATATAGTGTTGGTTGTTTTGGATTTTACGAATGTTACGCAGTAAATGGCATTTTATCCTCTCGAGTGTACTCGTTTGATCCCGACCGGAACCGGTTTACCGCTGAATGAGTGAACCAAAGAAAACAGTGGGCTAGGAAGGCTGTACATGCCTTTGGATATGAAACCATAAAAGCCTTACTCAGTAATATACAGTGAGAGGAAAACTCCCTTCGACCATTTTTACTATGAGGAAAAAAAACATCACAGTAGAGCACACTCGAACAAATGTGCGGTGGTTTGCCCGTGCAATTTTTTTCATACCAGACTTTTGTCATCTGCGCAGACGATCATTCCGCTCAAATGAACAGTAGTAAATGACAACTGTGTAATGAACCGTGAATGTAAATGACATTTGTAAATACTCACGTTTTTACAGCGGTTTACCAATCCAGTGCTAATCTACAGGGATTTTAACTCAAAAATGAACTTCACTCCTGCTCCGCTTTATCAGAAAAACGCATCCAGACATTAGACTACTCGGTACCTTGTCAGTCGGATGTCACTTCCAAGCGAACAACTGAAGTTTCCAACTTGCTATGGTTCGATGATATCAGTCCTTTCATACAAGTCGCTTTAGTGGGTAAGCAAGTGCCATCAAATGAAGGGTGGACTAACACACAAAGGTCCGCTTTTAGGTGTAATTTTGTGATAACGACAACAAAATTCTTGAAGTAGTACGAATCGTACACCCAAAAATTTAGTTTAGCTTACAAATTATGGTAGCTGTTCTGAAATAGTTGATAGCGGGAACAAAGTAGAACAACCAGAGCCTTACTGATCAATACCCTACCTTACAAGAGTTCACAGACTTTGTGCGCGTTCCAAACCAGTCCAACTTTGAATGAAAGAACAACCCCGAGACGACAATGGGCTACTTGAATCACTGTTTGCTGAATGGTTTTCATTCAAACAAGCCCAAAGGAGGTTTGCTTACCAAATTCAAAATGGACTAGATACCTTTTGGCAAGTGCGGGTTCAGTGATGCCAAAGTGCAAATAATGCAAGGCTATATAAGCGCCATGGCTGAACTACACTACTTCACTGCGGTTGAGTATTACTCAGTTATCGATTATAAGGCCAGGCCGTTCAGCAAATGTGCAGCGTACTTAGAGAAAACCGGGAAAATACTGCAGGTTGAGTCCGGCGGTAACAAACGCCCTAAATCAGGAGAAACGACCTACCTCACAATTAAGTACAAGTGTTTTCTGATGTGTATTTACAAAGCCCACGATTCTGCTAGAGCAAAACGGGATTTCTCGACTGAACGAAGAGCAGACGGTGGATTTGTTTTCGCGGTCAGCTTACTCAAGAATCGTACTTCAATGCACCTCCGCACATGTCGGTCTGCAAGGCGAACTTTTTCTCCCATAAAGCAGTCGCGTTACTTCTAAATTCAATAGTCAGAGAGCCACACAAGCGCGCCAGCATGCATCGTTAATCATACGAGCGTATAGCTCCGTGTGTCTAGCAATCGTAAGCCGTTAGATTACAGAGCGGAAAACAATTCGCATTTTAACAACATTTGAAAAATTTGAACTTGACTACTTGGAATTTGAGAACGGTCAAAACCATCACAGTTATTTTTTAAAAGTGGCAACTGCCTATTGTATCCCAGTAAAATGGTTTGTCTGCATGACCGACGTTACTTTTCACTGTTCGCTCTTTTTAGGTGGCGTTTTCGTACATGTTATGTTTGGTGAGGTGTGACAATTGTCACTCAGACGTCTAGACATCGCAGGTGATTCACGATAACCTACGCAGTTTTTATAGACCTAATTGTTTTCACACAGTCAAGCAATCAGATGACTTCACAAAACAGCACATACGTTCCCGCAACTTGCCATACGAATTTAGTGAGGTTTCTGTGACTAGTCTGCTTAAATGGATGAATCGAATTTTAAATCGATCGTCACAACCAGGACAGTTACCGAGTCGTCGTTCGATGAGTCGGACACACCAATCACATCTCTGAAGTGAGAACACGTTCGCCTGTTCACACGTGATAACTCAGATGCGTCCAACGTGCGTTGGTGGAGTAGTGGTTACACGCTCGCATCGCATGTCAGATATCCGGAGTTCAAATCCCGGCACAACCATTGGATATGTACTGCTGATGAGCTCTAATAAGAGCGAATCTCGGGTCCAGTGTGGACTCACCGGAATAATTACTCCAAAACAGGAACACCGTTCAGACGAGAGTGGTGTGACTATGAACAAAAATACCTATTCCGCAAAACCCCGGAATTTTAAATCACTTTTTTTTGCGAAATATCAGTTTTCAAATTCAGCAGACAGATGTACAGCTAGGATAAGAGCGAAGACCATGGACATTTCACACTCTAACCCAGCTCCGTCCACTCAGTCTGACTACCCATTAATTTTGTAGAGAGTAAGATGATAAAACAAGTGTGTTCCTAATGTTTTTTTTTCAGAATTGGGGATTGTAAAGGACTGAATCCACTATTACCAAGTCAGAAAATCCGACGATCGGTCATCGTTGAATCGCATGAGCCAATTTTACTTACACACAGAGATTCTGTTCCATCATTAACTGAAATCGCATTCAGTGGCGTACAAATAATCTGAGTCTGGCCAGCTCCGTTAAAAAACCTTGGCGACAGAGTTTCGTAGAATAGCCATCCTACCAATTCCTCTGTCATATTACTGGCTGAAAGGATGATGTAATCCGGGTGAGGTGACCACTCACAATATCCTAACCTTGATTAAACGTGTAAAACCATTTGTTCACGTTGCCCAAAGAACGTGATGAGGTTAAGTTATCATCTGTAACCCAGAGTCCACTTGTTGTTTGGTTGTTTCGAATCAAAGCGCTACTCAACAAGTAAAAATCGGTGTATACTATGTGCTGGGGAACTTTTATGCACTGAAAGTTCACCGATTTGTAAGAGCGACTGTTCTGAAAGTTCATTCCGGAGGATGTTGCTTGAAAAGAGGAATTTCGCTTGACGTAGCATTTATTACAAGTCTTCTAAAAACTCCGGTTAAAGGGCATCATAAACTAGCGACTGATCTTAGACTCCCGTTAGAGCCAATGTAGGTTTTCGTGAATTTGTTCAATATGGATCAAAGTAGAACATGAGGTTGACGGAAGGAAAACTCGGTGACGGCGCTCAACTGATAAGTTCGTAAAAGATGGGCGAAACAAGTCGTGGACTACTGAAGAGTTCCGAACAAAAATTGTGGGCCAAGAATATATAATACAATATCGTGCCAAATGAAAAAATAAGTCTGTCTTTGTGCAGCCTAGACATTTGAAGAAAAACATGGATGCGAGATTCATCGGGCCTTCATGTTAAAAGCAGATGAGAGTATTTGGTAAATCGTCATCTTGCTCGTTCTTAAATCCGTCCATTCTCTGGCGCCCATTCATTTCAAATGCAATGGAATTCGCGCTTGTCATAGATGTCTTTGTTAGCGTGTTCCAAGCCAGGTATCCAACATGCTGTTGCGTTTATCAACCATCAGCTCTGACTGACCGCGAATCAAAATTCTACTTCAAACATCAGTGTAACATTCCTTATCTAAGCAGATTTATTAACAGTTTTTGTGCTCGACTGAACCTTTGGACTGGACAGTCACGCTATTTTCGCTAAAGAATAAAATAGTAGGCAATGACGTCGAAATTTTCAAAAGTCTGCGTAAACACGAGGATTGGTAGGACTGCATCGTACCTATTGGCCGTGCCAACTTTGAATTGATTTGTCCCACTCCGAAACGTACAAACGCACAAATGTATTTGTGTGAATCATCTCTTCTCTTTTGTGAATCATCTATAATTTTAATTTTTCCTTTCTCGTCAAGCTTTCTCAACTCGTTGAAATCTCTTGAAGAGAGGATTTCTGAATCTCATGCAAAATCCTTGGTCTTTCAGAACACAGTGAGACACAACACACATATTTGAGAATTGGCGGAATAACTGGATGGCATAAACTTCAAAAGGCAGTTCTTTCAGGTAGTCACATCGAAATAAAAATTTTCAAGCTGATCTTCCATGGAACAGACATCCAAAACACGGTACGCTTCCGACGACTGAATTCATTTGTGTACCGATTTGGATTTCGAACAAAAAACCTCACCTGAAACCCAGCTGAATCGCTCGTTCATGATCTCCATCCGCGGACGCAATTTGTGCTGACATTTCAGTAAAGCAGCTGGCACTCATTATCTGATAATATAGCCGATGGTATCCGATTGGGCGTAGGACATTCAGGTAAGTAGCGCAACCAATGAGCCGCAAACCGCGGAGGTGATCAAGCAGCAACGGCCACACCAACCGTCATTGTATCTGATTGTTGTTCAACTCTGATCCGACGTCATTCACTTAAATGTGGAACATCCATCCGTTGACTGCAGCATTACCAAAGAGCATGCAATCATTGGTTTTGATAGACGTGAAAAAAACCGCAGGTGAAAGCACCACGAACAGGAATTCCGGAGCCGCGGTGTAGAACCAATAATCAAAAAGCAGTTGCGATTGCGAATCTCTGATAGGCTGTTTCAACGGTTATGCGTGGGTTCTGTCCCCAAGCCTCCATTTCTTATAAACCACAAAATAAATGTAAACAGGAAATAGTTCACTACTGTCTGTTAACATATGGGCGGCGTGCTCGACAACGTATCTCATTCACACATCGCAGTTTCATCTGTTAAATTTGATTTTTGGCTGTTAGATTTTAGTAAAACAGGAGAATTTTAATTGCTATATTCGTAGCCAGTGTGTCATCGTAGAAATCATGCAGTATAGTCCATCTGTTTTTCCTGACCACATACCACGCGCTGTTTGCGAAATTTAGATGATAATGAGATTCAAAATTTTCGCAGAGCAATCCAAAACCCACGTTGCATTCACCGTGACTTTTTTAAGGAAACTGAAACTTTTGAGCGTTTTTCTACAGTATTTTCAGTTTCTGGTCAAATTTTTGAAATAGGCTTTGTCAGGAAGTTTACCACTTATTTACTACAGTTTGTCTTAAAGATGAAAATACAACAGCCAAACACTTTGGCGTAGCTTTCAAATAAATTCTGACTCACTTCACCAGGATTTTCTCGACCTGTTCAGCAAAAGTGTACGATAGACATCAAAAATAGAATTATTCACCAAAAATATTTCCCCTTCCGTTTCGACCATCATACTGAAAGCTGATAAGATCAAATTGCTATTTGACTACCAAACTAAGGGTTAACTGACCATGTGAGAAATGACAGGGCATTTTTTCGTATGTAACACACTACTCACAAGGTTGCTGAACGGTTTCGACGCCGTCTAGACAATATATTGTTATTAGCGAATACACATTCATTTGCAAACTAATTTGGTTCTTTCGAGAGACTAACCTGGAACCCAGCGGAAGCTCTCGTTTATGATGTTCTCAAGCAACCGAATGTGCTGCACCAGGCCGCCTCATGTTTCAGTCGCTACGATATTTCAAATATCGCGATACATGTACATCTTCCCAATGTACTACTCATAAGGCTGCTGAAAATCCATCGACAGCCCACGACCGGTTTCGCCCATGTTGGGGCTCATCAGGTAGGCGCAGTCCCCGGGTTTCCGTTCTACTTGAAACCAAATTGCACTGTTTTCGAGGAATGCACTCATCTGCAAATCAACTTGGTTTTCATGAGAGACTCAATGAATAATAAATAGATAAATAATAGATAAGAAGATGAGTTCTTATTGCCGTTTCGGGCGCAATTAGGATGATATGGTGGTACATTTTGGTATTTAGAGGCGTACTTGATGCTGTCAATTGTGTTGTCTTCCATTTCCGATCTTTAGACAGATCGTTTGTGTGTGTGTGTGTGTGTATTTTATTCGCCAACACGGATTTGAAAGACACTGACCAGTGTTATACGGGGATGTACTCCATTTCGCACTCATTTCTAATCATTTCAGACACCAATTTGTCAGTTCCAAGGTTGACCGATCGAATTGGACAAATCACCAGCTCCGCCTAGACTAAGGAGTTTTTCAACGATTTTACAAGGTTCTTCTTTGAACATATGACGCAACTTAGTCATGAATGGCGTTGGCCTCTTCACATATTAGACGAATCGATTTAAGTAGACGTTAAACAAACATTCTGTTCTGCTGACAAGAAAAAATGCCACGAAAGTGTTGTTAGAAAAACAAGTCATATAAAATATTTGGCAGTCATTCACAAAAGGATGTTCGCCAAGCAGTCTCCAAAGGAATATATCCAAAGTTTAAGCAAAGGTCAGGTATGAACTTTATAAACTGGGAAGACCACGAGTAGCAGACAAGCTTCGACGCAACTATTGCGTGTACTGTAAAAACTATACTCGTCCCTCACTAGTGAGAAGCGCTGGTCAATATGATTTGATTACTTTGATTGATTTAGTCACTTAGACCGTAACATTCATCAGCCGACTCGAGCTTGGTTTGGACACGGAGGCTAATCCTCTCGAACAGATTTAATTGAGGGTTACACGGGATAGGCGTATGAATGCCATGCTGGAGTGGAGAGTAGGCCGTCCTGATATTCTGGATCCCATAGCTCGGAATTAGGGGAGCTGTACTCCAGGAAGTTGGTGTCATCCAATCGAGTCCCAACAACTGATCGAAGAAACCATGCTTATTTGAGCAGTTTTCTCGCGGCGCTCAAAAAAGAGGCATTTTTGAAAATCCCTCTTCCTCTGAGGAGACATGAAAACAGTTACCGTCTAACCGGCAACAGTTCTGCGGACTCTCTATCTCCTAGGACAGCCATTGGCGACAGAAAACCTAGTGGTTACGCCTTGAGTGCAAAGGTGAAGAGTACTGCACATCGAACATCCAGAGATGATACGAGTGGAAGCAACAGTAATTATGTTCAACTGTTGGTCAAATACTGGCAGATAAACTGTACTCCTTCTCACATCGAACCAATAATTGAACGTCCCCTCTGGTCAAAGCAGAATGACTTTTTCAACGAAAGGTATACGTGATAGTGATTTACACGTCTCCCAAGTAACTTCAGTGTGTTTTACAATGGGGTTAAATTTCATCATAGGACGAAGTTTCTTATTTGCACAGTTTGGATTTCTTCATTGCATAGTCACTGACAAATGAGGTTAGTTTCACAGCTTGGACGAAGCACAATCACACACCTGTATGTAAATTGAGGTCAAACGGCCAAGTGAAGGATGTAGTTGATACATTCGAAACAGGCTGTCTCAAAGCTGAAGGGTACGAGAGCCAGTATAAACATGGTGGAGAGTTTTCTTCACACCAGTCCAAACAATTCAATGTCTAATCATTAGTCACCAGCAAACTTTTTCCGGATAACATTAGAATCAACGGAAATATACTGGTGGAGGCCGATGTTACTAGTCCCAGTCCGGCTATCGCAGTCGCATTTCCACACCGGGCAAGGACCGGAATTAACGTTTGTTACCAGCTAGGTGTCTAGGCCTGTAGGTAAGGTGATTTACCAGGTGCAAACACAAAACGGGACACACTTATGACATGCCAGTCACATCCAACAATCGTACTTGGGAACTCTCATGTGCCCCCCTCACGTGCTACTAGGCGCATTTGCACTGCCTGAACAACAAAACACACTCGCTGAATGTAGATCCACGCCGGCCGGTACAGGCACAACACAACGGCGGTCATCGTGATGCACAAATCCACCGCTTCCATGCCGACCATGTCCGAAATCAAAAACATGAAAATAGATCCAACGCGGAACAAATAAAGCATTCATACGCACATATGAACGTTGAGCGCTGTTGCCCGACGCGATTGCGCACACGCCACGTGGGCTCGATGACTATCTGACGCTGTGACTGATCCAGCGACTGAATTACTCACTGTACACTTAGTTCCGTTTCCCATTGACGGATGCCTGTTCACCACGCCTGAATCCGTGCCGAGCAGTGATGCATGCGTTCACCTGTTTCAGTTTAGTTCACTGGCGAACACAAATAAAACCTTTCTTTGTTCATCTCTCTTCTGGATTCAGGAAACAAAGTTGCTACAGGTGGCTTCTGTTCAGAAAAGGCCCCTTGTCTTGTTCGTTAAGCTGAGCAACTTGAAGGCAAACGTTTCATCACCAATCGAGGTGACGTCATCAATGCGTTATTGGGGGGGGGCGTAGTAGTGCGTAGCGGTGGGTTGGTGGTTGTGCGTTGGGTAGTGTTGTGCG
>NW_008751761.1:1426953-1455864 GCF_000715545.1 Opisthorchis viverrini
GTTTCGCCCTTCTTGGGGCTCATCAGGTAGACGCATTCCCCGAGTTTCCGTCAATCTTATGTTCTACTTGAACCCAAAAAATTTAAATGACTATCCCTTGAAAATCAAGTTGATTTGCAAATGAGTGTATTTGTCAAGAACAGGAATTATTAAAAGACAATGGTAGTGTGTAATGGATTATTCGCAAGCAAGCAAACAAAACTGCAACATAATTCGTGTACGGGCCAAACAGACTCCATGTGAGTGGAGTCTGCGCTTTCCAAATTATATAAGTGCAATCAAGAAGAAGGGGGACACCCACTCAGCAATGCACTGATGATATCGAGTCAAACAGTGGCATTCGAAAGGGATAAGAGATCACTGTTTCTCGAGATTCTTTCAGAAACTTTACCAAATGCGGATATCCACGGGTATCAAATAAAGTACGTGTAACTGCTGTTGATTTCATAACACACCAACCATGCATGGCCGGAGTGGGGAATAGATATTTATGAATGGGTACTTTGCACACAAAAATTGATGATATTGGCTAAAACAACACCAGTTTGCGTTTGCGTTCAAAGTTGTTACACTACTGAATTAAAATAGTGAGGCTTCGAGATATGAATTCATTGTAAGTCACCCACAACCCCCTGTATTTAACCGAATGTTAAATCAGCGTCCCAAAGTCGCGGACCCGGGCGTTAAAATGTGTGTGGAAATCCTCAAAATTTTGGATTAAATCAGTTCACACTAAATCGGTTCGTTTCAGAGAAAACTGATTCATATACTGTATGCATCGAACGGATTTCAGGGACAGCTAATTCTGTTAGTAACCGTCGGTCTGGGTCCAAACTGCAGACTTCGGTGTTACCCATTGAGTGTTTGTTGTTATTAAAATTCAGTGCAGTCATCACTTCTTTTTATGACAGTGGCAACCCTGAAAATGTCCTAAAAACCTCGCAAAATATCCAACAGCAAACCATATAGTTTTTATTTACCATTTCATAAAACTGTTGAGTCTGTTCGAGTACCTGGTTTCTCAGTGATTTGCAACTAACATCTTGTTTTGTCAAAAGGTGCAGGTGTGCTTCCGGACAAATATATACAAAACGATCTAAGCCCCATCAGACCAAACAAGTGCACTCTGTGCACTTGAATTCACAAGGCTATTCCCGACAGCTCCCTAAAGGCACTTGCCGCTTCGGGATCATGTGACAACAATAAATCTATCGGCCGTTTCCCCTACTATTCCAAATCATGTGACTCTAATTCTTGATAGATGATGAGCTATCACGTTGACTCTCCAGAATAGGGGTATTTCGTGGACCATACAACTTCTTCACCCCAAGGAACATGATATTACAGGAACAACAATGGCGTCTCATTGGCCAATCTGAGAGATTAATTGAAGAACCAGATCAAAGCACTATGAAACGCTGTACTTTGAACAGTTTGTTGGGAGACATGTGGCAGAGTGAGGTAACGCAAGCGCCTCTGTATCTCTCGCTGGGAATGGCTGAGCTGACTCGGGATCACTTTGTTGAATACCCCTCAAACGATTTTGTATTATTCGATATATGATGCTGGATGACTTAGTCAGTCTGGTGTGGTGTCTTGTGACTACCGATTGTTTCCCACACTTTAACGAAAAGTGAAGCTCCCTCGAATGATATTCTAATATCGGTTCCTATTTGTCCACTCTCCTACTTGCTAAGACACCAGTGCACTTGTGCGCCATAGAATAAAACAAGGATGTTTGATAGTCACTTGTCGGAAATCTCGAGCACCACGCTCTCCTTGACAGTTTGGGAGGTACGAACCCGCAAAGACTACGGCAGGAGTGTGACCGCTGGCGTCGATAAAGCACAGAGTGTGGGGGATTGTCATACATCAGTGACGTTTTATATCACAGTTGCTTGCAAACTATCAGCCAATTATTTACTGACTTCCTTTGAACACTAACAGTTTAAGCGGAGGAGCCAACAATCCCTCAGTTTATAAACCGTTCTTCCGTGAGGATTTTGTACACGGCGGATGAACAGGAGCCTTGGAATCTCACTTCAAGTGCCTCCACCTAAGATGAACACTGTGTGTGGGATTTATTCGTCACCGTCTCGTGAAGTAAGCACAAATGGAACTAGATGAAGTTGAGCTGCGCTCCGCTGGCGTCATGAACCTCGAAATCAGGATGTCCAAGGCCCCGGTTGTGTACGCCCTCCGTGGCCAAGTAGCGAGTAAGCAGAGCCCTCTTATCGGCCGATTTTGTAAAGATCAAACTACTCAGAATATACTTTTACTCACCTCAGGTAGCAAGTTGTGTCCTAATATTGGCACTTCCACATGTTTCTGGATATTTACCTAACTGCCCTTTTACGGAGAACTCAAAGATTTTTTTTGGATTCTTGGTGTCTAGCTACAAAGGCAACAAGAGCATAGAAGCCTGACAATTTCAAGCCGGTTAAGTACGATCGTTGTAATTACTTCAAACAGTATTCTGGTTGATCCCAAAGTGCATGCAGATAAGTAGTACGACAAGGTTGTACGACTGACTACTCAAGCAGCTGTAAAGTTTAAAAGCTTTTCTTTAAAAAACCTCTATGATGGTCGAAAAATGGCTCCAATACTGTGAATCTCGTAAGTAATAATCTAAACCTCCAAATGTGAACAGCATTTCAGTTATTTGATCGTAGAAGGATCGCAAAGTTACTGTATATTGGTAGGCCTTGCCATACTTCTCCAATTATGTTCGCTTTAATGCTCACCATCGTGGGAGAAAATTCTATGGCGCCTGGTTGATTTATGAGAAGTGTCGAAACGTGAAAGAATCAACTGTAACGAGCTATTTTCATTCTACATCATTTCTTTCTCCATGAACCGGAAGAGTCGTTTTTCTGTGTACACAAATTCGCTCACAGTATCAATCAATATCACCAATGAAAGTGCCGAATCTGTGATCCAACAATGCGTTGTTTTCGGTTCACTTGAGCGTGATCGATAGTCGTTCTTGTGAGAATCCAACTATATCCATAATCCTGGCATAGGACAAAATGCAGCCAACTGTTTGCAAGTATTCGTTTTGCACTAGAGTTCTGTTTTCTTCGCCACTTTGGACATGCCTAGCGCTAATCATTGACAACGGACGTCAGTTCCACTTCAAGTCTGCACTTGTCAGTTCGCCGCTCTTTTATCTCCCATCTAGCTGTGCGTATCAGTACTCGTGCCCGGGAACTATCTAGACACCCGATCGACAACAATCCTCTTGCGTAGGTCGTTTTCATTATTTACCATGGCCAATCGATTTTCGTGATTTCTCATGCACCACCACGCTTTCTTCTAACTGTCACAGTTTAGTTTTGTTGGCCAGCGGTGCGGATAGCCTCCTCGGTATTTTGAGCCTGATTGTCTAGGTTGGGTCACGTGACGCTGACATTGCTTACTTCCATCAGGGGCCGACGCATATAATTCACCTTTTCGCAAGACCGGTGTACTACAATAATATTACCCAAAAACATCGGTGTTTACTGCCCAATAAAAATAATTCCACATGATTTCTAATAAGTACTTTTCCTTACGTATGAAAAACAACCATGGGGAGCCCATCATGAACTTTTGTTTCAGTTTTGTGACAGGAACCAGAATGAGCTGAACTGATCGAGCATCATGCACCGTCAAGTGTCCCGTGGATGACAACTGATTCTTATATTAACGACTGTTGCGTTTCCCCACTTAACGTGTATTTTGAAATTTGTTCAGTTTTGGCCATGGAATTGGCAGTAAATTTCAGGATATCCTTACCACGATTCTCAATATCTTATGAATGCGAACCCAGTTTGGCCCTCCGAAGCATTTTTACAACTAGACAGTTCGACCAAAATCCATAGCTTTTTAACCATGTCAAGACCCAGCTTCATCGTTCTTCCAAGGACATATTTTCATAGAGTCAGCTTAATTTGCTTGGTAGATCGGTTGTCATAAATAAAGGATTTCCAGAAGAGATGTTCGGGAAGGCACTTCTTGTCGCATCGCAGAGCTAAGCACCGATGCAAAAAGAAACTGTCCCGTTTCCCATACGGAAGCTGTCGTGTGCTTGTAACGTAAATATGGCCGAAAACCCTGCCAAAGACTTGTTTGGCCTCAAAGTTAAGACTCGCTCAAAGCACATCTCTAACTGCGATCGAAGTTTCCCAAAGAATAGCTGAACGGAGTTTGAAAACATATACAACCTACTACTTACTTACTTCACACAATCCCCTTGGGTGTCCACAGTAAAATCAAGCCAGCTGCTTGACAAATTTTGGATCGATTTTGAGTGAACTCGATAATCCAGAGGTTCAATGAAATAACTTCAATAGATACTGGATCACCAATGAAGCGCACACAACCTACTCAAATTTCAACCAAGCTGCCAGTTCCTCCCTCCGACTGTAATTCATTGCCACGTGACTGGGTCAGAGTTCGAATTTGCGACTGCTATTCGCATAAACTGCATCAATCCAACTTTGTTTTCAGGCGAAAAAACCTCGGTATTCATTGTAACAAATCCTGCGACGATTCGTTCTAAGAAATGAGGACACGCGATAGGTTTTAAAAGGGTCACTTTTTACAAGAACATTCAATCACTCTGAAACCAAGTCGTTAGCAAAAACGGCACTGTCGCGATGCCACTTGTGTAAATGCTTGACCNATTGCTTGTAATAAGACGCGTCCTTTTCATTTCTCAGACTCAAATTACTGGAGACAAGGATTGCAGCTTGATGCGCAAACAGGTTCTAGCCCAATCAGGCGGAATCTGAGCGACGTCCTCCTTACTCAGACTTCATGTGAAATGAGCGATTTTTGAATGATGTACACAACAAGAGGGCTTCAATCATGTTCGAATCCCAGGCTAACCGCAAACGGGTGTAGAATCCGTGTATGTATATACAGAGGTGAAGATAAGAAACAATTTACGTATGTATGTAAGTTGAAGCCATCATTTTCCAATGACCATACAGATGAAATTGGCTATTACGGTTTCTCATCTGATCTCTTCCTCGTGTATCTGAACAGCCAGTCGTACAAATGTCGTACAAAACGCTCACCAGGGTAACTAATTCTATCCAAAGGTCGCCTCAGGTTACAGTTCGTAAGATATTTGTCCTGATAGGAAACTACTTGTGAGGTATAAAATCACAAGTGAATTTGTTTCGCAAACCCATTCCGATTAGTGTTCGATAGAGCGAAATGTTGATTGGAACGTTTGGATGCAATACATCCAATGGGCCTCAACAAGGAAGAAGCCTATCGTGGGCTGTCAAAGAGATTTCAGGAACTTGTTACTACTTCTAACCTTGAAAATGCACTTTGATATCTCGAATGAAATATGGGGGAGGGGCAAACAAATTAAATAAAAGAATACTGCAAACAAGAAATCCAGCTGGGATTCACTTGAGTCCCTTGTTAAAACCAAATTGGTGTGTCAAAGAGTGCATTTCACAAGCTAATTTGGCTTCTCATCCGATACCCAATCCTGTAGACCTTCTGATCATACGATTTTGAACAACCCGAAATTCAGCAACAAGTAGAAAATACTACAGTCACAACTTTGTTTTGTTTTGTTAAGTGTATCTAACCATACCGCCCTTGGAAGTTAATGACACCGAGCACCTGTAAGCACAAAAAAAACAGCAAAATTAGCAAACGGCACTCTTTTTTGTTTCTTACGTAATTCGTTGAACATGCTTGTGGAACCACTGCTTCAAATCCAGCAGCATGGTTAATGGTTGTTCAGTTTTAGGCATTCATGTGAGTCCACCTAAAGAGTCCTCGCACATCCTAACTCATGGTTTTTTATAACTGTACACCAACGAATGGAATCGCTGCACCTGAACTTCGCTTTCATTGGGGCTCGTCAGCGCTCCAAAAATTGAGCGTGTTTCCAGCCCAATCCACGCGGGAAGGCAAACGTGTAGAGTCTTCCTATCTTTGGCGTGAATTCAACAGAACGATTGCATAAAGCCAAACAATAGTTGTGTGAATATGGCTTATGGATTTTAGAAAAACATCAAGAGACAGTGGCCAAATTTTCATCACTGTAGCTGAACTTAACTTGCATACGAATCACAACTGTTTGCTCTCGGCTATTCTAATTTTTTGTAAGGTATAAATTTGTCAGCCAAAAAGGATCAAAAATGCAATCATGGACATACTGTTATGTGCTTTAAACTAAGTAAGAGGCAACTACTCTCCAGGTTTCTGAGAAGTAAGAGGAAAGTCCTTTCACGTCTTTTTGTGTACATTGGACCACCGGCTCGAGCACTTTTATTTCAGGCGTGTTGATGTTTGGTCATTTTTTCGACTAGTTCATGCCCTCGCCTCACCTCCAAAATTATTGATTAGTTGCTTCCAGTAAAGGAATATCTGCTTTCCAGGGAGAAAGCTGTCCTATGGGTGTTGAAATTTGGACATTTGAAACAGCATTTGAATACCCGCAGGTTTTGCAAAAACCCGTCGTTCCCATCGAGTCCCTTGTACAGTCTTTTATATCTAAAGGCGTTACTGAACTCCTGACGCTGATTACGATAGCAACCAAAATACGTCAAGGAACACGTTTCTTGATATCTTTCTTATTTCAAAAGTGAGGCATCCATTGGCGTGTGTCGTCATATGATTCATACTCAATCTCACACAGAACACATCACCGATAGAAAGTGCGAAATAGTTTCACAATGATATATCAATCTTAGTCGAGTAACGCTTCGTTTGGTATATATATAAATATATATATACCTTCATTTTCTATACCCGTTGAAAGATCGGTATGAAGTGTGTCTGGCTATCGATATAAAATCAAGAGAACAGATATCGCACATAAAACATCCTAATTCAGCAAAGTACCCTCATCTGCATGCCAATTCGGTTTCAATAGGAGGCTCTTGTCGAATCCAGCGAAATCTCTCGTCTGTGGTGTTCCCAGACAACTGAATGTACTTCACTAAACTACCTCATCTCTCAGCTGGTACGATATTCGAGATATCGCGACACATTGTCCAGGCGTAATGACCTAATGTAAATCAGCTTCCAGCTCACTGTTTGGGTTTAAACGAAGATCAAAGTTGATGGTAATTTTTCCGCATGAAATGTAAATCTTTCTGCACCTTATCACAATCTGATTGCCAACTACTAACACTCAACGTATCCACTTCTCAAATTTATCATTCCGTTTGCATAAAACTGCATGCAAAATATCCCAGGGCTATATCGAAACAGTATGATTGGTCCGGTCCTGTACCGCCTTCCGATCGAAACAAAAGTGAGAAAACATGACTCAAAGCTTAAAATATACTGACAGATTTACACTCAGCTAAGACTGCCCTTAGAGTTTCGTGCCTTATCGCCACACAACATACTCTGTGTATGCCAAATAAACGTGTTGGCCGATGAATTAGCAAACAGTCGCTTTGAGAAATGTGTTAAAATGTTGATTGCCCTTTATCGACTGCATTAACAACGTTTCACGGGAGTTAATAAAATGCAAATTTGACACAGTGATGCTTCCCAGTAGTGTGTGAAAGCCGTAACACACAGGTAAATGAAAGATATTGACTTTAGTAAGCCTAACACAATAAATGTTGTCGCAAACAAACTCAACCGCATGTTGATCAAATTCTATCCTCCATCTCTTTCTCCAATTGTTCCCAGGCTATGGTCACAGTACACCAAAAACCGACTGGGGCAAGATATTCTGTATGTGCTACGCTGTACCCGGAATTCCACTATGCCTGGTCATGTTTCAGAGTATCGGTGAGCGAATGAACACTAGCATGACGTGGCTTTTGCGGCAGGTGAAGAAACAACTCTCTTGCAAATGTCGTTCCGTATCGCAGACAAATCTGATGTTGGTCAGTTTCACAACGGGAACTACGGTACTGGCTATCGGAGCAGTCGTGTTCTCTTGTTACGAAGAGTGGGATTACTTAGATTCTTTCTATTATTGCTTCATTACTCTGACTACTATCGGGTTCGGTGATTTTGTCGCATTGCAACGCAATAACTCCTTGGCCAGACGTCCGGATTATGTGGCATTCAGTCTTATTTTTATCCTTTTCGGTTTGACCGTGGTGAGTTCGGTGATGAACTTGGTCGTCCTACGGTTTCTGACTATGAATACGGAAGATGAACGACGTGACCAACTGGAAGCTGCGGCGCAAGCGCAAGAACTGCAGCGTCTTCGAGGAGATGTCATCTGGACAGAACCGGAATATGAAACCAGCAATTCGACAACTGCGTATCTACCGAAAGAACAAGCCACAAAAATGGATGAGTTTAATTTTTACATGTACCAACCAGCTTTGGCAAACAACGTTCATCGATTCTTCTCCGGTCTCTCATCCTTGTTCACGCCTCAATCCAGGTTCGTGAGGGGTGGCCATGAGGGATTTTTTAGAGAACCACATGAAGTCTGGAAATCTCGTAATGTGAAGAGAAAGTATGGTGTGTGTAATCAACAACTTTCGTACACACCACTGTCTCACCAAGTCACGCACTCTCTCGTCGATGCCGTCAAGATTCCATACAATTCCAAGCAAAAGATGAGATCTTTCAGTGTCCCGGAAAACCACTTTCCTCTGGCGTTGCCGCTCAGGTCTACACGATCAGTTCCTAGTTTGTTGGAGGCTTGGCCACAGAGGAAAAACTGGTACCTGCCTCCTCATTTAGGTGCTGAGGAAAATCCGGAATGCGGTAGAAGCCAACAACATAGCGGCATGATAAGAATGCATCACCCAACAACCAGAGAACATGTTTATCCATGCAACACGTGTGGAAAACATCCCGAGAGATTTTATTCCAGACGGCTACACAGCCAACCAAAATATCCCAGTGTACACTTCAATAGATTACACTCCACAAATACAGTGTCCACCTCATCGTACAATGTGTCTTGTAACTTCAACCGTCAAATCTCCAATTCGAGATGTGCTCGGACGGAAAGCATGTTTCATTCGAATCCAAACCCACCTACAACCCGGTTTTGGACGCACTACCCGATCACCGACCTGCCCAGCATCTCTGATATGTACGACGATAGGCGAGATTCCGACTGTTCAGCAGATCACGATGATACGTCCGAACCGGAAACAAACTGCGTTCTCAATGAATTTGGTGCTTACTCACAACCCGCTGGGCGAAAGTTTTCCTCATCAGCTGTCCCAGACACGATTAACACAGGCCGGGGAATCGTTAACTACGGTTATGACAAAGATGAAATTCGACGTGCTGAACTATCGTTTTGTAGGAACCGTGTGGTTGAAAACTGCCCTTCACCGAATCGCAGTGTGTCATGCCCTAAACAGCTGACTTCTGAAAGAAAGCGTGCTTCGGTTTGAACAAGTCTGTAAACCATGTATATATCACAAGCATTTTTTAGCTAATTTTATGCACTACCTTGTTTGACATTTAGACGATTTGTGTTTTCCTTTCCTTATTACACTTTTTGCAAACACCTGGTTGCTGCGGCGGACACGTGAACGCACGAAATCGTAAGTTTTCGGGGTAGACTGGACAAAGTGTATCTCGTCCGAATGGGTCGGGGTGCCAAAGGAATATTGAACAATCGTTTTAGATTAGAAGCAGCAGGCGAAATCAGGGGGTTATCTCTTTGAGCAGGCTCCAGCGTACGTATAGCGGAAATAGGTGTATCAAATTCATTCGATTTTCGCTCTGCCCATTGATTGAGACGACCCCATATTCATTGCCTATCAGTACATGTTCACCCTCCTTATTCAGGTGGAGGGCTCCAAAGATAAATAGTAAACAAATAGTATTTGGCCGAAACACACCTTTCTCTGATTCCCGAAACTCCTGTTCTTCTGGGGTAAGAGAGAATTTAATATGCCGCTGGCTGATCACTGATGACCGGTCAGAGGATGGAACCGAATTTTGGCTAGGAATCACCTCTCGTATGTGAGCGCAGCACACAAAACAAATTGAGCAGGCTCCAGCGTACGTATAGCGGAAATAGGTGAATCAAATCCATTCGACTTTCGCTCTGCCCAGTGATTGAGACGACCCCATATTTATTGCTTATCAATACATGTTCACCCACCTTGTGGATGGGGGGGGGGCTCATAAGATCAATGATAAACAAATTGTATTTAGCCGAAACACACCACTCTCGGATTCCGGAAATCCCTATTCTTCGGGGTAAGAGAGAATTTGATGTGTTGCTGGCTGATCAATGCTGGCCGGCCAGAGGATGTAACAAAATTTGGGCTGGAAATCAACCATCGTAGTTCAGAACAACACACAAATGAAACTGCCAGATCTAGACATCATAACCGTAACCTGCCTCCCCATCAGTAGTATCACCGTAACCCCAGAACTATACATCACAACCGTAATTTGTCCACACAATCGCGTCATACACAGCACAGGTGTTCACCTATAAATTATCACACTTAACGTATCTAGAATTCCCACCTGCACTTCAGTCAGGTTACATTTTCAGCTGAACAGAACGATTTGTGATCACCGGCTTTGGAACTTGAAGGTAAAAAAATACACGGAATGAATGGATAGGTTTTACCAATACAAAGCACCCAAGTGGGACTGGATCACACCTGGCTGACGTGACTGAAGCAACTGCACGTGAGCTCTTTTACGCAGCAACCGATAAACAGGAATTCAGGCAGATAAACTTGGTTTGCTAGTCAGAATTTGTTGGCTAAAAATAGAAGTCAGCTGACTGATCGAACGAAATGTCTGAACCGAAATGCTCCAGCCAAGCTGAGCAGAAAAGTTCAGACACAACATGTGACTCAGCGAAGATACTGAATGAATCTGGCAGATGAGTGCATTTTTCGGCGATTTATGCCCTATTGAGTTGAGTAGCTTGTTACCCTACTTTATTGCCTGCCAGGAAGCGACAAATGTGGCGTGTACTGATGGCATAACAGTTTTGTTTTAGTGGTACTCATGCATAATCCAAGGGTCTAAATACTCACTTCCATAGATGCATAATCCAGTCACTCCGAATTCAATCGAAATATGTCGGTTCAGGTGTAACAGCTAAACAAGAGCATGCAGGAAAATGCCGCATGCTGAGGTTAGAATTGGGCAGCCCAAATAGTATGGTGGACTGAACAACGCTTCCTGTTTTCAGACATTATACCCTTATAGCAAAAGCTGTGACATTTGGGGCCAAATTATTAAATACCAGCTCTGCAAACGGTACCTCGTACAGCAGATCAACAGGCAAACTGCTTTTGTTGGACCTAAATGCCCCCTCATCTCGCACGTGCCAGTTATTCAATCCCGCCAACGCAACAAAAGCAATTTAAAACATGACACTGTTTTGGGGTTCCTCGGCAACCTGCTGTGCAGAAAACCCAATTGGATTAACGTTAAAAAAGAGGACAGATGAGGTACCAAATAAACCCTGGGTCACAGTTATATTACAGTACGAATCTGTAAGAGTTGCGTGTTTCCCGCTACTCAGATAACAATATGATGACCACAAATGCACTTGGTTGGAAGACCGAGGCAGGTGAGCCACGGTTTCGCTTGTCTATCTGTGGGTGACTCTAAACAAAGCGTGGACAGCCGGCTTGTGTGTTTCAACTAGCCTTAAGGGGAAGACTACAGCGGCAGAACGAGACAAAACGGATTAAAGACAGGCAAATGTAGTTTCGTGATTTTTAATGGCGGCACAGTGTTTCGATGCCCAATCAAGCTCCAAATGAAACGTGGCTTTGCATATTCTGTCGGAGAATCCTTGACCTTGGCGTTTATTTGTTGCCTGACTTTTCTGCATGTGGCACTAAAAACTCGGAGATCGCAGTGTGTGCAAAAATAGTGCAGTGTAATCAGTATCTTCTTTTGATTGCATGTCACTTACTCTAATGCTACGCGAGTTTATTTCTGCCGGGGTAAAACCTAATTTGCCTTTTGGGCCAAAAGTACAGTCTGGGCTTCTGACTCCCACTGCGCACAGCAAGTCCAAAGTTAGGACCTTTGATTTTGAGAGTATTCCAGCCACACTGGAAAGTGCTGTAGTGGTGACGGTCAACCGTCGCAAGGTCGAAGTGTGTGGGTTCACTGGTGACCTTTGCTAATCCATCCTTTCTCAGGGGAATACAGAGTCCTACTTTCATAAATATGGTTTCAAACTCTTGTCACGCTAGACAGCATGAGATCATGTCCGGAACACCTCGTATGAGGGCTCTTCATATTACGAGATTTGTTGCATCACGTCGCCTTTTTGCAGATGAATTTGAGGAACTGAGAATGATAGAAAGACTTTTTGTCCCGTAATTCATTACTCCCGTTTCATAAACTCGCTTCATCTAAAATATCCATCTCGAAAATTCTTTTGGTCCCACATCACTCAACAGGAAAACGAAAAAAAGCATAAATTTGAGTGAACCTAGTGCGATGGCCACCTCCGTGGCAAGTCAACCAACTCCGCTCCAGTCGTTCACTCTGCGCCTCTTCATTGTTTCGCCCTGGCCGGTGGCTATGAGCTGCCAAAATGTTTTCAGTTCTAAAGGTGACCGCCGATTTCCGGGCACTTGTTGCCCTGTGGTCCGCCCGGCACCAATTCCCAAGTGAAGTTCCAGTAGCACTCGGATCCTGCTCCATTCGCATCACTTTCTTCCTTAACGTCAGGATGCGTCCAGACGTGAAATGCACATCTCTAAAGCACCAGGCTTCCCAAGTTCACCATTGGCACTACACGCTTCAGATAGCAGGTGCGTTGGCAAAGCTCATCGAAAACGGCTTGGCAGCATGCGACCAGTGGAGGGGGTGTGAAACTGTCCATAAATATAGTTTACTATCCTTCGGTAGGGATATTTTTCTGACAATCACGAAAAAAACTCGCCATGGGATCCAATCACATTCAGTCTATTTTGAGCGACTAGTTATATTTGGTTCTGCATACCGTTGTCAAAAAAGTTGGTTTAGTGTATGAGTGGTCCTCCATAATACAACCCCCCCCCACTAGGAATGCAATTCCCCTCTTAGTAAAGAGCCACTAAGACAAATCAAATACTCTCGCTCCAGAATGGGTTGGTAAATAAACACTTCAAGCGATGCTTTCATCCTTCATCTTCTCTCTACCGAATGATGTTAAAAGGTCTGGGACTATCCACCGAGCATATCCAAGTTGACATCCGTAGCTTTCTATGTGGATGAGTAAGAAATCCTGCGACTCCTGACAGTGGGGATACCAGAGACCCAAGGATCGTTAGCTATCAAACATTCAGACCATCTTGGGATCTGAATGATAGAACGCCGTGCCAACATTGAAGGGAACGGTCACCAGCTGGCATCCTGGTGTGAGAATGCCGCTTGACACCACTTAGACTACTGCGCTAACGTGTGATCTACGTACCTGAGGAAGGACGTTGAGTTGCTAGAATCTACATGGAGAATGGCAACCAGCTGTTTTGCTTGCATAAAGAACAGACTCTATCGGGACTGACCATACTGTTTTTGAGCACTACAGCCTTGGACCTTACAAGATTCTGAACCTGGAGGGTTAGTTTTGGAACTTAATTGAAACGGCTTGTACATTGGAAAAACGGAACAGATTTGAAAGAACAAAGCAAAATTTAGAGGTTGGTTGCCAAAAAGAATTCCAGAATATCGTTGTGCTCTTTAGGAGGGACAAACAAACTTGACGTGATTTAAGAAGTAATCGTGAGTGCCACGTGAAACTACTCTCCAAATGCAGTTCCCTAATCTCTTATGGGGTTTGAGGGTAAGCGGGTATGCCATGTATGTGAAAATGATCATTCCATGAACACAAATGCCTTAACTTATGATTCGACTGAAAGATATCTTGCAATGCATCCATACTTTTCGTTTATTACTTTATAGCCTGTAAATTGCCATTTTATTCCACGGGGTCTGCATCACAGAAGAGATGAGATTACCTATTTGATGGTCTCGTATCAAGCATAGCCTCAGTATTGCACTCCATACCCTTCACTATCGGGGATTTGTGGTGAGTGTTGTTGAAGATGCGACCATTTTTTTCTCCTCATATAACTGACGATATGCGAACAGACCCTGTTTATGGCTAACTAAAAATGTGTAGTAAGCTTACCGATTCCTCTGACCCACTTGGGCATCTGTGTGTCCGTAATTACTCATTTTTCTCCTTTCCTATTTTTACTGTGGGTGGGGGGCGTGGTGTGCACCCGAACGCGAAATCGCTTGTTTCTGCTCTCACTAGTAACTAGCGCACAAGCTGTTTTAGTTGGCTTCACTGCCGATGTAACACTGCTAATACACACTGCACAACCAGCACAGAAATGTTCAGGTAACAGTAAGATAACTTTTAAATCAAGCTTACCTCCTGAAGACGAAGCTAACCTGTGGCAACAACCGGGGAACCCTGTGCAGCCATTTCACTCCTATCGAAGTGAAGCAGCAGTGTGTATCCCTTGAATTTCCGAGGAGATTCTAACCGATGACCACCAGGCTAGTAGACGCAAACTGAACTATTCTAGCACGGATGGCTGACTTGACAATGACACGAGACATGGCGGCAACACATTCATAAGCGCCTTTGTGTACGAGATCAAGAAGAATGTCACGCGAATCTGTTGAAGTGAATGAGTGGCCGCAGATTATTTTTCAAAGCAGCAAACTGCAGCTGAAATTTGGTATATTTTTAGGACTCAATCTCCATCATAAACTACTCAGCTATTTTTGAATTCACATCAGCTGAGCACTTCAAATGTGCATGCAGTTTTCCAAGATCCATTGTGTTGATTTCGGCCTGAGAAAATAATCCACCAGACGAATCCACCAATCGTCCAAAGGGAAGCCATATATATATAACCATATATATATAGCCATATAACCATACGAGTCTCTTTCTGTCTGTCTGGATTCCAGTAGCCAACTCTTATAACGGAAATTATAAACTGCATCAAATCGGAATGCTAGGCTTTGCGGCGCAGTCGTGTTCACCCCTCTGTATGGCTTCAAATGTCACTGTATACGAGATTTCTTTAAAGAGGAGAGGCATATGAAAGGTCAGATGTGTAGCTTGGGCGGTGTCTAGCGTTTGGCCAGGCGCAGTGGATCGTACTATTCCGCTTCTAGCGAATTCATTGGATTGACGGATCAACATAGTTACTTTTCACTACTCACGAGTAGCGAAAAATTAATGATTAACTTGACGGCACCACAGCCATCAGCACACACAGCTCTGTTGACATGGGATTTCCTCTATCACAACCTTCGCCGTCGACAAAGAGGACCTGGTACCAAAGACAGATTTCATTGATGGAAACCGAATCTCGCTACGCAAAGGCCACCTCGCGTTTCGGTTGGTACGATATTCGCCCTATCGAAGTACGCTTTGTTGGTGTATTGCATTATTTTTTAGGCGAGTGTTGTCAGTGACCTCCTAACATCTGTCTGATTTCAAGGAGACACAATCGTCCTGCTAAGTTGACTGTCATACCGAAGAGGCGATATCTTAAGCGAGCCTTTTCTGACCACGTATCAATTAATTAGCCAGAAAACGCGGTGTACAGCACACCACAAGTAGCCGGAACGGATCACACCTGGAATACGGATTGCAGAGAATGAGGTTGGATCGTAGGATGAAACCCGGATACTTCGACCCTTAGTTTGGTCGAAATCAGAGGTACTGCTTTCATCTTTATGTAAAACTATGTAGTTCTATTGACAGAGTTTTGCGCTTGTTAATGAGAACTGGCTAGGTGGCAGAATACGCACTAATATGGTTTTACTTACTGCCATCGAATTTGGGATTAGAGACCCTTCAGGGGAGTACTTACTAACCAGGAGTAAATATTAGGTCGGCACTGACGTTTTTAACGGACCAAAGCTGTCAATCCGTGCCACTAGCCGTGATTCAGCACTACTTTGTGGCATCACTGGCTTCTTTTGAAGTTGGTTTTATTTGAACTGATCGAAGACACAAAGCTGCTGGCCGAAATCTGTGGTCCAATTTGAAGACGGGCTTGGCGATTGCTCCAGATGGCCTTGAATGGTGGTTTTTTTTAATTTGATCGAAAATGCAGCAGCAATAAACATGCTACATTGTTGTGATGCGGACCAAAGGTACAGTACGCAGAATTCAGGGTGGTGGGACAGACAGAAATTCAAATATTTTCTGAATATTTAGCCACATTGCATTTCACATCGGATGTGGTTAGATAACATAAAGCTCCCTCTTTCCGACATAAATCAGGTAGCCAATAACACGATTGGTGATCATTATCGCAAGTGTATTCTAGCGCCCAGTAAATCGACCGAAGAGATAAACCGTCCCTACCGACAAACCTCTGCTAGAGGGACCGCTCCACATGACAGAATGCTCGATCAACGACTATGCTGCGCAGTCAGTGTGTGCAATATAAATCGTTCTGGTAATTGATCCGCCACAAACCAACAGATAAGCCGACCACGACGCAATACAGATCAAGAACGGGCCAATCAGAATCCAGGTTACAGCGCAAAGACTGCTCTCTGTAGACTATATAAACGCAGGCACGAAGAGAGGAACTACCCAACCAACAGCGCACTGAAGATGTCTCCTCGAATGGTGACGAAACGTTTGCAAATCAATTGCCAAGCTCGGCGAACAGATCAACAGCCACCTGATCAATTACCAACCAATACACCCGAGCTACCAATATTCCAACACATTACCATAAATCGTTCTGGCCATTCAAGTTTTCCAAGCACAAGCCCTGTTTTTCTGGAAGTTCAGTGTTCAGGATTTTTTGTTAAACTGACCAGGCAGATGCGTTAGCAAATTTAGTATCTCTGTGTTTTTCACTCGGCACTGTCTACTAGAAGGGAATGAAACTCTTAGTTGACCGGTTTCCATTGGGTTGGGCCTATTCCATCCCGCAGAAAAATGAACTCAACACCAAGAGCAAGAATACCTACCTGACACCAGACGATGCAGTACACCAACCTGAAATACACAACACCCCGAAAAATTTATTTAGACACTTCACCTTTTCAAGGTATATTCAAAGGATGCTCATTTCCTTACACGGTGTCAGTCATTCATCGGATTGGTTACATTTCTGGCTAATGCAGTGAGAATCTCGTACGAATATGTCCAGTTGAACTACGTGCGCACTTTGATTGGCCAAGCTGAAACATACGAATTCATGCTCAACACATCCCTCAGTCGGTTGTTCGAATCCAAATCGCTGCGTCTCCATATTCCGACCAGATATGAGGAGATTCCGCCCAGCAGGCGAAGCCAACCTATGCTGAAAAGCTGAGAAGCACCGTACTGCTGATTTCTCCTTATTGAGAATGAGCAATGAGCATCTTGATTGACTCCAGGATGTTTCGAATTTGCGATCTCCTAGCCAGTAGCTAGAGCACTTAGCCGTTTGGCCGCAAGTGTCTGATCAGCACTGTGACCACGTCACGCTTCGGCGATTCGGTTTTACTGCTGCTTTGGTTAGTCTCTAACTGCTAGCGAAGCATAAATGCTGAAAACCGGTGTTATGCTGTCGACGATGATGATGAGAATACTATTTGGATTGTCTATTCTGTTGTCTGAAGCTTGATGACTGAATTCACAAAACCACTAAACGGACCATGTCTATCAGCCCAGAGCTTCTTGAGAGCCGTTTCGCACTGGGTGGTGAGACCTTCAATTTCGGCGATATTGAACTGAAATAGGTCGGTATGACCAAAGGCGCGGAGCTCAGAGGAATGACGCGACACCTAAGTGGGGTTTTGCAATACATCATCATAGTGTTTGGGTCTCATATGGAAATATTAGGTACACTTCAATTGTGTCGGGATCAACCACTTCAGATGGAAATTGAGTTTTGTAACGAGAAACGTGATTTCATCCAAGAGTGTACCCATAAATTGTTATTGGGAAACCCCAAGTAGCAATCACGTCCTACCAACCGGTGCTCAGTCATACCGAATCACAGTGACCTAAAACTATGAAATTCGGAAGCCTTGCGAGCCACAATGTGCTTGACAAAGCCTGCGTTACTCACAAAGAGAGATATTGATCGGATTTTCGGTTGACCGACTATTCTTAAGTAACTTAGCTCGTGCGGCAAAAAACACTCAATAGCATTGCGGTTATTCATTCGCCCGAGACACGTGTGCATATACCAAACTGGCGTATGTGCGTAAAACTCAATTCATTTTCGCGAACAAATATTTCCTTTGGATCAAGATGCCCATAACTGAGTTGTTAAAGAAGGAGCAACAGAGTAACCAAGAATAGTGAAACTTTCCAAAATTCGGCTTCTTGCTCTCCCTTAGAGGTTTTGCATTCGGCCCATAGAACTTGTCTTATGAAGCTGTAAATACAATCCAACCTAATTGAGTGCAAGAGTCTCGTGAGTATCATCTGGTGTTCTGTCCACGCCTGTTTCAAATTTCGCGCGATTGTAATTTTACTAATTCCCTTACTACTGCAGTCATCCGGAATTTAGTATTGTCCAGCTGTTCTGTGGGTTCTCTATCCGTCCCCATCAAGTGAGAGTACACCTTGACCGGGAAAGGGCAAAATCTCGTCAACGCGACTGCCCCAAATTAGTATTCCAAGACAGGCAGTCCCTTCACTACGCGTTTGAAGTCATTAGGACCCTTCCGCTGATGGCATTGTGCTTACGCTTTTTTCACCTTTGATTGGGAGGAAAATTTGACCTTTTCAAATCTACGATGGTTTATCTATAAATAGGAATACAACGGTATTTTCCGCAAATGTATTTGATTGTATTTCATTCAGCTAAACGCCACACAACCGGGTGGCTTATATAGTAAGTGTATACCAATTTTTTTCGCAAATTGAACCACGATACTATGGTAATAAACTGAACCGGTCCATTTTGTCATGTACATTGCCATAAAATGAATTTTTGTACTGCGAAATGTCTCGCAGAATTCAAAGCGAGCTATGCTAGGTTGATCTGAATGTTTCTACTTCTATCAACATGCTGACGTATACTGGTGACGTCAGAAAACAGCGGCGAAAAAATCTGATGTTGTTCGATCTGACGACCTTGTTAGCCATCCCGTCTTTTTATTGCGTTCAGTCCAGTGGATGGGGAGGCACGCGAACTGTTCAGAAGTCGGACACTAAAATCATATTTCAATAGCTTTAGACAGCAAACGGCACCTTCTGGTTACGTCCGCACTTCGTCGGCCACTGTGAAAGAACCATCCTCAGAAATCAGAACCATGGGCGATGAAATCAGTCCTGAGCTCATGCAGTCGCGTACTTTGTTGGTCACAATGGGTTTTCAGAATCCGATGCCAGGATCAAAAAGAACCTATATATTCATACACAATCTGAATTACACTATTCTAAAGGCCTCGATTCAGAAGGTTACACTGCCTGACGTTATCTGTTATTTGTGACCTCCCTAATAATCTGAATTTTCCAACATATCCTGTTTGTTTAGATTTGATAATCACTTCTATACACGCAGATCGTGCAGTCGGCCAATGTGTGCTATGCCTTTTTTCCAACAGAGTGCGTTGCTTTTTGGCGTTCTTCAAATATTTTGTCCACGTTTCCCACTCTTTCATCCAGAATTGAAATTAGTCTGCGATGTTTGCTGAGGAACTATCTCGATTCCGCACAGAAAGGCTGTGGAGAGTGTTCCTCGATTGTCGTGCGAATTCAGCGTAGACAATACTTACACACCGTCGACTAGAAACGTAAACCCTGGTTCATCGGATGCAGTACGCATCTGTATTCGTTTAATATGTGAGCCGATTAGTACTTGGTTTTTTTTGGACACATTTCTTCACATTTTCACACAAGCATAACTACGGTTTGCTAGCTTCAAGTTCCATAAATGTCGTTTTTCATTTTGAAAACCTGTCATTTTGAGTAGTCGTGTACATTTGGTTGAAGGAAGGACGAATGAACAAACTTTTGAACAGGAAAAGAAGCAGAATTTATTATTCAACACACGACCAAGTAATCTCAGGCTGACGCAAGGATACCAAATATCACGATGGACAGGTAGAACCCATTGGTTTTTCAGTTACTTTGTGCCGGTAGTTGTAACCCTTTTATCCCAACCAGCCGCCGGTCTGTATGTGTTTAGTGGCTGGCAGCCGTCATTTTTTTAATTCGGGGAAACACATCTGTCCAAACCTGCAGGATTAAGATCTGGCTCACCAGACGCAGCTTCGGAGATGGATTGGTGCTTTTCGCTTTTGTACTCATAACAGGTAAATGGGGACCTTACTGTATTTTATTCTACTTTATAATAATAGTACGCAACTTCCTGATCAAAGTTCTTGGGTAGATTCAACAATGATCTATAATAACGCTTTGTACTTGCTTTAATCAGAAGGTATCATGTAGTGCGACAACAGATGTCACGTGAACACCACATGGAGCAGAACCGTGAGCTTGCTTGATTGCGACCAGTGGTTAAGACCTGGTGCCAACAGCCTCAATGACCAGGTGTCTTCTCAGGAGCTCGTGATCGTTTGTTCTTAGTACACGGGATGCTATGTTGTGCGAAGCCTACGATGGTGCTGGACATTGTCTGCAGTGACTTCATTGTATAGAAAAAATTAAGTCAAACCACATCTCAATGCAGAAACCCCGTGGGTGAATCCGTGCTTTGTTTCATCAGTAATTGGGCTCTTCTAAATGAACACCAATGCGATCAAATGCCATGCTGCTCCCTTCTGCAAACGTTATGAGCTTTCCACAGTATTAGGCCAGAAACAGCGATGGAAACGATTCTCCGCGGATAAGGATTTGCGGGCCAAGATTTGGAATGCCTAAAATTAGGTTGCGCCTCACGCAACAACTAGATTGTAGGATACGTGTGCCTAATGCAAATCTTACTAGAGATGGCTGTCCATTTTGAACAGTATGGCGTTTACATGAAGGAAACTACTCACAAGGTTGCTGAAAACTCTTCGACAGTCCCTTCTTAGGGCTCATCAGTTGAGCGCAGTCCCCGAGTTTCCGTCGAACTTATGTTCTACTTGAACGTTCTACTTGGGGTTTAGATCAAAATTTCCCTGTCATCCCAATGCTTTGTCTGGTTTCCATCTGGAACGAGGAGTTTGAGACGACTGCGCAGTGTAAACCGCACGTGGCAACACCCCACACATTCGGAAAGATACGCAAGGCGACCATAGAGGATACGCTGCTGAGTTAAGTAAAGAAGTACCACCTCTCCAAGTGGTTGCAAAACATTAAAAGCAAAGACTTGCTTCAGTTTTATCAGAGACGATCGTCACTTTCCGTTGTTGATGGTTGCTTATTGTTCGCAGAACGCGTTGTCGTACCAGAGGAGCTGCAAAGGCTTGTTTCATCAAGGACATCCTAGGTTCATCCGGATGAAATCAATGATCCGAAGCTACGTCTATTGGCTTCATATTGACAGCCAAATCAAAACGCTCGTCAAATCTTGCGTTGGCTTCAAAGTGCCCTAGAAAATGTGAACTCCGTTCTTGGACACATAATGCATGGTCAGGGATACATGCGGACTATGCCGGTCAAAGTTTTCTAATTATCGTGCACGCCTACAGCAAGTGGCCAGAGATTTTTCCCATGAAGAAAACGAAGACCACATCAACCACTAGCGAGTTGCAGAAAGTCTTCTGTCGTTTCTGTCATCCTGAAAAGCTCGTATCTGACAACGGGACACAGTTCACGTCGTCCCAGTTCGCGGACTTCTGTCTTGCCAGTTGAAGTGAACACGTTAGAACGCCCCCATATCACCCACAATCAAACGGCAGGGCAGAACGACAAAAGAACTTTGCTTAAAGCAGAAGGGGGAGGAACCACGGCAAACATCCTACAAAAACTCCTCTTAATTTTCCGTCTAACTCCAAATCCGTCCACACCGGAGGGCAAATCGCCTGCAGAGACACTACTCTAACGCACTCCCCGAAACACCTTTGATCCTCTGAAGCTTCCAAAGGAGGGAGTGGAGTCCTACTATAATCGCAAGCATGGTGCAAAGTGCGAACATCCGACAGCGCGTATTAGTAAAGTACTCTCATGGTAATCGCATATCCTGGCGTCAAGGCAAAATCAATCGGCGATTCGGAACTGTCATCTATGGTGTTCGTGTGGGTTCGTCATGCAAATCAGTTGAAAGAAGCTTATTCATAACCCAGCCAGAGAGTGAATGCGTTGCCTCTGAACTTTTTGATAGAACACCTGGATATGAACAGAGAAAGGACAACCGGTGCTCAAGTTGCGGAACCGGTGCCAAAAGCGCCTGTGTATCAACAATCAAGAAGGATTAAACCCAAAAGAATGCCGGTGACAAAGACTTAAGTTAATCCGAGACAGAAGACTTATACCACTCAACTTCAAAAGGAGGAGAACCAGCTACAAACTTAACGGGACCACATAACAGCCAATGGAATAACCGTTTTTTGTCTAGACAAATTTCATTGGTTGTTCTTCACTCGCCCTTGACAAATAAGTTGTATTCTTGGTATCACTTTTGACCCACTTGTACGCGACAGTGATGAACAGAGAGTAGCTGGCTCTCAGGTTCATTGACTTTTCTGGTTTGGCCAAGCTCACCAGACGATCAAGCGGCTATCCAGACCGCCGTTCACGGTACTAAGAAGGCATTAAGGGACTGTGGCCCACAACGCTTAGGAACTTTAGGAATCAGGTCGGGCCGACACATTCGACTTTGAACGACGCTAATGAACACCATGACAGGCTAGAGTGTGGGTGTATTGGGCGAATTAGCCGGCGTGTTTGAAAGAAGCGGAAAGTGGCATATATTTGATTCCCGAAAGAAGGCGTTCTAACATTAAGTTGATGGAGAACAAAGTATAGTTATTCAGCTCTTGAACCAAACGAAAAAATACCAACATTTCTCAGGTTTCTCAGTTTAATTCACAAAAAACAACGTCACAGCAAAATAAAAACATTCATTTCATCGGCAACATAGGCAGCTAAAACTTTGGTACCCACTTCTCTGAAAAACAATACGGTAAGAAGTAAATTCATTAAATTTGTCTTCAGCAATTAGTTTTTGGAGTGCGAACACAAAAGACACCTGGTAAGGAAGCTCCAGCATCACTCGGTTTCATTTCGGGAGTATATCAAATTGCGTTTGACACGTACAATACCACTTAATCTAATTCTAACATCTAATCTAATTATAACGAGATCCTTGGCCTCAAAATGCCGATTGACTGATTCTCGAACGATCCATTTTGAGGAGGTTCCATCCCAGGATAGAAGTTTTTACAGATCATGGTGGGAATAGTCGCTGTTGTAGTGTAATAACAATGATCGATACGATTGCATATAATGATTTATAATTATCGTTATTTTTTGATCGTATATCTCTGCGTATATTTATTAAAATCGTCATTTCTAACCAAATAATGCGCATATTCGTAAGTTGCACTCACCCTTCAGGGTTTTTAGACGTCCTTTTATTGGAAACAAAGGAATTTTTGCAGGAAAAGGTTGACCACTTGGTCTTGTAGTCTCATCCATAAACCAGAGACTGATCAACGTGGTACTGCTGTACATTGAGCGTGATACCGATGATTCTTCACATACAGCCGCTACGTGACGATGATGTGTGCCGGAGCTTGTTTCATTGCCGCATGCAACCGCATCAACATAGCGAACCAGTCATCTACATTGTAGGGGTAAAGGTTCTTGTTGAGACTGGACCTGCAGGGCGGCAAAGGTTACCTAGCCTCTCTTGAGGAAAAGACTTTGGTCGCTCCTTTCCATAATGAAATTATGCTGTATAGTTGATCTTGGGACTTTAATGCTCATCTTCAAATAAGTGAAGAAAACATTCACCATATCACATTTTGGGGCATTACTTTCGGTCGATAGCTAAAACAGCTTGGCGAACAAGACAGTCCAATGTATTTGAGTGCATTTTAGTTGGATACATCTTCACCCCCACATCAGTTTGTGCTATGGGAAGAACTTTGGGTAGGTTGATTCGACCTCTCATTAATGGACACAATACAGCAACCACCACAAAGCAAAGCTAAAACTTGCGTCGCAAAAAATAAGAGCCATTTCATCAAATAACTTTTGCATGAGCCTAGGAACTTTGGTGTTTTCTCGTCAATTTTATCCGTATCGACTTGTCTTTCCAATTCAGGGGATTGCACTGAGCGCCTTCACTGATCGTTTTCATTGGAGAAACAAAGAACCAACTTTGGGAAATGCTTTCGAATGTCCATCCATATTCTTCTCGGCACACAATTGAAACGTTTTTATTCATTTTATCTGCACAGTAATGGGGATCAGTTTGATAATGGATTGCCGAGCTTTGGTCATTTCAAATCTCAAGCAAATGAAGCCAGTCTGAGCTGAAAAGCCAGGAAGCAGTGTGCAACTGCCTAATCCTCATTGAGAACCATCAGTAGTTTGCATCTCAAAACTTCAGTAGGTAGTTTCGGATCCGTGACCCCCAACAGGTAGGTTGGAAACTTGACCTTCCTGCCAGGGCGGCTGTGTTAGTAACTCGATTTGCGTAAGAGACAATTTTTTACTCACGATATACTACTAGCTCCTCGGCCGACAGATCCCTTATTTCCACTCTCTGGGAATGCTACAAACGGTCGGGACACTCCCCCCCTAATTTAAGTAGTATTTTGTGGCCGAAAGAGATAGTGTTGTTTCCGACTTCTTGAGTGAGTTCTCCAACTCATATTCTGTAACCATTGTGGGTTGATTTCCGTTTTTTTAATTTCGGCTATTTGATCATGTCATATATTTTAGCCAAGATTAAGTAACGCCAAACGAAATTTAATGGCCAAACGGAATGGGTTAGGTTTACTTCTAATCACCTTGGCTTCTCAAGTGGTGTCTACAAAACAATCTGCACTCGATTTTTCACATCTCTCCGTAATTTGCCGAATGTCGTCGAAAGAGGTCAGGAAATGGTAACAATGAGGTACGACACACAAATCAATGAGGCAAAGCTCAAACGGCATGGGTGTGTTAAACTCAAAAACGAGCGTTTACATCCTTCGCATTACACCAGGTGTGCAATGCAGAAATCAGTAGGGCAGTGGCATCCTTCGCATTACACCAGGTGTGCAATGTAGTAGTAGGGCAGTGTTGGGTGCAAAGGAATGAAACCAAATTATTCTCTCGGTAACTGACAGCTTTCACCAAAGTACTCACCATAAAGTTTTTCCAAAAAGTCTTATTTAAGAGGAAAAGGCGGATAAATTTGATTGTGTTACTCGATGTGTGTGCAACAGGTTTTACCTGTTCGACTGCTCAAGAAAATTGCTGGACTGATAGCGACCTTGTGGTCAATTGTCCGGAAAATACATTCGGCATTTGGTAAGACAACAGATTAGCTTACTAACTGATTAGGCGAAAGTCACGCCCGTTAGTTGAATCTGGATATCCTAGTTAACCAGCATGTATGAGCAAAATAAATGAGTCTCATCATCCGGTGATCTCAACGAAAGTCTGTCTATCCATTATCCAACCATCTACACGGATTTCACCTGTTAACTACTCGTTGGGAATCACCACACTGAGCACCTCGCATTTAGTCCGGACACTAGTTGAAGACTAATCCGTCCGGGTTAGAATTTCGATGAAGTTGTATTTAAACACAATACATTATTGCATTTCGACCCTGACTATGGGTAAAATTGGAGCATTCAGGACCAGTCCTACTCGACTGAGGACAACAAATTTAAAGGCGGAACATCGTAGTCATTAGAGCGGAGAACGCCATTGCAAAAATTGTACATTCGAAAAAAGTTGGTGTGGTGTGAGATGAGAGCAGTCGAACTTTCTGTTTCCGTACCAGTGAGATGGAACACTTTGGGAGGCGATATTTTACTTACAGGTACGAGTAACCAACCAATCTGTTGCTTGTAACGGTTGTACTCACTCAACCCAAAATTTTCTATTACGTTTCTTGACTACGTTCTTCTAAGACCCACTGATGAAAGGAACCTCAGCGCTAGTCTAGATAATAAATCAAGCTTTTCGCCTCAAATCCAAACTTATTTTCACAAAGCCCAGCGGACTTTTTGTGTTTTCAAACTGTATGTTATTGCTTCACTATCTTATTTACTTTTCCTCAGTTATATCAAGGAAATAGATCTCTACGAATGTCAATCTAAGTGACAGCCGGCAGACACCTTGACGCATGTAATAACTTTGCCCGCATTATACTATCTGACAGTCAAGACCCTTTGTACTTGACTGTATCTGAAGCCATATCAACGTTCTAGATGTCTGGGTGTCAGTTCCGAGGGCTTTTTATCTTCCGTCAAGAGCCATTGTATCTTGGCCTACTTGTCATATCTGTTCAAACAGATTGACTGACCGAGAGATTAATGTCCATCTGCTGTCTTAGTACTAAGCTTCACGTGAATGTATGACTGACAAGAGACTGAAAATAAGTAAGCTAACCCTAACAGTAGAACAGAGTTACATCTCAAAGAATCTGGAGTCTTTTGAGAGATATTAAAATGGTGCTTTCGGTTTTTGTTTTTCGAATTATTTTACGATTCAGCCAAATGTGCCGTTTGGAACCGCGGTCTGTTTGATGCGTTTGTTTACAAGCACTTACAGGTTCATATGTTTGTGTCAAGTCGTGACTGTACACAAATTTTATCAATAGATAATCATCGTTAGTCCGACAAACCTGGATGGGTTTCAAGGTTGTGACATCCTACGTGCATTCACCCCAAAGTCGGCACTCCAGTTATTGAAGCTCGGCCGGTTCGCCTCCCCCATATTTCTCGGAACATCGTATTTATCGTGTACGTCTACACAAATTAGCCGGTGTGTTGTCTTGTCCGAGGGACCATAGGATTGACCACACCATCTGCCACATGATCGCGACGTCTGCAGTTAACGTTAGTCAACACTGCACATGTGAGCATCATTGTGTAAAAGTGCAACAACTGGACTGGAACTGATCGGAGAACTGAGATAGATTTTGAAGATTGGGTGAAGTCACCGCAAACTGAACGGGGGATAATTAGCCAGATGGCATATTTTCTGCAGTTATTTGACCCCGTCACTCATTTTCCTTATTACAGTTTAACTTTTCCCACTAGCTAGAGTATTTGTCTCCATATTTGAATATTTTCAGTCTTTTTCGTCTGAAATACACAAGCGATGAGGTATAATATAACTTTTAAACTATTTGAAACCTTAAACTATTCAACATGATTGGATGGCCACCACACCTGTCACGTCACTCTGAACGCCGTTCCACTGATCCTTACTTGAAATAAAGGCCTCACCACAATCGAATTTTGTGTGAAATTTTTATCAGAAATTTCTTAGATCACTGAAAATGGGAAAGCTAACCGGACTGAACTGAAATGAGAATGGCGACTTACTTATGTTTTTTCTGATGCCCTCTGTGAAAAAATTTTCCCGTTTACAAGAAATCCATATATTAGAGAAGATGGGAAAAAATCTTATTTAGCCTAACTCTGAATAAAACCCCAAATCCAACTCACATGTAAAAAACTGCTGTAAATTTGCTTTTCGAAAATGTTTGCATGTCTGCTGAATTATCTCAGAGTCATATTTTACCCTAGTAAAGGAAGACGGTGCGACAAATTACTCAGGTTCGCGAACCCCTCCACTGAAAAATAAAGTTCTGAAAGATTACTCTTGTTCCTTGTTGAGTGTGGTGACCCGAAATATACGGTCAGATGCATCAAAGGCGTTTTACGGCTACGGAGACGATTTGAAAAGCGGGACGGCAAAGATTTCTGAGAAAAAGCGGGCAATCCCTAAAGGATCAAATTTCGGCCACAAGCAACTAGCACCCCACGTCATCTCCAACCATTCAAGGCGAATCATAAGCTTCTTGATTGTTTTTCCAGTCTTCACGTCATTTTTGGCAAGAATCATGTTGATCTGCAGACGAAAACGTCCTCAGCTTGCAAGACCAAGGCAAAACACGATGTCCAAGTGTGACTCACATGAAATGTTTCTACTCTGCGTATAGTTTCCATAAAGAGTTGAATCATTCTATTGTGGGAGTGCCAGTGGTCTTCAGTGTCTTCTTCGCCTGGACAGATATAGGCACGCCTAGAATTATCAATTGCAATTTCAGGAGTCGGTTGATAGCAGACAAACGTAGCTTGCGGCTGCGCAGATAAGATAAATATTCCTAGTATGCTGTGGGCCAATGGATCACCGTGTAATGCCCACTGCGTGAGAGGCATTAGACGAGAATGTAATAAAAGAATCCAAACTGCTCCGCAGTCAACTATATTCATAGAAGATGCCCAAACGTTGCAAAGATCAAGACAATAAAACAGTTTGTGTTTCTGCTCTGCTAATTGGACTAACCTTTTTCGAGCACACTGTTGTTTTCTTGTTTAAGTCCTGTAGAAAGAAGAAAAGTTGCATCTCCCATCACTTGTGGTTCGGTACACCCGTGTTCGCCTTATGCAACTACTTAGAGATGGCAGAAGTAGTCCGTTTCAAAAACAGTCAGCAGAAGATCCGTCCTGCAAAACAAAATCAAAGGGTTCTGTCTGCGAATCGTAACCGGGTAGAAATCCTTTCTGATATGCTCCCTTTAGCCAGTTGATACACTGTACCTCATTTGTTCTTCTTATCGAGGTGAAAATGGTGAAAATGTGTAGTCCTAAAGTGAAATGAAGTTGAATGATCAGGAATATAATCAGCGTCTCCATAAAAGCCACAAAATATTGGTGTCCACTCGTTGCTGAACAACATAATTCTTAAATTTCCCGTGCTTCTGTACGTTTCGTGCGAAAAGCACAAGAGCACCACCCAAATGCTGTCATGACTCAAGACGATAATGGATCTAAAGCTGTGGGTCCGCTATGTGGACGACACGTTCGTCATCATGAAACGGGACTCAGTACACGACGCACATGAGCTGCTCAACACAACGTTGGAACATATCAAGTTTACAATCGAACTGGAAAGAAACAGTCGGCTAC
>NW_008751761.1:1456148-1490420 GCF_000715545.1 Opisthorchis viverrini
GATGCCCTCTGTGAAAAAATTTTCCCGTTTACAAGAAATCCATATATTAGAGAAGATGGGAAAAAATCTTATTTAGCCTAACTCTGAATAAAACCCCAAATCCAACTCACATGTAAAAAACTGCTGTAAATTTGCTTTTCGAAAATGTTTGCATGTCTGCTGAATTATCTCAGAGTCATATTTTACCCTAGTAAAGGAAGACGGTGCGACAAATTACTCAGGTTCGCGAACCCCTCCACTGAGAAATAAAGTTCTGAAAGATTACTCTTGTTCCTTGTTGAGTGTGGTGACCCGAAAAATACGGTCAGATGCATCAAAGGCGTTTTTACGGCTACGAGACGATTTGAAAAGCGGGACGGCAAAGATTTCTGAGAAAAAGCGGGCAATCCCTAAAGGATCAAATTTCGGCCACAAGCAACTAGCACCCCACGTCATCTCCAACCATTCAAGGCGAATCATAAGCTTCTTGATTGTTTTTCCAGTCTTCACGTCATTTTTGGCAAGAATCATGTTGATCTGCAGACGAAAACGTCCTCAGCTTGCAAGACCAAGGCAAAACACGATGTCCAAGTGTGACTCACATGAAATGTTTCTACTCTGCGTATAGTTTCCATAAAGAGTTGAATCATTCTATTGTGGGAGTGCCAGTGGTCTTCAGTGTCTTCTTCGCCTGGACAGATATAGGCACGCCTAGAATTATCAATTGCAATTTCAGGAGTCGGTTGATAGCAGACAAACGTAGCTTGCGGCTGCGCAGATAAGATAAATATTCCTAGTATGCTGTGGGCCAATGGATCACCGTGTAATGCCCACTGCGTGAGAGGCATTAGAATGTAATGTAATAAAAGAATCCAAACTGCTCCGCAGTCAACTATATTCATAGAAGATGCCCAAACGTTGCAAAGATCAAGACAATAGTTTGTGTTTAGAATCCAAACTGCTCCGCAGTCAACTATACTCATAGAAGTTACCCTAACATTGCAAAGATAAAGACAATAACACAGTTTGCGTTTCTGCTTCGCTAATTGGACTAACCTTTTTCCAACACTATGTTTTCCTCTTTTCTAAGTCCTACAGAAAGAAGGAAAGTTGCATCTCTCATCAGTTGTGGTTCGATACACCCGTGTTCGCCTTATGCAACTACTTAGAGATGGCAGAAGTAGTCAGTTTCAAAAACAGTCAGCAGAAGATCCGTCCTGCAAAACAAAATCAAAGGGTTCTGTCTGCGAATCGTAACCGGGTAGAAATCCTTTCTGATATGCTCCCTTTAGCCAGTTGATACACTGTACCTCATTTGTTCTTCTTATCGAGGTGAAAATGGTGAAAATGTGTAGTCCTAAAGTGAAATGAAGTTGAATGATCAGGAATATAATCAGCGTCTCCATAAAAGCCACAAAATATTGGTGTCCACTCGTTGCTGAACAACATAATTCTTAAATTTCCCGTGCTTCTGTACGTTTCGTGCGAAAATCACAAGAGCACCACCCAAATGCTGTCATGACTCAAGACGATAATGGATCTAAAGCTGTGGGTCCGCTATGTGGACGACACGTTCGTCATCATGAAACGGGACTCAGTACACGACGCACATGAGCTGCTCAACACAACGTTGGAACATATCAAGTTTACAATCGAACTGGAAAGAAACAGTCGGCTACCATTCCTGGACGTCTTAGTGAACAGAAAGGTGGATGGGACTCTGGAAACCTGCGTATACCGCAAAGAGACTCATACGGACCAAGTACTGAACTGCAACAGCAATCATCCAGTAAACCACAAAAAGAGCTGCGTCCAAACCTTGTTCAAGAGGGCGGAGACACACTGCAGCACCACAGAACTACGGAAGAAGGAGGAAAACCATCTTTTCAGAGTGTTCCAGAACAATGGATATTCAAGGAGTTTTCTAAAGAGAAGCTTGAAGAAGAAGACATCTCAACAACAGCCACAGCAAGAACAAGCCACCAGACGGGTAGTCCTACCTTACATCAAGAATATATCAGAACTCGCAACCAGATTATTGGCGCAAAAAGGAATCTTCGTGGCCCACAAACCGAGTGCTACTCTAAGGAAATTAATCTCTAGACCGAAGGACAACCGGGACAAAACCAAGAGGAACAATGTGATATACCAAATCGACTGCAACGACTGCAACAAATTCTACGTTGGACAAACTGGGAGAAAATTATGTACACGAATAAAGGAACACAACGCGGCTGTCAGGAGGCATGACCCCCTGTCCTTGATATCCATACACGAGGACCAGAAGGCCACACATTCAATCTGGAAAGCGTGAAAATTTTGGCATACGGAGACACGCGACACGGAAGAACATTTCTGGAAGCATGATACTCTACGGCAGGTTCGGTCAACCGGCGCATCAAACTGGATCTGCGCCTCTACGTGCAAAAGACCAACATCGCAACCGGAACACTCAAGGAGGACCGAATACTGGATTCATAAACGAAGGAACAAGGAACTCCTCGGAGTCAAATCAATAAAGGTCACAAGCGGAACTCGGAAGGACAAAGGTCACTCCAACATCGACCAGACTACGACGGCGAAGGATGCCAAGTTCAAAGGGCATCAGCGAATGAGGACACGGGATAAAAAGAAAAACCAATGGAACCGCCCGACCGAATAACTAATCGCGGTCAAAGGTCATCCCCGGCTACCAGCACGTATATCAACACCCCCGTAACACTACTGAACGCACAACCACCAACCCACCGCTACGCACAACTACGCACTGATGATGTCACCTCGACTGGTGATGAAACGTTTGCAACCAAATTGCCCAGCTCAGCGAACAAGCCAACGACCATCTACGCTACCTGAGCAACCGATATTCTCCTCTATAATGGATCCTAGTTAAATGAGGAAGAAGAGAAATCCATCCGCCCATCTTATGACCAAAACGACTCCACATCACGTGCAAATATTTCAGAGCATCGCCTTCTGAATTGCAAGGCTAAAGAATAATTGGAACAACATTATTCCGTATTTTAACCTAATCACTTTGACAATCGGTCACTCAGAGCGGATAGTCACCGATCCAAATTTTCCAAATCCTTCAACAAAAATGAAGTGGCTACGCTATGTTTCACTTTTTCACAGGCTGATTCCAGCTACAAAATAAACTCACAGGGTACCATTGGTACACAAGATAGAACAGACGGTTATATGTTCCGTTAGTAATCGATATGACACGTTGCTGTGAAGCGGAGTGCAGCGTGGCCCCTTTTGTTGGGCATGAGTGACAACCAATCATCATCAGTCGATTGGTTGGTTCAGCTCTGTGGTCTGTTGTGATTGGTGGCTGTCTACATGACTTCTGAGACTGGTCTTTTTTGTTCAAATCCGTTTCGGAAAATCACCCCCAGAACTAGAACATGACACTGAGAGAACCCGGAGAAACAATGTTGTATAGCAATTCAGTTGTGAACGGACAGGGGAGAAGATGAAGAATGCGGTAAAAATGAACCCCCATTATTGATCCTCACGTATGCAGGCCGGCAGAGGAACAGGTTTAATTTGGAAGGTGTCAAAAGGTATCAAAACCTTGGAGAACAAGTGAAGAAACTCCTGGGAGCATGATACTTTGCGACACGTCCGGCACATATCCGACATGTCGGACTCAATTCAACCTGTGACCCACCATCTGTTTTGCTCAGTGACACTACCTGAATACTCGATTGAAAGCAAACGCTGAAGTAACATACGCAGTAAGAGGAGTTCTCCGGAAGCGTACCAGCAGGGGTGAGGACGTGGAATTCATAGCTTAACAGTAAAGCTCACTCCAGAGTCAATTGTGGATGGGCACAGGAAAGGCCGAGCTCAATTAGTCAGGGAAAATGGAAAACACGGAACAGCGGACCAGCTAACAGAACCGTCTAAATAAACAACCAGTCATAAGTGGAAGTCACTCCCGGTTAGAAGCACACATACATACATACATGCATGCATGCATACATACATACATACATACATACATACATACATACATACATACATACATACATACATACATACATACATACATACATACATACATACATACATACATACATACATACATACATACATACATACATACATACATACATACATACATACATACATACATACATTACATACATATATACATACATACATACATACATACATACATACATACATACATACATACATACATACATACATACATACATACATACATCACTAGTGTACGCAGAACCACACCCACGCTTCGCTCGACTTTACGGCGGGGCACTGGCAGTGCCATCTCAACTGATAATGGAACTTTTGCAACAAAAACTGATCAGCTCAGAGAACGAATCAACTAGAAAACTACACACGGAATCCTTGTAATGGAATGCATGATTAGAGCGAAGAACGTGTGATGACATACAAAACCTGTGTAAAGCGGTTAAATGTGTATGATAAAGGCAAACAAACATACATTTCATAACCAGATGGTTTGCATGGATGAAACTCACGAATTAATGAAAAGAGTTTGTCTACAAAGAGAAAATAGAGCTTATATTCAAAGGCACAGTTGTTGAACCGGTGTTTTCGTTACATATATCGTTAACAATTTCTTATAGCTTGCGCCTCATCAAATCATCTGAAGTTATCAGCCCATTTCCGTCTGACAAGGATTGTGACCAGTTAATAGACCAGTCTAATCATACTAGCTGAGATTGCATTCACTCATGAGGATGCCTTTGACAAATAAGGACACCGAATAAGACTGTGAAATCTTCCGAAAGCCTTCGCAATAGTATGATTTGCACCGGGGAAAAATAGTACAAAAGGGACTGATCAATATGTGATCCATCCACCTGGCGAAAACATTTATCGCACTGCGTGCTGAAAGGGGTTAGTAAATCTGTCATGAATGATGACCTGCTGAATGTCAGCCTAAAAAAACTCCGTTAGGTTGATACAATGGCTGCGATGTGACTCAAAAACGGTCTATATCTGCGCCCAGATTTGGGTAGCTGATCGACCTTTTGAAAATCACTCCTGCTCAAACGAAAATAAAGAACAGTGTCATCCAATCTGTGCATCAAAGCCGAGATGCACCAAACAACTGTCTTTGTTAAGACTAACCAGCAATGTGTATCTCATGAATCTGTAACGCGAGAGGAACCAACGACATCCCGGCTAGTGGCTGCAGACTGTGCTACCCGGCCACCCGCACCTGATCGGCAGCATCCTGATTGGCAGTTCGACAGCACACAGCTCCACTGATTCATCATTCACGTGATTCACATCACGTGGTCAGGAGTGGACTGGCTTTTTAGGTGACGTAATCCCAGCCTGAACTCTCACTCGTTATGTCAATTATTCTTCCTTCTAAGCTTTTTTGATCGTATGAGGAAATTTCAAGAAGCAGTAAAGTTGACTTCAAACAAATGTAGAACAGCCCCAAAGTGGTTCCATGCTTTTCACTTTAGGTCATCTTCACCTGCTAGAGGAAATCTTAATTGAATTAACAGTGACAACATTGTTCTGAATAGTCGGATCTCTCTTCTTTTTCTACTGTCTTGGAGTATACCACTTCCAAAATCACGTTGCCATGACAACAGCTCAAACATGGAGATCCCTGGGTTTCCTTTATTGCACCTTATAGGAGCATCAACTTCAAGGTACAAAAATTCAGTAATGGACTCAAATCGGATAAATATCTTTTGATTTAGGGCCCGGACGCGGGATCTTGCATATTTCCACCATCCTGTACATTGGAAGAGCTAGCTTCGTGGTATCTTTCAGCATGGCTGAAGCACTGTATTGATGGTCATTCACGCAGACCAATGTCCAATATTTTTGCCATTCCACAAATTCGGTTTGTTTACCTCCAAATATAGCGTCGCATTTTTTCTGAAACTTGGGATTCTCAGCTGACCTCAGTTTTGCTAACCAAAAGAGGCAAAGTTTGACACGTTTTTGCTATCAGTGATCCTTCAGTAGGGGGTGAACACGCGCTGGTGCGACGTCCTTGTGCATTTCCGTCCTTTGTAGGTTTCCTACACGAAATGGTCACGTGCCTGCTGGATTTGTGGTTGCCTGGTGCCTGTGGCACTGAGCTCAAGTACAGTGAATATGTAGGAAAACCATTGTAAATGACTTCATCTCAAACTATTCTCTCTTCTCATTCCATCTTTCGATAGTCACCGAATCACCTCCTACTTTCTACCGTGGGAAACCATGGGAATTTGCAAATGTCGATGATTCCAATGTCTGGCGTGTTGTGGAAGTCACAAGTACTTTACTTGGTAATTTTTTTCATCGACTGTTCAGACAGAGGATTGGTGAAGCATATGTGAAGTTAAAAACGTGAAATGGTGCCGTGCAGTGGCTGACCGCCAAGAGATGAATGATGTCAATCCCTTGCTGTTTCTTTGTGCTAAGGGTACACGGACCTCACAATACAGAACTTTTTGAAGCTGAATACGTTAACTTGTTGCATAGTAATCTGAAAATTAGTCGCAATGAAACGCGACAACCGTCCATCCAATAGTGACCTGAAGGGGCACTGGGAAATTTCACAACGTTCATCACCGATGTTCGATGGCCAACTGAAATGTACAACCCTTCTGTCCGTTTTAAGGTTTCGTAAGTCAGTGTGTGAAGGAAAGCGATAGGAGACTGACCCTTATCAAACCAGCATCAAGTACGCGGCACCAGCATTCTATGGAATATGTGTGTAAAAGTGTACTAGTGTACTAATGTACTAGTAGTGGTGAGGAGCGCGCTGGCATACAAATTCTTTTTACGTACGTTGGAATTTATCCTGTCTGACTGGGACTATTGGTGGCACGACCTCGAACGGAACCTTCCCCTCGTTACATCGAATGTTCTCTGGCACACCGTTCCATACCTACCGCTCGGATTTACGTTTTATGTTTGTGACCAAGCGTTTCGTAGATTCATGACAATAATAGCAGTTTTTCTAGGTTGCTTTGATTTATAGACGCATAGATATATATATATAACTTATATATACTTGTGTTTTGCCAAGCAAATATATATCTAAAACCGCTTACCCTTGTATGCAGCTGAACATGAAGTACAAATCAGACAATAAGTATAGACTCATTTGCAACGATTCATCTTCTAAACTCATTCGTTTCATGCGTACGATAATAATTAACAAGAATGAAGAACAAATGTGATGACAGCTACAGCTCATTGAATTGTGACAAGGTCATGGCTTCAGAGAGTGATTCCAGCCACTTGGAGGTTAGGTGTTCAAAAACGCGGGTGAAATTTGTCTTTCACTTAGAATGAAATTAAAGTTTGATCATTTTACGGTAAAATGAATAATTATTTTAAATTCCATTGTTTTCACTTACGTCCGACTGTCTCTGCAAACTCTTGAGAAAGGGAAACAATCATCAATGCATCTGAAAGTGTCAAAACCCTACTCAAAACGTTTAACAACGAGAAATTTGACCCTTAAAAGGTGGTCATATATGAATAGTCCCGACCCAAGTTTGTCACCTTGTCCTGGTGGTCCGGCTTCCGTGCTGCAATGATTCTGCGGGCTATACTGGCTGGAACTCAGTTCCTAAAGGTTCCACCATGCCAGGAAGCCAACGGTGAGCGGCCCGACAAAGAACAGCGAGTCTCCGTACGGAGAGTTAAAGTATTACGAGGCGATCTGAAGGTAAAGTCGTACTGTTTTCCGCGATTTCAGTAAGGCGTTTCCTCCAAGCGACCGTCATTTTCATATGTACGGAAATAGCGATGTTGACTTCCCCCGAGAAAGGACGGGTTAGAGAAGATCGGCCCCAAAAACCGCACACTCCGATCGCCCAACGGTTGACCGTGACCGCCGGCACATTATTCAATACGGTCGAAATACTTTTAAAACCAAAAAGTCCGGTGCTGCTCAAAAGGCACCAGCCGTGCGCAGTCGCATCAGGAGTGAGACAGTAATGCCTTATTCCCTGCATCCCCGGTCATACCAAGTAGGTCAGACTATTGAGTCCAGGAAGGGTCTACCAAGGTCTACCAAGCTCCAGGAAGGGTCTACAAAGTAAACCCTAACAACCGCTGTCCCGCGATCCAGGTCCTTGTGTCAAAGGGGCTAGCGGCAGGGTCCACGAACAAAACACTACATCCTCCCACTGCTTTGTGGGTCAGACTTTTGAGTCAAAGACTCAAGGCGGGGTACCTCAACTAAACACCTTCCTTCCACCTGGGTAATCTGGAAGTATTATTCCCCTTGCAGCATTTCGCTCACCGGCCTTCTCCTCATTCTTCCCAACCCATCGTACAATGCAGTGCAAAAAAACCATCCGCCGGTCCTCTAGTCACTAGTCCGTGTCCCAACCATCGCTCAGAAGAATAAACCCAAAATAATCACCTACTAATCTCAAAAGATGTGATCCACGTTGCAGCCTTCAATGTCCGTACTTTATGTCAAATCGGGTAAAAGGCATTCCATGCTGAAACCTTACTTTCCCTCTATCAATGTATATTATGCCTCAGAAACACACATACAGGACACCACTTCGGTCGTGTTCCTCAAACCGCTTACGACGAGCCCAGATGTTCCACATTTCACTGTTCGGGCATCCGGTGATCCTCACACAATGTCTTGTTGTATCTACGGTGTGAGAGTTGCACTCAGCCACAAGGCTGGAAGCGCCCTACTGGACTGGATCCCAGTAAACAGTCGCCTTTGAACTGCGCGGTTAACTGGCTCAATTAAGATGAACGCAGGTCGATGCGGTAAACGGTGTTTGTTTGTCGTATCAGCATACGCCCCAAGAGATAGCAGTTCTGAGACTGAGGACAAGTTGCATCAAGATACGTCATGACTGCTTCGGTCGGGAAGCAGGGCGGGTGAAATGAATGCCCAAGTTGGACGACTAATTCTGGAAGAAGCACAGTTAGGCGGTCAATGCAGAGTCGATACTGAGCATACGGATAATGGAGATCGGCTTCTTCGGTTGTGGACAAATCCTCAGCTGTTCCTGGCCAGTACGAACTATTAGCACAAACGCACACACCGAGTTAATTAGAGGTCACCTACCACAAGACATTCGTGGACTCATTTCGAACATATGGCTATCAGTTACCGACGGGAGCCTCAGTTAAGGATTGTCGCTCATCCTGGGGTATGCAACTTGACTCTGATCACGCCATCATGCAAGCCCCTTAGCACTTCGCTTTCCGCCAGCACCACGCGTGCCTAAACAGAGCAGCTTCGTTCATCAACTTCGACAAGTTTCAGTAGCTGAAGAGAATCGAGCCTATCTGGCTAGAAAGCTACTGGAAACGCACAGTCATGTGGACGACGAAAGGTGCATGCAGAGTGAATGGAGGCGAGTTGAAGAAGCAGCTTTCAGAACTGTTTGTCCAGCACACCTACTGCTTGAAATTACTCTGCCTGTCTTTGAAACCTCGGGAGTCGAAATGCTCCCTAGACGTCCCCTCACAGACATTGAGTATGCAGACGATGTTGCTCTCCTTAGATCAGATCCTTCTCAACTTCAAGCGCTTTCAAATAACCTAAACAACTTTGCCGCACGGTGTGGCACACGTTTCACACCTGCAAAGTGTAAAGTGCTGCTACGATAGTGGGTGGAATCAAACCCACACCTCATGCTTACTAGTGAGCCAATCGACGTGGTAGATAAATTTGTTTGCCTGGTCAGCTGTATGAGTTCCGGTGGACTGGCTGGAGATGAAATTATCTCTCGAATCGGAAAGGCCAGGTCAGTTTTTTCAAACCTCCGACACCTATGATGTCGATGTGACGTGAGATTATCTGTCAAGGAAAGAGATTACACTGCCGTGGTTCGATCCATACTGCTTTACGGATCAGAGACGTCGCTTCTACGCGCAGAGGACATAAGGAAAGTGCCACTGTTCGACAATCGTTGTCTTCACAGCATTGGTCAGGTCTGGTTAGAACATCCGATACGTAATGCTGAGGTATGCCAGATGGAGTTGGGAGGAAGAAAATGTCCCACGATAAATGAATTACTCATGCTTCATATTTTATGCTGGTTGGGACATGTACTTCGCGTTCCAAAAGACCATCTACCTTACAGGGTTCTTTTCGCCCAGCCCTGTGCTAAGTGGAAGAGACCAAGAGGTGAACAATGTAGGACCTGGCAACGAAGTACGAAAACACTAACCAGTAAACTAAGTCGGGTGAGCAACTGCGGCTTCCTGGACGTGGACTCCGGGATTCAAATCACCAGTGGTTAGTGTCATTGACTGAAATGGTCCAATTGCGCAGTTAGCAGTGCTCGTGCCTCAAAGCCATTGCCTTTAATGCGTAGCTACCCGAACAAACTGAACATACCTTCGACCCCAACGCTTGGTTGTATATTCTACATTGCCGTTTTCCTGTGATCCAAATTGCAGCGGCTGAAACCAATGTGCCTGTGGCACACGGTTCATAGCTGATAAATTCAGTGCTGAGCGTTCATAGGCTCGTGCGTATGCCTGAGGGCCTGATTATGCTCACCGCTTTGTTGGATTTTATTAAACTATATTGGATTTCCTGCTTAAAATTTGATCTGTGAATCCGTTATTATTAACATACACAGATAGACAGATAGATAGATACATAGTTTAACTGGTTGCCTGATCTGTTGATGGATTGATAGATAGAATGCTCCATTGACTGACTGATTGACTGACGGACTGGTTGATCGATCGGTCGATTGATTGATTGATTGACTGAATGAATGATTGATTGTTGATTGATTGATTGATTGATTGATTGACTGAAAGCAAATAGTGAAGCGAGCAGCACTTCTGTTTGTCGCATGACAGCGCGTGGACTTCTGGAAGAAGTATATCCACCAGAAGGTGTACAAAGTCCCTTGTTGATGTCTTTTATTTATTCATGCCTAATTTTCGTGTGTGCGAGTGAAGAGTCGGTAACAGCTTTCGATTCATTCAGTTTCAAAGTTGTTGGGCCGCAATCTGCTCTTCGTTTATATTCTTCCTGTAGGTATGAGCATTGCATCCCCGATTCAACGATGCAAACACTAAGCTGTCCACACTTTTTGTTAGTTACTTCCATAGGACGCCCCGTAAAACTCTCATCCAATACTGATCCACGACCGTACCGATGGAAGAATTGTCACAAGAGAGTATTCAACCCCCAAAACACTGCGCTTTTTTGGTTTCTGTTGCTAACTTTTAACTTTCAAACGCAATACGTTTGGAATTCTACTGGAAATATTTGAACCTCCTAGGATGCAACGCTTGCAGTGTGCAACCTGTCTCCAACAGAAACGTAGCAAGGTGTAGTGGATCTAAAAAAGGGTAACTAAAAATCCACATTTTGCTGCAATTATGATGTTCCTTTTGCAGGTCTAGCGAGTAGCCAATCAAGATTTACAAAACTAGGTAAAAGGGACGTTCAATGGCAAGGCCCCGGACAACAACCGCATCGTCAGAGAATGTTCCACAGGAGAACAATACTTGTGAAATTTTCAAATATTTTTCAGGGTTAATTGTGGATGCTCCCCTCAAGCACCACGATAAATTAATGAGTGTGGCCGGCTGAACAGAACAGACAAATTAGTTTGTTCTTCGACACATAGCTGATTACAAACGCGTCTCCCACGTACAGTGTTTTTTTTGCCCTTTTTTTTACATATGTAAGCGTGTACACACAATGGCGATTGTTTGTAACGCGTTACAGCCACCGGAGCTTTACTAGTGAGCACAGTTTATTTTTGCGCGATAAACCAATGAATGACCAAAAAAAGAGAGCGACAACTGCTCGCATGTGGCAGATAACACCGTTTGCTTTGTGCTGGCAGCAAGTTGAGACGTTTCGCCTAAGCACCCATATTAAGGGACTGGGTCTGTAGGATACCTCAACTCGATGTAAATTGCACATTCTTGAGAACAGCCCATTAAAGATCGTCTCCCTGTTGATCACGAATCACTTGAACTGCTCGCACAATATCAGTACACTGATCAATGTTAGGCTCTCCGAATCAGTATGTTAGCCAAGAGCATGACTTGTAGTACGAAACCAAAGAGATCCAAGGATGTGTGTTCTACTATGCGCAGTTAAAATCATCCGAAAATGTTTCTATTGAAGGACATACAGCACAAAAGATGAGAGATCAGCTGTTCAGCTGTCGGATAACTCCTGTATGCAAGGACATCCACCACAAGTCCCGGCCGATAGCACACTATTTTTTGATTACTCTTGAAGATAAGTTTCTTTCGGAGTGATGGCGTAATTGCTATGATATGCATTACAATCTTGAAGTAAACTCACCCGGTTTAATTTTTACTACTTTTTCTGCAAAGTAAATTAAGGAAATAGTAAGGTATGTACAGTTACGGCGGTTTTTCTCGGTAATGTGGATATTTTCGCGCAATATGAATGCCAAATCACGTGGGGCAATCCAAAAATGAATGGTGCCATATAGTATAAGTTAATCACAATGCCGATCAGGTTATTTGGTGTCAGAGCTCTTCAAGAATTATCAAGATACGCGGAGCTGCCGATTCTCAGGTGTTTGGATTTTTATCATGGGCGAGATGGCTAAGCGGTTGGAGCACCAATTTACTGACCGGAAGGTCTGTGGTTTGAAACCAAATTCTGGCTCTCGAATTCCCCTGTCTAGGCTTGGACAACCTGGCAGTATCCCAGCCCCCGTGAAACCTCCGGGTGGCATGGCAACTAGGTACCGAAACGGTGCTACAACTGAACGATTATATTAATAACGGACTTTTATCCTGATCAGCCCTGATTCACTTGGGCATCTTTCTTCCTGCTATTGCGCCTTCACTAATTCCAACAGGGTCGCCAAAGAAATCACATCTTCACAGCCATACGGAGACCTAGTTAAGGGCTCCAACAAACACTGTACAAGGAACAAGAGTTCAAAGTGTTCTTAACAGTTAGCGAGATGGCATCTAGTAATCGATACTGACATTTCAGAGTATCACACTCACAAGCATGTGCGTCAGTTAACGCATATACCTCATTAGATTTTCTGGGGTTATTAGTTTACTGCCTTGATGTCTGATGGGATGCAAATCACTCATCACAGACTTGTTTGGTACCTTATATTTTGGGAATCATGAATGCAGTTTGGATCACCAAAGTGACACGAAACATTTCGAAGTGGTGAATGTTTTGCCTTTGTTACGCTGTCTTCTGGGGTGTAAAAACTCGCAGTCTGACAAACTTTGTGTTGGGTATGCCTCATTTATGGAAGGTTTGATTGAATAAATGCAGATTCAAGAGTTTCCGTTGGAATTAGCTCCAAAGGTAGGCCGAATGTTTAACACAGTTCATCATCATATAAAATGGACCCATAATGTCCTTCGGTGTTCTGTGTTGAGGAGGGTTCTACATTGGGACTTATGAACTTAACTTAACTGACTTGTGAACACTTAACCTGGATCGAATCTGGACCACTTGGTGTCGCAAACCCCTTCAAGATGGTACTCAATGTTCAATCCCTTTGGTCACCTCGGATCAAGTAACCCGTCAAATGGACCGGTTTGTCGATCAATAAACAACCGTCGATTCAAGCCGGTACTGGTCCGTGGTTGAACCCTTATGAAAACATTTTCTTCCCAGCGCACTACAACAGACGAGATCGTGCATGACTGATTCACATCATATTATCGTGGCAATGTTCCATTCTCAATCAGAGGGAAAGTTGGTCAAAGACCAAAACCGGACCAAGCTTGTATCAGCTCGTCCCCAAAATCGCAATGGTAAATCATTGCTGATTCGCGCTCTAAGCTCACTATACAGAAAATCAAGAAGCGGAACAACTTACGAAAAGCGCATTCAATCAATTCTGAGGCGGAACAGTTGAAATGTGCAGAGTTTTGTAGAGGAAACTACTCACAAGTTTGCTAAAAAATTCTTTGACCCCGCACGAATGTCACAAAGGACAGATTCAGTTGGGTTTCAGGTAAGTCACCCGTTGGAACCAAATCGGTATGTAAACGAGTACATTCGTCGCGCGCAGAAAGTTTGTTACAATAGGAAAACCATGTACACCAAATTTTATCCGATTGAACGGTTTCCCAAACTAATTCTTTCCCCATATAATTTCTTGCGGCGTCCAGGGCCTCAAAAATGGTGATGGAGAGTAAAGATTAATTGGTCAGTTAAATGAACCATTCACATAGTAACTGAATGCTCAAATGCACGGAATAATCTGGACCAAAGTATAAAAACACAATTTCCGAAGCACAAGGATTTAGCAAGATTTGATGGAGTTACCGAGATTTTAGCATTTGGCCTCACAGCGCTATCTCGTTTGACCAGTCCTGTTCCTGTGCTTGGGTCACTTTTCTTATTAGCCTACGCTCGATCTTCTCATGCGTTAGACCTCGTCACATGATCATACCGAGAATGAATTGCCGAATATGTTGTATGCCAGGCCGGTTTGTCAGAATAACCCATCGGTACGTATTGGATGAATCTAAATCATCATGTCCGAAAGAGCAAGCATGTTAGTGGTTTTCCAGACACCTTCAAAACATATACTGTAGATACAAGAACAATTCACGTATGTTCACAAAACCATCGGTCGTCCGTGGAGCTACCTGGCCGATAAGTTCCGAGGACTGTGTCAATCGATAGACAAAACCGAGACGAGCACCGGATCGTTGTTCCACTAGGCCAATATCATAACATGAGGGAACTAGTCTGCTGTGATATGCACTGAGAATGGAATCGACCTGTAAGTTGTTTCACAAACATTAGAACAATATGGTTTAACTGTGCAAGATTTTTTGACAGTTATGGTAATGGACGTCTGGTGTTAGTTGTTTCGTCCTGTGCGGTAGGTTTTCAAGTAGTCACGTAATCAATACCTTGTAGATTTCGCGGTAAGTTGCTCAACAACCGAGAATTTCCCTCATGCTTCAAAAGTCGTGTTCGGTTTTTTTTAATCAATGAGCCACCTACAGTTCAAAATACAGCTTCCCGAAAATTTGTCCTCGAAATCGAAAAAAATATTTACTTGGTCGGGTGTAAAGAGGTGGGGGCCAAATGTACTCAGGTTTGGGAAGCGGATCAGACAACTCGACACATCGTTAGGTGTAACATATAAACTTTCTCTGGAAGAGTGCGCGTCTGAAACAAAACAACTCGAGGGAGTGCATATCATGTCAGACGCAGCTGAACAATCTAGTTTACTAGGCTTTTTGTCTCGATTAATCGGTTTGCGAACGAGCAGTACGGGGACTTTTGTGTCATATGAGGTCCGGATTGGGCTAAATGGCTTTGGCGTGGTTTTTGAACCACGCGTGAAAGTATAAAAGACAGAGGGCATTTTGAGACTTCGAACTAGAAACATGGATCCAATCTGCATCGCCCCTCACCAGCCACAAAGCGTACCTAGATGAGTTTGATGAAATTTTTGACCTAACATTACTCCCTAAACTGCAAGAAATTTTCTACTCGCCCTATCGTTCCAAATAACTCGCGTGTAATGTTCTGCTCCACACCCCGATAGGAATGGTGCTATGCCTCGATTGGATTGTAAATCAATCAGTCGAGTTATTCAAACATCGTTTTAGGGTGAATAATAGCTGATAATTTCTAATCGATGGAGCCATACAGCAAAAGTACATGACCAAATTAATTTTTTTCATTGATGGAGAGGATTGTGACTAATGAATTGAGAGGTAATTTTTTTCGGTTCGGTAATCCTTCCGCAACAAACGACTTACCTGCTAGTGATTCGTATAGTACTAACAGGTTGATAATACATCGTGACATTTTCACATACACAATAAAATAAACCGCTTCTGGATATAGGAGTAATTACCCAAGAAAAATGAACGACGTTTTTGTCAAAATCTTCCCTTCCAAAGTCTATAGTAGCGTTACGACGAATCGTTGGTAAATTGAATCGCGTCTAACGCATCAAAACTGTAAGATTTGTCGCACGAATTTCTCGGGCAAGGAAACACCCTGTTCGCCGTGAGATGCAAATGGTTCCGTTCTCGAGAATATTTTCCGTCTTGACTATTAGTGTTTTTGTAACGGTAATTTTTGTGACAAATTAGATGTAATAAGACATACCCCCTGACAAAAATATTTTATTTTTGCCTACCTTCCAATCTTGTTTTTGATTTTTTTGCAACTTTGCAAGTTTTTTCTACGTGTTTTGATGATGGAGGCAAATGGGTGCAATTTCTTGCGTGCACCACACACACCAGTGAATAGTGTCCCAGAGCAAACAGCTACGCAAACTCCACATTTCACAATGTTTTAAAATTGATGGAGTCATCCGCTTCATTCGGTAATATCCGTTAACCTGAAGTACTCATTATAACTACACAGTGCACTTGGATCTTCTTCATCGTTCGACCAATCGGTGCCTTAGATTTCCTGCTTCCAACACTCGTTTGACTGCTCATCGCTGATATGTTTGATGTCCTCAGCATTCGAATAGTTCATACACACACACACACCGATATGCGTGTACTCTTTGCTCAGATGACATCAATTTATCTTCGGATAATCACAAGGCCAATTAATTAAACGACCAGATAAAGTGTGGGCTCACCGCCAACGTTGATTGTAACCTTAGTTTGCACTAGATCATTTGTTCCGTTTGCTGGTTATTTCTCGTTCTCCTTCTTCTCAGAGCTTTGGACGCCTGAGGGGCTTTCGGTTCGATTGCTCTTTAAATAAGTGCTTTCAAATAAAAGCCAAAATACTGCATCTTGCGAAGACGAGTGATTCCTAGAATAGCGTTCCTTACCCGCCTTGAGTTCAAAAAATTTCCAAAAACGCATGTGATAATTTGTTACGTAAATGAATGGCGGTCGTATACGTATGAATCTAGGTTATAGATTTGATAGGCACGATAAGCAACTGGTTTGAACGTTAGCCCTTTGAGTCAACAGATGACGCCAAGTTGAAAACATTTGCTAGATAAACACACGTACGACAATGTGAATAGCATTTTCAAAATCGGAAAACAGTGATGCCGTTTCAGATAGTTTGAAGTGAACTTCTGTGCACAAACCCATATGGCATGCTTGTTAGTCAGTCTCCTTAATGATTATCGGGAACAAGCGCAGTGCAATTTTATCGTCAGTTATGAAATATGGGGAATCACTACGGAGTGAAGAAAATAGGATTGCTACTGTGATATCTCGAATATCGTGCCAACTGAAACATGTGGCGGCCTGCGTGCAGCACATTCAGTTGTGGAATATCATAAACGAGAGATTCCGTTGAATCTCTCGTGAAAATCATATTGATTTACAAATGAATGTATTTCTTGAAAATAGAATTGCTTTTACCCTAAAACAAAGCGACTGAGGGATGACGCTAACAAGACAGAATGCAAAATCAGTTAGGCCTACAATTAGCATCAGTAAAATCCAGGCTGATAAGAATACCAAAGACAACGAGTATGCTTTTCAAGACGAAAGATTTGAGGAGAATTGAGTGAGAGGAATAAGTCCTACGCCAAAACAACGCTTCAATGCAAATAAGTTGACGTTTATGAGTTGTTATGTTGTGGGAAGGAAGCATAGTTCATGCACAATGAAGGGCAAATAAAGGAAACTAGTACAAATGCAATATAAGTATTTGCACTTTTAGTGAAGAAAATTTGGAGATTCCGGAAGAAATTGACCAGAAGTGCATGCCAGCCAGGCGAAAAACGGCTTTTATGAGGCCTTACATATTCCGAAGCGTCTCTTGGGAAGCCCTTTTGTGGCCGTATTTTTGTTCGACCTGAATAACTAAAACCTCAGCTGACAATATTGCTGGTGAACAGTGACAGCACGGAGAGGTCATCGCTGTGAAATAGGTACATAGCAACAAATGCTCTGAGATTCCCAACTGAGATAACGTGTCCCGACACAAAAACCAAAACGATACATATGGATTATGACGTATAGCACTGCGAATATCAGAAAGGCTACCGTCCGTTGAACCAGTGACGAACGCTCCGGGTTCAAGTACTTCTGATTTTTTTCCTACTTGATTTAGAAGTGACGAAGCTGACAATGATCTAAACCCACTATGACGACCTCTTTCATTGGCTTCACCAGCTATTCAGAAAAGGAAGACACGGAACAAAAAGTGATACCAGTCTACAGTGAAAATCGAGAAGCTGAATGCCCAAACAGGCGAAGTCTCAACTTCCAATTGTTGAAAATCTCCTCACACTACTAACAATCTGGAAGTAGCTCAGAGGAAGAATAATTTCACCAGGCGCGTGAAACTACCATTGTCGCTTGGGGAGTCAGTCAAAACGTGACCACGTGACACGGATTCTATGATGGAAAAACCAATGGCGCTAGGTCCTGTCCATATGTGGGTTGTCACATTGCTGAACAGCGCTGCTTGCCAAATGGTTAAGTCTTCAAGCTACCAACGAACAGGTCGCGATGAAAGACCGCAACATTACATATGTATCAACAGATTGATTTACTCGTAATACGGAGTGATTTCATCACTTGGGAGTTCAAAGAACTTACGGTTTTCTGTACAAACAATGACAAATTATTTATGTATGATTAATATGCAAACGAATGTGGGTAATAAAATATTTGATGTGATTTTAGATGACAGCCCCCCGCCACAAATTGCCTCAAAGGAATGAAAAAACTCTTGGAATGTCAACAAGTTTGCATTCGTCATTTCTTTTTCTAGATGAAACTTGTACATTCAGGACCATAGTTACAGGAGCTATTAGAATTTTCAATATGGGTATCACTGCTAAAATAATACAGTTGTCATGGTTAGGACAATCTCTCTCCGAAGGCTAGCCTCTTCTGTGATAATTGCAGGAAACTGCTCCACTTTCCCTCAAGAACATGGTTCATGTTGTCTAATCTGACGGAAAACCAAACAAAACGTAGAAAATCATCTCATGCCCCGTAGATCACGCGTAGACTGCACATGAGAGGAGACAAATAAATCGCATAGTTCTTGCAATTGAGGTTTTGTCTACAGAGATGAAAGTCAACTGTCGATTGCACTTAACTACTACGTGGGCGACAGGTTTGTGGAACGTGAAAGGTACTTAGTGCTTCACCATTTTCTGCGCAGACTGGTTTTTATTACATGTATAAATTACATAATATTATATATATATACTGGTTGCTAGCACAGATGCTTGATGGATAGTCATGCTACCGCTTGTAATGTTTTTTATGTCGTATGCATTCACCCAAGGCAAACTACAGAACAACATCAAATAAAGCTGCTTTCAGTCTGTGGTAACCGTATTTTTCTCAGCTTAGTTGCCGGTCTGAGCCTCACAAGCTAGCGTTCACGTCAAAAACAACCACCAAAGGTGCACAAGGTATATTAACGTTCAAAACAAAGTCAGTAACACTTCTACAGCGCTTCATATATATAGCGTAAGCGGCACTGACTTTCTGGAAACTCTGACGCGTTCTGGATGCGCCATTGGCAACCGGCATTTTGCCAATACTGAGTCATGATTGGCTGTTGGGTCCAGATTGTTGACCAATCAATCTTGTCTTTGATGCCGGACCGGCAAGCGTCCCGAACTTTTAACCAGTCTTGCGTGGGATGGGCTCTTCGGCCGCAGCAGCACCTGACTGCGAGCGGTCAAGAGGGAATTGTGTGGATTTCCGCCTAACGCAATAATTATTTATTTTTTGGTTGTTCTGTGTGAAAGATGGATGGGTTGACACGAAAATTTTAGAACCAAAAACTACTCATTCAGATACGATTGGTTCAGTTGATATAATAATCCTTGGAATAGACACCAGAGAAAAACACAATAATGGTTTTCAGCAGTACAACCGGTCAGTTTGAGTGAATAATGCCTTGTAATTGGGAGTAGAGAAAGAACTCGGGAAATGGGTGGCACTTATGGCTAGCCTATCACAAATACCGAGGTACATACACCTGTAACACTCAGTCAGACAATTGACACCGCCCAGCACTTAGCATGGGTTAGCCACCATATCTTTCAATATCTTTATCCAAGCACACGGAGATCATGCGGGCCCCATCCTGGGAGGCAAACAGCACTAACAGCTCAGACTTCGTGACTTTCATCCCTCCTCTCATAGGTCATGTTTTGTCTACCACTGCTAAACGGTTGCCCGTAATGAAGCTCTTCCCGGCAGGAATAGTCTGCGACTTAGCCACCTTAGCTAGAGAGATGCACCTTAAGTTTCCCAATTAACTTATTGCTAATTCGCTAATCCAAACCGATTTCAGCTGCAGTTCTTTAGCATTGATAGACAACTGTCTGAAGATTTCCACACGAAATGGTAAAGTCTCGCAATTGTACTGCACGTGATGTGGTCTGGCACATCTGTCCTTTGAGCTATAATGGTGTAAAATCGCAGTTCTGCTAAAAAAAATACCACCTCGGCTGGTCATGAAATGGTGGCAGCCAAATTGTTCGCCTTAACGAACAAATGAACGGCCAACTTCAGAGTTAATAGAAATTCCGAGGTACGTAAATTTCTCCAAACTTCCAGCATCTATCCTTGAAACCTTGGGGACATTTTCGATGATTGCACGTCACATAGCGTGATCTTGGACTTTGTAGATGTGAAGCACATGTAAATAGATTGAACAACCTTCATCTGTTTTCTAATGACCCCGGCACTGCCCGCTGTGACATTGGATTCGCCAAGGTCATGAGAGCAAAGCAAACAAATCAAGCAACAATATCCACAGATTGGAGAAAAAATACGGAAGAGGAAAGTAATGTAAACTGAGGCTAAGCCCTTCAAACAGCTAGTCCGTCCTCCTTGGGTTTCTGGTAGTCAACAGAAAATTTCCAAAAGATTCTTATCATGTTGCAGATGTCCCCTTAGATTATCGTCTTTGTTTGTCGATTTGTTGAAATACAAGTAGCTCGGTGTGTTTACTGTTGGCTTGATCAGAAGGCAGTTGATCTTCACCGAGCTTGACAATTGGTTGAGGAGACATCGTCAGTGCGCAGTTGAGTAAGTCTCGTCTTCGTTTGCTGAAGTAGCTGCGAGAGCCGGAACAGCAGGGCTGACCCAAAGTGTCAAAACCAGAAATTATGAATGATAGCAACGCCATTGTAGGCACAGTCATCTGTTTTCGCGCAAATAAAATCTTGTTAAAGTGTTTTAGGGCATCAAGTAGTTCGGAATTAAATGAAAAAATATTAAAATCCAAATTGTTCTTGCCCTGAACAAGAACAAATTATCTCTCTTGCTTTTTCTAGCAGGAAGGAGACTAGGGACCATCAGAAAACGGAGGTAGTTGACATTGGGGGCAGATTACTAATATCTTCGTCCTGAAGTAAACGAAATGTGGGGGAGTAGGCAGGCTTGTACTGCCCAAGATCCTAGTTCACAGTTTTGCTCAACTGAACGAGATATTGATTTGAAATCGGATCCGATTATGAGCACAGCAATAATGAATTCCAGTAGTGACCAAAAGCATCTTCCCCTAAATTTCAGTCAATTTCAAAGCATACCCGTCCAAACCGCTCTTCTTGAAAGAACTTGATGTCTTTTTTCGTCGACTGGGATTCAAAGTACACTAAAGAAAGGATTCTAAGGGTAAAAGCCGTTCAGGGTTTGTCAGAGCAACCGGTCTTACCAGCGTATTCTTTCGAATGTAAAAATCTAGTAAGACTCTGATTCAGCATACGGTAACTCACTCGATTCATCTGTGAAATAAAACAAAGTTGGAGCAATTTCATCGAATGCAGAAATGCAAATGTCGCGAAGAAAACATGCATAATTTCACAAGTAAACCCGTCATGCCTAAAACACAGTCTAAGTAAGCAAGTGCAGCGATTTTCATCAATTCTTCAATTGGTTTTCGCAAGTGTAAAATGCGAACAAACACGTTATTGTAAACTTTGCAGGACACGGAAACGGTTTCAAAGGTGCTGGGTAGGGAGGAGTTGATTGGCCATGTTACTCAGACACAGAGACCTTCTGCTTGGCCTGTGTGCTACTGATATGACGTAAACGGACTGCGTGGAACCAATGAGGACTGTGCATTAGCGAACTACACTCATTTGCATACCGACTTGGTTTTTTACGGGAGACCCAAATGAATCTCTCGTTTTTACTCCGTTCTTGCTCTACCTGACGAGCCAAAGGCTGTTGAAGATTTTTCAGCAACATTTTGAATAATGTGTTACCTTTGTACGGAGACTGTGCAAGTTTCTTTCTAATTACATAGTGGGACTTAATGAAACGTATGTTTTTGACCTTATTTCAGGTCAACCATCTTTATCCGTCTAACTGTTTGAATGATATGGAGGAAGATCAAATGATTATCGACCTATACAATTTGAGTATCTATCTTAATTAAAGTGGGAAGATATCTGTTCATTGTTGATAGCGTATACTGTATTACGTCTCCAAAAATTGTTCTCGGGATCACTAAACCCGTTCAAGATGCTTTTACAAGCGATGATCAAGCGATGGCCTTCCAACCACAGGACACTAGTTGATATCAGTACATCATCGCTTTCTATTCAACGAACGTGCAAACGGCTTATCCCTAGAAATCGACATTTCAGCACCATTCAGCACTAACCTGGTCAGTCTGGTGTGCACTGTGCTCAAATTAAACGTAATTTGCTATCAATGTTTCGAAATATCTGTAGCTTGGGTGTGTCCACTGCTGGTTGATCAAATGGTAGTCGATCTCTTGGCCGAACTTGGCAATTGGTTTGCAAAAGTTTCGTCCTTAGTCGAGGAGATATCATCAGTGCGCAGTTGAGTGGGTGCTTCCTCCGTGCTTGGCTGCGTTCATATAATTTCCGAAGAGTATCTATCACGTGCTACTACCATAATCGATCCATTGACTCGGGCAACCGTGAAACTAACGTCCGAGCGGGTCCCATATGGTTACGATGTCCAAACCAGATGAAGTGCGCTTCGCCCAATTACTTTTCCCCACTAGGTTTTGGACGCATTGATTATATTACAACCATCCATTTCTTCAACAATTTTATGCTCACCTTCCATTTTTTCCATAATTTAAACTTGCTAGCAGCCCATCTGTTTGCAATCTTGGATCACAATCGGAAACCTGAGCAGTAAATTTTTCCTGTGTTGTCTCATTGAGGGTCACTTCTTATCGAAGGTTTCTTTTAGAAGTAAAACTGCAAAATTTGTCGTAATAATGCCACCTACTTAGCTTGGCTTTTTCTGCTATCCACTGGTTGATATATTCCATAGGGAATGCATGCTGAAACCAAAAACAATGCATGCTGAAATGTCGAGAAGCACTCTTCAGCTGTTCCATCGTTATTGGACATGTGACCGAACGGTTACTTGTTCAACCTACTAGTCGGGACCCGGCGGGCTTGAGATTCACACGGTTGATGATTCTCAATAAAAGTGAAACAGCCGTACGATGCTTCTTATCCAATCATCATAGATTGGCCTTGCCGACAGCCCCAAAGTCTCAAGTGGAACTCCCCAAATCTGCCCAGCCTACCAGTAAAATGTTTCATATTACGCTCACCCCCACGTGAGACTATATCTGAGACTAGACATACTATTGCATTTCGGTCGATTTGTTTCGGACCATTCTCCATCAGACGGTCTCATCAAAATGGCATAATATTTTGACATAAGGCTGATAAATGTTGGAGCGCGACTGGTAAATTGAGCTCCTCAGGTCTCGCATTAAAATGTCAAATTTATCTATTGTTCACCCGAGCTTCAGTTATCATTTTTTGACTTCCACCGATAAGACATGATACGTCTTGAGACTGATGTGACATCCAGCTTTGGACCAATAATTGAACTCCACCTGAAATGTCACACTCGGTAAATCAGCGAGCACGCAGCAGGCTTCTGACCGGAATCGGATCAAATAATCGTGTCATTTTTCAATGGGGATAGTCCTAATATGCGGGAGCCAGCTGACAGAAAATATTGCTCGTTCCCGTTCTGCACAGTTCAACACTTTTGGTTAGTCGAATACAGTGATTGTCTCGCCACTCAGTCCAGACTGACCAGGCATACGATGATAACTTCGCTTGACAGTTTTTCCAAGGGGTGTTCACCATCGGTAATCTGTCCAGAAACCATGTGTCCGAAAGGAAAAAATTATTCTATGTTCTTTCATAAACTAACATCACAAAAGTATCAGGAGTGAAAGTTTCTACTCGAGTAAGATCATCTAACAACAATTTCCAGTTTGTGAATCAATTAAATTTTGCTAAGAAAAAGAAAACGAGTTTTACAACACATTTTTCTGTTGTTGTGGAACATTTATCGTGGTAGCGTTGGGAGTGAAAAATAGCCTCGATTTTTAATTGGTGCAGACGCTAAGTGTAACGAACCTGCCTCAAGCTTGGAAAAAAACACAGTAGCTAATAGAAAAACCTACACTCTTCGGTGTTGGGAAGTTTCGCGTACCAGTCTGTAAAGTAAGAAGAAACGAACGGGAGGCAAAATCTGTCACTTTGGCTACTGAAAAATACAAATACTACGCCTTTGGTAAAAAAAGTCTCTAATAAACCGAGAAAACCGAACACTTTTCAGCGAGAAAATGGGTAATTTATGGAGCAACAGTGAAATAAAAACAGCTCAGATTCCGATCCAATATTAACGCGGCTACACTACAAATTATACATGTGGGTTCTCTAATACTGATAATTGGTTCCTGAAGCTTAATTTCATGAGTTTCAGTACCAAAGAGAAAAGAGAGATTCTGGTGCACAAAATAGTTGATGCTTCATTGGCTATTAAACTAGGCGATGCGATTTTCCCCAGGGGATACTGCACACCACACCGTGCAGTTCGTAGAATAACTTGATGGGTAGTGATCGATTTCTTTTGGTTTATGACATGCGGATATCCTCGAACTAAAGAACCTTTTGTGGGGAGTGCCACGGGAATTCAACACCTACGGTTTTACGATGACGACAATGCACACTTGATACAAGTAACGTTAGGTGATTTGTTTTTGGAAAGTATGCGCTAATCCTACGCCTATTTCATGGGTGGGATGCCCTATCTCGTCAGTTGAGCAACCGAACAGGGTCGCGATTGTCAGTTGGCCGAAACCGGTTGATAATATCTCACCAGTCTTGAGGACCACATGGATGAACTCCTATTTGAAAATGCTTGTAAATGAGCTCGTTTTTTTCAAAATATTTCATGTATGGTCTAATCTGCTTCGGTTTGCATGAATAATCATCTTTCTCCATCACCAGTCTGAAAAAGACAGGGGATTGTCTTCGAGGGAGTTTTCCACAATTCAGTCTCCAGAACTCGCTGTGATGAGAATTTCTCAAGTTTTTGAATCATGTGTGCTATGTGCCGATCGCGAACGCATCATTGGGCAAAATCGGTGCCAGGAATCCAGCTTTCCGACTGGTCATACACAATCACAGTCATGTGTGATTCTCGCCCTCTTCATGTGCTTGTTTCCGACACAGCAAGAAATTAAAACTAAGCAAAGTAATTTGCATGTATCCAGGTGCCAATGTGGAAATTTGTTCAAAACAGAAATCGAGAATTGACTCCAAAGTAAAACGTACCCAGTGTTTCTGCTATATCTTCTATACAGGCAAACACGAACAAAAACTTTTTGAATTTTGTGGGTGCATTACCAAATGGTGTTAAATTCGTAGAAACGGAAACAAAGTACGGCATCAAAAAATCTGCTCAAAACTAGAACTCCATAATGACTCGGTTGAGTAGACCTTCGAAAGCATTCTGACCCCCAGACAAAAATGTCAATAGAAGAAATGCTTTCTGTGCCTACCTTAACCAGCTAAGTTTGGAAGCTGTCGAGAAATTTATTACTCAGCCGTAAGACTCTACTAACTAAGATACTAATAACTAACTAAAACCGAATCCGGGTGCAAATGAAAGTATTGATTCCGTTTTGAAGTTGTGACAATGTGAAGTATATTAATCCCAGCGTGGTCTATTTCATCTCAACTCGCCAGTTGTGGTTTGTAGCTTGACATTTCTGTCCCGTTGATTTGCTTCAGTGATTGATGCAAGCGCAAACCCATACATGACTGCGGGCGCCGAACATCGTGCGCTTAGCGAGAATTCAATTATCATGAAGTACGCAAGTCAGGCCCCGTGATCACCAGGTCATGCCGCACTCTGACTTTTAACTCGTTTTTGCTCAACCCGTCTAAAAACCTGTGAGTTAGGCATCTTCCTAATAAACCTCATGTCACGCACTAGACTCCAAAGCCTTTTTATCATTTTCCATGGCCCTTGGAAAACGAAAAACTAGATCCTAAATAGTGGTGGGTCGGATTCGGATCGAACCAGGAAATGTCAACAATATCTCCTTATTCGTTAGGGATTCACCGTGAATTCAGAAAACGGCAAATCACCTGTGGCAGAGGACTAGAACCGATTCTCAGTAGGCCTCAGACTTCTAAAAATCTAACGGAATAAATTGCTGTTCATGCTGTGTTTGTGCTTATGGAGTTTGGTAAACCAATTGTTTCATAGAAAAACCAAATCATCGTGTTCAACAGTTTGTAGGCAAAATTGTCAAAACAGGCAAAGATATCAACGCAGCTGGAGTGGAAACAACACGGTTTCATCCCTGCTTCGCGAAAGACGAACACTTTTGAACGGAACACTGGTAAGAATGATAGCCCTCCCACCGAATAACGATCGAATTCCGCACAGCACACGTAAAACAAGGGGAACAACTCACTTTTGGTCTGACGTGGATAAAGCGAGTGAAACGTGTTTGTTCATCAACCGGACATCAGTGAATAGCCAGAATAACGGAACTCAGCCAGTTCAAGTAGGGTACGTTCAAGGAATGCTTCAGTTGAAATGGATACCACGAATACAGGTGTTGAAAGTAAAGTGACTGCTTCTGGACCTGTCTGTTCACTGATATCTGAACGCCAAACATTCTGCATTAATTGAGCCATCCATTCCACTGAGGAATTTTCTCAGTTCACGGTCATATACATAACAGAAAAATGGCATTACTCACCGACTCCAACCATTCTTGATTAAAATTAAAGGACAAAATTCTCAGACCCATGTTGCATGGAATATCTCTCGTTTTCACATGCTACATATTAGATTTCAATATACGTCACCTAAGAATGCAGTGGGTTCATCAATGAAACGAGTGAAGTGGGAGCTGCCCTAAGAAAGAGGTAGTTTCGGAAATCTAAGGTAATTTAATGACCAGGCTCTTTGGACACAGTAGCCGACTGATAAAGAGCCTTTAGTCGCTTTGGATTCGCTGAATAACAATCCACTACTGCGTTTTTGTGTCCCCGCTCAACTGTCTTTCCCAATACGTTGTCGAAACAAAATCTCGTGCTCTTCTGCTGTTGATCTATGATTCACAAAGCCCATCCCACACAGCCAAATAAACACTAATCACTCCTGTGTTGCAGTTGATGTTCTTCTGATGCTCACGCAAATACCAAGTCCCACTGCATTCATTCCACAGGACACTCAATCGAATTCACATAACACCACTGATCATTGGCAGTACACCAATGTGTTTTGTCATTTAAGGTTTTCACTCATGATTTGAGTAGAAACTCTTTCCTAACTCGCCGGGGAATAACTACGGATTAAACGCCCGATTAAAACAGGAGAACTCATACGCGTAACATAGTGGCTCGCGAACTGCGCAAAACGATGTGGACTGCATGTCCAAATGCCCAGCTAAATGTGTTCCACCTAACAAGGTGTTTAACTCTCAGTTTCCTGGGAAAATTATGTGGGACAAACGTACTGGTACCGGATAAATATTACCAGGAACAGCGCGCAATTCCTCAACAGTAATGGCGCTTTGTGCAAAAGTCATCACATTCACCTCAAGTTGAACTGAACTTCAGAGGAAATCAGGATTAACGCTAAGGTCTGGAGGCGTTTTCTGGAATCATGAAGAACGTCATATTTAGCCTTGAAATATCTTTCTTTGTGTTATTCGGCACCTGTGGATCGTCTCGCCTTGCGTTATTGTAATGCATTATTAGTCCAACTCACATATTTGACTTTCTCCAAGTAATCAACGGTAAAACTGGATTTCATATATCAAGACGGTTTTGAAAGCAAATGTCTTCAACATCGGATTTGGGTTGAACGGAAGATGTGAATGTCCGCGGAAGTTGGTATACCATAAATGATGAGCTCACAAAAAACTTCTGACCCCCGGTGATACTGATCGTTCATAATATCTGATAAATCTTCAGCCGATGAGCAACTGTAAAAGAACTAATTTGACCCTAGAACGTACTAAACTAAAACAAGCATTGTTTCGTCGACCTGTTGCATACCGCGTGTTGAGTGCGACTTTACTAGTGTACTGGTCACAGATGAGCTTTGATCCACACAATTATTCGTCAGAAGCAGATACTTGTGTTAGTTTCAGTAATTCAGCGTTCTCCGTATTCAGCTAAGCTGAAAGTACCGACGAGAGTAAGAATTTCAACTCAAAGTGAAGGAGTGCCTAATGGTAGATGGAAACGTTGACGTTGTTAATATGAAAAAAGTCCAACGTCCATTATTTTATCCAGTAGTCATGGCCAAAAGTGGACAAGTTTGGGTAAGGAGGCTAAATCCCTAATTGCCAAGATTTACTGAAATGCTTACTTTACGTGTGATTTTCGGTAGTACATAGTACACTGGCTTAGTCTGTTGCTAAACAGCAATGACTGACATCGAACCAATGGACAGTTTGGTCTAGTTCCACGTTTGGCCCCTTTGTGCAATGCGGTTTTGAATGCCCCGAAATCCGGCCTTGCTGTGGAGTGGAAATCTCGCCCCTATCGAGTGGATGCAACATTTCTCGCGACCGATGGGTTTAGATGTGAAGGACTGCATTGCCTTCTATCCTGTCCAGTCAAAGAAGCTCAAGGTGAAAATCTTGACAAACGTTCACTCGCACTGGTGACTTGTCCAGTTCGGTACCCTAACTGTTTCCCATTCTAAGAATAACTGTCGCGTGATATTTACGATAGATTGTGTAGGAAATGCAGAAATTCTGGATTAGTCCGATCAGCCTCGACAAAATGAGTTCGGTAGGGATTCGAACTTCTGATAAAATTGCTCGAGTTTATGTGAAATCTTGTAAGTATGCTTCCTATGATTAGGTATTTTGAGGTGTGCCTTTCCGTCACATGTGTTTTCCAACAAGGCTTTGAGGATTAAACTCCACACTTGGTGAAGTACGCACATAAGCAAGTTAAGTTGGCATTGACGAAAGGCACATCTACCTCTCAAGTGAATCTCTCAAGCAAGATATTTCTCACCTCGGAAAGGTCATCTGATGTTGCGTCTGGTTATCGATCACTTTGTTTGCAAATGAGTGTATTACACCAGTCACGTGAAATTTGTTTTTTAATGTCGGATACAAGGTTGGTAAAGTTTTGGATACTATGGCTAGCTGATGAGCCCCAAGGAGGAAAAGATCGGTAGGGGGCTGTCAGATAATATCCAACCACCTCTTGAGTAGTATCTATTGTCAACAAATGCATGTCAAGTTGATGTTGATAACGGGACACGCTACAGAGTGGGTGCACACAAGAAGCATCCTTCCCAAGTCATCTGAATTACCACTGTTTGAGCGATCGGCACCAAAACGCAGAATGTGGTACCAATGAGAAAAAACACAAATTCCTGCTAATAAAGGTATCACTCAGGTACTTCATGTCATGGCGTTTTCCAAACATGGAATTAACCTGAATCCCCAATTACAATTCGGAGGTATTCTTGCGCGCACCTCCAAACTGTTTGATATTTAGTTATTTTTCAAAAGGATAATTCTCTTAGAAAGAAGCCTGAACAAAAGTGTACCCCTCCAACCTTTCGATGACAACCACATGCTTATGTGGTTTGAGTTGACTTGATAAACATGACAACCTGACGACTTAAGATTGGTTTTGCTCACCGGCGACCATTAAATGGAGAGGATATGTGGGCATCGGATTTAGTTTGAACAGGTTGCGCGGACCCAGTGGTATTTGATAATGTGAGCCTTTGATAGCGCCACATGGTTTTCTATAGCCATCCAATCAACCCACACAGCCCGGCATCACAAACATTTGATAAATAAAAAACCGTTCAGCTGTGACACTTTCGGTGTCCAGGAAGGGAAGGGAAGCACGAAGACCGAGATGCTCAGGTTGCATAAGCCTAAAGTGTAGCAGTCGATATGCGGAGGTCGGGTTCGAACCACTGACCTTCCGGTCTGTAGATCCGAGTTCTAATCACTGAGCCATCTCAGTGGTATTCTCGCCCCAAAATCTCAGCTCTCTTTTCGGGTAAAAATTCATCGGCTCAGTTGCATATGTGACTCGTTTTTGCGAATAAAATGTGCACAGCAATCTAGGGAAAAATGATGCTAAAATTTGCTATTGATCGATTGTCAAATAAAGCATTAATATATACGTTATCCAAAGTTCTCGGCCCATTTGTGGCCAATCGAAAAAAGTAACTGTGGACGGCGTTTCTCACCTAATTATGAACCACTTTGGTGGATGAATGGGCTGTTCTGTATAAAGCTGGTTCATCATGATGATCACCGTGTTATGTGTTGGTTCGATCCCCGTTACATCCCCAAGAAACATCACGAGCAATAGAAATAATGACAGACCAAATTCCGAATTCGTCAAGCAACGGTGGATTAATTACATATGAAATATCGGGAGTGTTACACCGAATAATATTCGACGTCGATTCAAGTGGGCATGTCATAGATCAGTCAAGAAACCAAATGGAGTAAATCTCTTACCTCTTGTCTGAACAAAGAATCGAGTGAAACGTGTAGAATTCTGTGGATTTAACACTAATAGGAGTCAAAGTCACGAGGGCCCCTATTTTTACAAAAGAGCATGCCTACCAAAACAAAATTTGCTGACATGGACACTGCAAAACAAAAACTTCTTGGTGTTTTTTTAAGCATTTACAAACAAAGGCAACTTAGGAACGTTTTTATTCAAAAAAAAGAGTTGACCGCTAATAATTGCTTTAGAACATTCAGCTGGAGGGACGCCTGGAATGCGTAAACTGAACAAATTGCTCTTTGTAGTACCGTACTTCTGGCGGAATTTCACTTTGATATATAACACACTTAGGTGTTTTTCAGACAAACGGTCGCTGCTCATCGTCAGAGGTCCAGCATCACCAAGCGAAAACATTACAAAGATAGATGGTAGTACTCACCGCTGCGAAAACTTAAACAGAATTGAGAAAAGGGGTATTGTATGGGTTCAGTTGACACAAACCATACTGACTTCCAATTCTCAGAACACCGAATAGAAGCTAATATGAGCCCAAAGAAGGTGCGGTGGCTTTCCAAATCAATCTGTTAACGTCCCAAGTATTCCAAAGGTGGTTTTAGATATTTTATGAAGGTCCTCCTTTCAAACAGCTGTCGAGGAGCGAACAAATTTGGACGCCTTGTGTTCGTTGATTGGTTCACACTAACCACATCGTGGTTACTCTGTTCAACGAGGTTTTCTGATAGGATGATAAGACACTGTAGAGTGAGCCTTCAAATGATGTTTTCTTTGTCATCACCTTATCGGCTCAGAATACACTTGTTCCATGAACAACGGGCTTGGTTGAACAAAACCTTTCAAAGCTTCCCATTTATTGTCAGGTTTACATCTACTAGAAAGAGATTTCGCTGCGTTTATAATAAAGTATGCAGGAAGGATTTACGAGAGATACCCATTTCCATTCGTTCTCCGTATGGAGATGTTTCCTCATTGCCTTCAGTAGGGGTTTTTTTAACCCGGGAGTAGGGAAGGTGATCCTCCGACTAAAGCCATTCACAGAAAATGTACGCGTAACTTAGAGTCTATGTTATTAACGAACTGTATGTAGGTACTTGCTGATCACATAACAGACGTCCTGCAAATGGAGCCCACTAAACAAGGAAATAAGCCTGTTTATCGAGCCTCAAGGACGACGAAACCGGTGGTGACTTGACGTTTGGAGATCTAATTCGATTTATGGGTAATGTCATTTTTTCTCAGTGAAGAGTTGTAGATGGTGGCAGAGCTTGTGATAGTTGATTTTGAATCCCTCATGCTTGGACAGCTCTACCTGGGGCAATAATTCCGATTATTCTAGAAAAAAGGGTGTCGCACCGGTTTCTGCATGGGCGGAGACCTAACAAGCTGGTGGGAGTTGGACTATTTCATAAAAGGTCTGTAGTCTTCCCAGTGCACTGACAATACAGTGCAATTTTTTATCAAGGTCGCAACACGAGATGTGTGATGTTGAACCGCACCACAGCCGATGTTATCAAAGGAGTGTTGACCTATGCCAAAGTTGATCAGGAGATACCTCCAAGAAGAGATTTTGCAGCCACAGCACACCTATCCTTTTCTTTCAGACAAAGTACTTCTCCAGCGAATAGCAAGTTCTCTCGATTGAGCACGTTAAACTTACTCCGAGTTGAAGCATATTTCCTTGTTACTGCTCTAGCGACCGCTAGTTTTCTTCTAGCTATCGTGAAAAGACAGAAGACAATGTGCTATCACAGACAGCACCAACTGCTACCTGCGAAGCTTATCTAAAGGGCCTACCTTTGTGAATCGGCTTTAGGATTACTGAAGTCACGTTTTGTATCCCCCCACACACATTCCGATCTGTATCCAGCTCGGAGAAAATCCAGCCGCTAGTGTTATGAAGACCAACAAAACTCGGTTACAGATGGTTTATCCTTGTGGATGCAAATACCAGTGCCAATGCAACGGAAATGCCCTTTTGTTTTTCAAACACATGTTTCATTGCAAAGCTTCCACTTCCGGACGTAAAAGTGCATCACTGCAAGTGTCGAAGTTCACCTTTGCCTGAGCTTTGTCTTGAGCACTGCGCAACCAGAATTTCTCAGTATCCCCGTCTAATGTCCTAGCAAACAAGGGTTTTGTCGTAATAACTCATTAGTCTTCGTCGGAAAAATGCCACTTGCTAAATAAGATGCTAAAAACGTCCAAGACTCGCATATCTGCGTTGTATAACTTTGGGGAAGTAGCCGGGATACCACAGTTAGCTGAAAGTGACTTACCACATTCTGTGACAGGAAGCAACAAACCAAGCAAAATGAACACGTTTATCTCTTTCTGCATGTTTCCAGAACTAATTGCGGCAGATCCAACCTACTTGCTCTAATTATATCTTAGTCTCTCATGCTGATTGGTTATTTTACCTTAATCTGTGATTGGTCAGAACAATGATCTTAGCAAACAGTGGGCACCGTACGCATCTTGCAGTTTTCACCTATAAGATCACACCGCCTGCGTGTTTTGAAAATTGACACTAAAAATGGAGCGGATTTCAGAAAACGGTGAAAAGACTCTTCGTCATGATCATTCCAGCCTTCGGGTTTTACATTTGCAATTAAAAAACATATGTTTTGCTGTGCCTTTAACAACGTCAACGCGAACACAAGAGTAGATTTATGTTGTATTTTCCTGTTACAAACAGGATAAAATGGTTAGAGAACAATCAACTCAAATACCATATTCTCTAGCTCAATATTCGGTACCGATTGTGTCTCAATATCATTGACTTTCAGGGGGACTAGGCCACACAATTGATGAAAACTCACTCCTGCTTGTACACTTTTAACATGTTTCTGTTTGTCCATGAATCAGCGCTTCCGTAAACCGTTCTTGGCCAATATAACTTAGAGTGAAGACTGCACTCAGTAGAACTAAATTATCTGGCTGTCTGTCATTGTAGCTCTGTTTGACCTCATAAAAAATGCCTCAGGTATAATCGGACCTGGAGAAAATATATGAAATCACTGCGGGTGTCAAAAACGTGCACATTTGGGAAAACCATCCTCAGACTATCGTCGCAGAGTAGATATAAACACACATAACCAGTAGCCATGCAGACGCCTGTCAAAAACTTGTCCACATTGTTTAGACCCATTTGTGCAACAAATATTAGACTTCCAAGTGGTTTTCACGACTATGGTTCTCAACACCTTTCAAGGTATGCTTTTGTCAGTACGCGGCTACATAAGGTGTATCTAGCTCTTCAAACGGACTTTCACCAGAACTGGATCAATTATTGTAGCCAACGGGGGAACTTCTAAAACATTGCATCGACGACGCTTCTGGGGCAAAATTCCTGCTCGATAAAAATTTCGCAGAATAGTTTTCCTCAAGTTGGCTGCGCATTAGAGCTTTTCATGCTAGAGTGTACGAGCGAAATCGTGCAACCTTTCTTAATTCAACAGCGTGAGTGCGTGGAACAGACCTGAAACGGTCAATGAACTTCAGCCTCTCCGGTCGTTCATTTTGTGCTAAGACCTGCAAAGTTGAACGGTGTTGAATACCATGCACCGTG
>NW_008751762.1:0-1528 GCF_000715545.1 Opisthorchis viverrini
TGTAAGAAGCAATTACATTGGGATGATAAGTTGAGTGACGAGGACTCAGGGGAGTGGCAGAGATGGTTGGAAAGAATGAAGTCATTAGGCCAACTAAAGAAACCCATTGTGTAAAACTTGCTCACATTTATGATGCAAACGTAGACTTGCACATGTTCAGTGACGCCTCTGAAGCGGGGTATGGTGTGGTTGGGTATTGTCGCTGGTGCGTCGAACCCGAGAAGTTCACATGCATGCTGATATACGCCAAGTCTAGAGTGGCACCTTTGAAATCTGTAACAGTGCCGAGGCTTGAGTTGAATGCCTCGCGACTAGCCGCAAGGGTAGCGGAAGAACTGCGGAAAGAAGCAGGCATTTCGTTCACAAGAACAACTTACTGAACGGACTCCACTATGGTGCTTTACTAAATACGAAATACTGCCACTCGCTATAGTACCTTCGTGGCAAACAGAATCTCTACGATTCATCAGTTGTCGTCACCCTGAGATTGGCTGTCAAATGGGGTTGGAAGCGGTAGCACAATGTTGGTAGCTGTCTTCTACAGACATTTTTCCCAAATGCACGCAAACAGATCTGGATGAGGACTGAGGACTCACCCCCTACTTTGAACGAACAAGTATCCTTGCTTGACTAGATACCTGTTGATAGTCGCCTCTGTGCGGTTTGTCTGGCAAATTCTGTGAAGGCGTCTCACAAGTGGCAAGTTGGTAAATGTCTGTTTGTTGTGTATGTATACGCCCCAAGGTCTAAACTATACGGTCTGTGGTATGGTTGACAAGGTTTGAAACATACCTGATAATGATGGCAAGCGGCTCAACTGAGTCCCCACTTTACAGTGGAGGATTGAAACTCAGAAGTGAGGCAAGCTGAGCGTGATATTAATCGCATGGTTCAGAAGACGGTACACCCAGATATCATGCTGAAATTAGAGCGCGTCGGTAAGGCTGACGAACCACAAACTGACACGTTTATGCACCATATTGATAGATGGCTTGCTGTGTTGGTGGTAGGTTGGATAATCTTTTGTGACCGCATGTTGCTAAACATCCTATCATACTACCCCAAAGCATAACGTCACCAGGCGGATAGTTTGAAACGCCCACGTTCTGAATGGGTACTGTGGACTATCGCATACGTTAGTCAAACTGCGCCAAAAATGTTGGGACGTTAAGGGAGTATCGATGACTAAGCGGGTGCTCCACAGTTGCCAGACGTGTCGAAGGAGCCTTACAACGGCTTCACGACAAGCTATGGCGCCACTACCGGTCGACAGGATCCAAACAGGCTGGCATCCCTTCAATATATTTGGGTGTGAATCTTTTGGACCACTGATAGTAAAGAATGGAAGAAAGACTGAGAAAATGTGTGGCTGTTTGTTTACCTGCTTACAGATGAGGGCAGTGCACCTTGAAATGGCCTATTCATTATCGTCTGACTCCTTCATCAAGACGTTGATGAGTTTTATAGCACGGAGGGGGGCCCCAGGAAAGATTATCAGTTATAACGGTTCTAATTTCGTCGGGGCAGA
>NW_008751762.1:2211-59311 GCF_000715545.1 Opisthorchis viverrini
GAAATACGCATCCAATTCCGCCATCTTGACGTCTACTACAAAGCTGTCCGTAAACCCAAATATTTCATTGCGGTGACATTATGGCGCTGTCGTACCTAGTCTGACTCACTCCCGCACCCCAGCAACCATATGCTTCCTGCTCTCAACCTTCACATGTCGCTCGCTCAAGCTCGTATTTCCAAATGCGAACCAATTTTACATTCAACCCCAACCACCCATGGAACAAATTCGTTATAGCATTCTAGAACTTTCGTTCAGATTTAAATCACCTGGCTTACCGCTGCGATTTAGTTCGTTCCTGATGCAAGTTCAACGATTTCATCGCTGAATATTGTTCAGTCATATGTATTAGCATTACCTCTCCGTCAAAAATGCACTCAACACCTGACTTCCCCACAACAGCAACAACGTTGCGCCCAATTAGTTTCAACTTTAAGTATATTTTTGAGACGGAAATTGCCATTTGTCTTCACTTCGAATTTTTTCATCTCTGTCTCCAATTTGCATTTCTCGACCCTGGGCTTTTCCTAAACCACCCAAAGTCACTCATGGCCAGTAATTATTCTCCAGTTATAGATCAAGTCAACTACCTTCATCACTGAACTAGTCATAACCCGTCTTCATTTACCTAGTATTTTGTTTTCCAAAATTACGGTGCAGTTTCGCGTAATAATCGTGTCCTGCATGTTGTATATTTCACCCCGATGTGTTGTTTCCCGCCGCATCCCATTGTATCAGTCCGATCATATTTCTATCGGAGTGTTTCCCACAAGTTAATGAATACACATCGTCAATAATATCATATGACGTATGCATCTCGGATTACCGCATTGGCCATCGCAACTTCTTTGTGGCATGCTCCAGTGTGTTTGATTGGTGCGCCTGGTTCTTCACGCGGCTGTTTGCAGTGTCCATAGGGTCACATTATTAAAGGAGACCATCCCAAATATTGCGCGTAGAGCCAATTTGAGAGTGGGCTGTTGGGTAAGACACGAATCACAAGTCCCTAAGGAAGATTATGTAACGATATTATTATCGATAGGTTCGATAACCATAAAAATAATTCTTAACTGGTGAGTGGCATAGAGTCAGTTATAGTCATGTTGTTACAGCCAAAATAAATACATGAAAAAAAGGTATGAGTACGGAGGATTGTGCGCAAACGTATTACACGGTGTTGAAGTCAGAATTGTAAAACTTGCAACAGCGAAGCGGGGGGCGAAGTAAGAGATATCCGGCTTGATATATGAAAAGAAAATTGCGAACTGTAAAAATAAGAAAACAGAACGCCGCATATCAGGAAGCAGAAGGATTTCCACGATCTGCCTGGCAAGTGTGAACTAGAACTGAAAGCCAACGCTGTGGCCTTGTGACCTTGGACTGTTGGGCTTTCAGTCGTGGTCTCAAAAAACGTGAGTAGGGATGGAGTGGAGGAATTAACAATGCGGATAAATGGTAGCAGGAATCTCGGAATCGCCGGGTACAGTGAAACTGTAGAGACTTGCTTGTATTGCTGTTATTTTGGATTTGGGTGTAAAAGTTCCTTGGAAGAGTGAGCTGGTGACAACACACAGGACAGAACGCAAATTGTACATGGGGTTTTTGACTTTGTATAGAGCACAGACTAAAGGTCTACCGAGATGGTTAAATGTGAACAAAAATTCAGGAGACTAGAATGAACGCGTCCTGTGGGCGGCATGGTTAAATCAAAAATTCAGGAGACTAGAATGAACGCGTCCTGTGGGCGGCTGTTAACAGGCGAAGGCCTTGTTCGTATTTGCAGTTGGGTTGGTGGGTGTGCGAGAAAGTACGGTCAAGGGTAGGAAGGGAAAGTTGTGCGTATGCCCGCAAACTGTGTATGACAGTGCCGCGCCAACATTGGCCTGACATACTTCGGGTTTTGGACAGTCCCGTGACGGACGTCATGTTTGGGGTCATTGAGCCGGGATGCGCAATTCTTTAAGCGGCGGGATATTTTCAGGTTGGCCAAAAAAATTCGCGGAAGTTTAACAAAGCCGATGTAATATCGGAGGATTTTTGGTAGGATTGGGGATCTCTGTGGATGCAGATCACAGGTCAGGTGGAGTGAATACCAACCAAAAAGAGTGTCCAAATCAGCTGTTTGTCGAAGATCAAAGCTTACGGGGAAGAGGGAAAGGGATGAGATCAGTAAAGCCTGATGAGTTTGAGGAGACATCAGATAAGTTAATGTGCATTATTAGCGGGAGGAGAAAGCTTTACCTTTGCCACAATTAGGGTGGTGACAAAAAGTGATTAAACGAGGCCGGATGCGGGTGGATTCGTACTAAGTAAACTATTGGTAAAGTAAACTATTGTTAATATCCAATAATAAAGTACAAGAGGTCCAGAGCAAATGCCACGCTCCCAACCGGCGGCGATGGGTGAACCCCCTGTGCTATTGGAAGGGTGGCGGGTATACAAACGCACCATAGTGTGGCGTAACATAGCGACCCCCTCTGCAGGACGTACCGATCACCATACGAGGTTTTCACCCCCCATGCACGTTATCAGGTCTGCGATGTCGTATGCCACCAAGCAGACATAATTGTGGTTTGTGCATTGAGAAATAACTCCAGCTACCAGATATGTGACCCGGTCGGGGAAAGGCCAGGCATGTAGAACAGCTCAGTCAGTTCGAACAAGTGAACAGTAAACAGCCGCTGGAAAAGGCAGGGCGCGGTGGAGGTAACTAAGGTTGCAGCTAAAATCGAGACGATCGGAACAGAACGGAAATGCACAGAGCGCGTGAACCATAGCTAAACGATGACGGAGTGTGAGCTATCAAGCCAGTCAAAAGCGTATCGCAATGTTGTGTGTGCATGTGTTTAATGGGTTGTGTGGCGTATGATACGTTCTCAGGTATGAGAAATTTCTAAGTGTGTTTTACTCGGGTTGGCTAGAGCTGGCATGAAGAAGCACCACTCATTGAAAAGAGCAGGTAGAGTATGTTCAGTCACGTGGAAAATACTTGAAGCCGATTGGGTAGTCTTCGTTTTCGAAAAAGGTTGGTGACAATCGGTAGATCCATTGCTGGGAAACGTTTCGCTTTTGACACAAAAGCTTCGTCAGGCTCAGTTTTGGTGCAATTGAAAGATCCTCCACCGGCTGAAAGGACTAAGGACTGTGTGTACAAAATTAACTGCAACGATTGCGAGTTGACACGTGACCGTGTGGTTGTCAATCCAGTTAGGATCATTAGAAAAAACGGGGGATTAGGGTGGAAACCCCAACCGACCAAAGGTCACACCATCCCTCTTACACAACTTTCTTAGCAGTAGCTCACCCACACAGACTAACAGAAGGTTCAGACGAAGTTCAAGAGGAACCATCAAATGAACCGAACAAGAAGAACTAAACCCTAGGCAAAACCCAAACACATGTAGGTTTTCTCACCGACCCAAAACTTGTTCAACCGCTCTAACACACTAAAATCCCTCGGCCGGCATCCAACAGAGATTTAGCTTGACATAGCTCATTGGTTCTCCTTCCACCTTAAATCTCGATCAACCTCGGAACCTAGTCACTTGGCCTGACGAAGCGTTTGTGCCAAAAGCGAAACGATGCCCAGCAATAAATCCACTGATTGTAAACAAACTTTTTCGAAATGCAGGTAGAGTAGTCGAGAGCATGGACAAAGCTTGAAGGAACCTGGTATATTTTGCCTCGGGAAGAAGCCGGACCGATAATAAAGCATACTGATCAAGTAGACACTTCGGGTAACTGTTGCTTCTGTTCCAGAGACTGTTCCATATGCGAGTATGGTACACTGGGAAGAAGAAGTAGCGTGGGTTTATAGGCGCCACGTTGCGCGCTAAAAGGACTCTGGAAACTTGGTGATTGTACGACTCTACTCTTGGCCTAGACGCTCTATGGAAGCATTTCGTTACAACAGACAGTGTGGGACAGTTAGATTGTGCTTTAACCGTCTGGGACACAGTGGCGCAAGACCCAAGATTATGCAGTGGTAGCAGTAGGAGAGAGGACTGGATGGTGGAAATAAGTTCTTAGTAAATGAGCACTAGATGTTCCCGAGTGCTAGTCTGCAAACATGCGCATAAGATGAAGAGAAGACTGCACAAAATTTCACAAGTATTCGTACGCAGCTTGAAAATTAAAAAGCACAGCCTACATGTTTGGGCGTCCCGGAACTGGATTTGATGAGAAACGCTTAAGGTGCAGGAGTATTGAAGACCATGGTTTTTGATTTCCGTGGAATGGGCGACAGGTTTCCCATAAATTTTGATCCTCTAATCTCGAACCCGGTAATGGCAGGGACATTTATGCAACTTGGAATAGAAGAATTTTTGGCCAGAATCATTCAATCAGCTAGTCAGTTTCTTAGTCTTGTTGGATCTGACGAAAGACAAGAGTTTTAACGCGTGTTTCACGTTTTTTCCGTTTTCCATTTGGATCATTGCGATTGAGGCATGATCATTTCTTTTATTCCTGAATTTTGCAGACAGCAATACAAATGGGGAAGTACACTTTGCTAGGCATGAGTGTCAAGTGGAATTTCATCGTACATTTTGGAATCGGAATTCCCTAGCCAATGGAACGTGTTACGTGCTGCTCGAAGATTGACGCGGCTGACATGACCTTAAACAGAAAACCATTGCTTGTCGTTAGTGTTCCTGGGCGGTTGCACAAATGGCCAGGGTCAGGAAGCAAAATTGGGGTTAGAGTAGATGGAAGTGTAGAAGTGTAGGAAGTTTTGTCTGAAGACTGTTTCGAAATGAATCTAAATAGAACCAGTGGTGTCAGTTATGTACGGAAGTCAGATTTAAGTTATAGGTACGATGTGAAGATAGGGTCAGCGTAAAGTGCCAAATGAACACTGTATATAGAAATCAAGTTGTGGAAGAGGCAAACATAAATCGCGGCAGAAAAGAATACTGTTTAACTGGGAACGAATGTTTTCCAGAGGCGTTTGGGGCTCGTTGGAAGACCTGCTCGGTGTTGCAACTATACGCTCCAGTGTGTGAGCGATTGCGGTCCAGTTTCTAAAGGAAATATTTCTGGAAGTGCCATCACACGAAATACAGCGGTGCCACTGGGACCAACGGCACGGTTGTCTGGGCATATTTTGCAAGTAATAAATGGGCACTCAGCTGTTTAACAACAAACTTGCGCATGTCATCAACATCTGCAAACAATACGTTCTCCCAACCTAGCGCAATGTATCCGGCAATAGTGGATGCGGCTTCCGCTATGTTAACTCGGAATAGCAGTTATCCGGATCCCTGAACGCACACTTCGGTATTCGACCAAACAAGCTGATATAAATAGCGAAAATCACCTGCAGGTGTGGCACCTCCGCATATTTTGCACCCAAAAGGACCATGTAGTTTCCAGAACGTTCAGTGAATTGGTTCAGCTGCAGATTAAACCACATTTTTGGGACAAAGCTTGCCATGTGCTCCCAATTTGAATTATCCCATCTCCATCTCCACGTTTGATCGTTGTGACTCCGGCCATTTACCTAACCACCCAAGGTCACTCATGGCCAGCAATGGTTTTCAGTTTTAGTTCATGACACCTGACTGTCCACCAAGTTGTTCCCAACAAGTTAAGAAAGAAACCTATTATTAATATTTCATTGGATATTCCCCACTGTTTATGACACTGTTCTGTTTTTGTGCAACCCCGCCCCCACAAATCCCCAGTCATTCTCCTTTCTAACTGTAAAACTATGATCATGCCAGACGGAAGAAGAATAAAAGTACATCACACCACAATGTCGGGACCAAATTATACTTAGTTTTATGCACGCACTAAATGGTTGCTGGAGAGTGGTTCTGAAACTATTAGTGACCCGTTCTCCGAGTTGTTGCCGTCCGGTGTGTAATAATCAAAGACGACATAATTTCAGAACTTAACCTGAAAAAATTATTGTGTATCCAACGGATGGTCTCAAAAATCCTAAACGGTGCCTGTACGGTTTCGAGCAGATAAAACGGATTCTAAGTGTTCTACGCCCGACGGCTTTCGTTAATGAATACTTCCGGCAACCAAAAAAACCAGGGTTGTAAAAGGTTCCGAAGATACTTAAGAGGATATTTTCATTAGCTTTGGCTTGTGTGTGAGTGCCAATAGATAATACAAAGGATTGAGGACATGAGTGTGCTGAAGAGCACTTCGAAGGTTTGGCATTCATGATCCAAGCACAGAAGGATTGGAATTAATGGGACATCGAACTCCACAGTAATGCTTCTGAATGCAGAATATGAACATCACATTTGAAAGTGCATTCACTGCTGCACACTGACGATATTTCCTCGGCTGGTAGAAAAATGACCACACTATAGCATCCATGTTTGATAAAAATATGAAATTCATCTGGTCGACTCATGGTGAAAGCTCCTGAACCGCCGGTCCTTCTGTGCAGTGGCGACCTTCCTTCGTCTTGTTTTAGTTTTTGAATTCCGACCGTCGCCAATGCAAACACTAGGTCAATTGCCACCTGAAGGTCATGTCCCCCGGACATGGTTCGCTTGCAATATCGGACTATCTTGAGGCCGATGACAGTCTGTTCTGGTGATAAGAGTATTCGTTTGCTCCAATCTGAAGAGCCATAATCGCCCGCTTGATCCGCGTCGTTTTGCGTTATCAATGAGAATCAAATGAACCGATATACTCTGCTGAAACAGCTAGGCGATGGAACATATGGCTCTGTATTACTTGCTACTTCTTTGGAAACGAAGGAGAAAGTTGCAATCAAGAAGTTTGTCATGATTTTGTTGCGATGACATATAGTTTAGGATGAAAAAGAAGTTTTTTTCGTGGGATGAGTGTCTTAACTTGCGGGAAGTAAAGGTAAGTTTTAAATGTTTTCGAACGTCCTAAGTAATCACAGACCGGTCGCTCGATGGTACGATGGGAGAAGGGTGTTTCGTGTCGCTGCACCCTCTGATCGACGTCTGTGTGCTAAATAATTTGGCACTCTCGGGTGACCATCCAGCCTCAGATTTGGATTCAGATCCTATCCACGTTGAAACCCGGTGCTTGTCTACCTAAGGGTTCGGTTTGAGCTAGCTATCAGTTGTCCCTTATTCAGTTGATTTCATGTGTGTCACGATTAGTATGTGGTGGGGCCTTACTGCGATTTAGGTCACTCCTGTTAGCTCTCATGGATTTGGCCAGGGGCGTAATTTACTTGCTGTATTCACTACGGAAAGATCTTCCAAGCTGGACTCCTTGTGTCCCAAGGCTGAAAGCAGTCCGCATCCAGTCTTCTTAAAATACAAACTGAGGAAAATGGCGGTAGCTCAGGTAGCGTAGATGGTCGTTGGCTTGTTCGCTGAGCCGGGCAATTCGCAAACGTTTCATCACCAATCGAGATGACATCTTCAGTACGTTATTGAAGAGCGTACTTATGCGTAGCGGTGGGTTAGTGGTTGTGCGTTGAGTAGAGTTACTTGTGTGTTGATATAAGACACGTATGTTTCAATAGCAGAAGCCCTCTGCCTCCCCAGCTTTCAACATTCACAAAAGCCTTCGGACTTTCCTTTCTACTATTTGGCGTTTGATGGGTTTGCGTGCGCTGTCGAACTCCCTGCGGATGCGGACTTCCTGTCATCAATCAGTGATATTGATCTTAATATCTATGGTCCTTTTATTGTATCGGAGAGGTCTGACAGACAGCACCGGACACCTGTGCCATAGCTCCTTTTGTATTTTGCCGCGATCTATCCACCTGCTCGCTACCAGTACACTCGCCTCACTGTAGAGAGCGGTTGAACTAGCTCAGATCGATGCTGCTGTGCTATCGTAGTCCTCCGAAGACAACGGACTGAAACGCTGCTTGCTTATTTGCGAGGGAAACGATCTGTCAGGCCTGCTACCTTGACTACATGCTGTACGACAAGCACGCGGCTCTCACCGTGGCGTGGTCAAGGTCAAGTTGTGTTCCCCAGAAGGAACGGCGGTCTTGAATTATGGCACCTACTGGTGGCCGATGACCACGTGATCCAGCTGGGCCCAAGGTTGACTTGCAGTTGGCAGCCGCGAGGTTATACAGTGGGGACGTTTATGCTGAAATTTCGTGCTGGCCATAATCAGTTAATCAGCACGCAAATGGAGGAGTCGGTATCCATCTGCACCACGAGTGTTATCATCATCATCATCATCGACAGTATGACATCAGTGTTCGACACCGATGCTTCACTGCCGTGGCGAGATGGCTCAAGTGGTTGGAGCACGGATTTACCAACCAGAAGGTCCGTGGTTCGAGCCGGACCTCTGCCACTCGACTTCCCCTGTCTAGGCTTGGGCAACCTGGCAGTATCCCAGCCCTCGTGCTTCCTTCGGGTGGCATGGCAGCTAGGCACCGGATGGGTGTTGCAGCTGAACGAAGCCTACTCTCCACGAGTGTTAGCCCCTAATTGACCGCCCAAATATGGTTTCAAGGAGTTCAGACGACCGCTTTGGGCTTTCATATTGTCCGTAAGGATCACAATGTCAATTTCATATTGTCGTAAGGATCACAATGTCAATGCCTCTAGCTTGAAGAATGAGCCAGAATAATTCTGTGTAGAAGTATCCTCAGCGCCAGAACCGTAGTCCATTGAGGCCTATGCCGACACTACAAACAGGCACCGTTTTTCATGTCGCGAGGCTCTGTGCTTGATAGAGCTGGATAGCCGTGTGGCACATAGACTGTTCACTGAAGCTCAAAAACAGCAACGCGTTCAGCCCTGTGGCTGTGTCCACCTCTCCTGCCATATGTTCCATGAGTCATCGCTTATTGATCCGCAAATGCGCGAATATTGAAATGTGGGAGATTTCTGCTCGTTCTTAGCGTTTTGAGATGAGTAATCACGCCTGGCTCTTTATGCGTGTTTCGGAGACACAGCATACATCAATTTTAAGAGGGCATAATGTTTCAGCGAGATTTGTCTGTTTGCCAATTTGACAGAGTACGGACGTTGGAAGTTCCCACTTTAGGAAGAATCCCACGGATTTAGCAGTATGTTACTCTGTGTATTGTTAGTAGGCAGCAATGAGTGTAGGACATATCGGTCAGACAAATGGTAACCCAAAGATCTAGTTTGCTTGTGTGATGAGAAGGGATGAAGGCCTCAAAATGGGGTGTTTCCCAGCTTATTCAGGTGGGTATAGAAAATGGGCGGTCACCGAAGCACATCGAGAATAAGTTAGGTCATTGTTCACTTTGAATGTCGTCGCCTGCGTCAACGGTAGAAACACTTTGGCAATCAATTCATCTGGTCGTCCCCTTTAACGAAGCTAATGGGGACGGCTGTGGTCAGGTCAGTTGTGCGGTAGATTTACCATGTCGATCTCTTATGGGTGTGTCAAAATCTATTTTTCTGCGGCTTGATGGTCTATGCAGCCGCCATCTTAAGAATAAATGCATAAACGAGAAAACAGATGGACGTTAAGTTCATTCGAAATGTCGCAAAAAATTCTGGCCGCATTCGCTGATTCGTCTCTGGTGGTTACTTCGTAGAGCACTAGCGAAGCTCTAGGGACGGCGGATATCCGCTGGATGATGAGTTCAGATTATCCTTATTTTTGGGAAGCCCCCGAGTTGCAATGAAAGTCGCATATGCATAGTTTTAGTTACGACTTCGGAAATGCCGCTGACATCACCCTCCGAGAGCTTGGCGTAACTCGAGAACAAGGGATGAATGCTAAGTGGAGTCCCATTTGGCTCGTAGGTTCATCCATTATTTTATGGTTAACACCATGCGACTAACATCCACCATCTGCCTCCATCTGGTCACAGGGGTCAGCTCAGTATTTCGCAATTTTAAGTGGCTTTATTTTCTCGATTCTCAATAACGCACGACCCTCATCATTATAATACTCGTGTGAATTTATGGGTCTATGAAGGATCCCAATGAGTCCACCAACAATAAGCGGTATTCGATAAGGCAGACCTCTTTCATTTCTTAACCCTATTCTTGCATCATTGTCTATTGAGGGACCACTCAAACTATTCGCTACCTCCAGAGTCGATTAAATCGCACTCCCCAGAGCATGAGGATGAAATCATGTTGCCTGGCTTTCATTCTGTCAAAATACAAACTGCACTCATTCATTTAATTGATGTCGCCCCTGACCCTAGTTTGCCTTTTTCCTAGTTTTGTCATTGAATTCTAGATCTTGGAACGTTGCTAAATATGCACGTTTTGGTAGTTCCGTCAATACTTCTGCTGTTGGTCCCCACGAACTACATATGAATGAAGACCTATACTGTGTGGACAAAATACGCCTCTCTTAAGGTTGCTGGAAACTCTTGAACACCCCCGACCGACTTCACCATTCTTGGAGCTCATCAAGTAGGCCCAGTCCCAGAGTTTCAGTCAACTTCATATTCTACTCGAACGTAAATTGCACGAAATCAGCTAACCACACTTATTTGTGTACCAATTTGGTTTTGACGGGAGATTGACGTGGAACCCAGCTGAATCTCTCGCTTGTGGTGTTTTTAAGCAACTGAATGTGCTGCATCAGGTCGCCTCAGGTTTCAGTTGGCACGATATTCGAGACATCGCGATACATCGTATAGACGTAGTACAGTACTCATAAGGTTGCTGAAGACTTTTCGAAAACCCGCGATCGGTTTTGCCCTTCTTGGGGCTCATCATGTAATTGGATTAGAAAGTGAAGAATTTGACTAGGTAACGAGAACTCCAAAGTGGTTATGGAATCAAGAGATTTTGACAAAACGGTGTCGTCCAGAGGGCTATATAGGATAACGTACTTCGGTGAAGCTGAGGGTGAAGGAACGGAACTTCGCACTTTACGTTAGTGCACCTTGTTTCGCATATCACGAAACTAGGCCTTAACCATGTCGATCTATGCGCCTGCTGCAGTGGGAGATAAAGACTCACCTAACTTATGATTGAGGGGCCCGGCCGTTTTGATCGAATAACGAAACCAGTAGCGCCTTAATCCTGTCAGTCGGTTGAAGTTTTAATCTTCACCACATTACCGCTCTCTTTACCGATGATTAGGAGCTGTCACTTAGCCTTATTATCCATACGCTGAACTTGATAGTTTACTTGTAGTTGCATCCTAACCGGATTGGTCTTTGAACCTCTAGAGAACTCAGTGCTGTCGGAGATCCAGTGTTTTAATGGTGCTATGTGTACTGCTAGTAGGTAATCCCGCTTCACTCATGGTGAAGCGGGTGATCATACCCAATTGGGCATTGATAGCAAGGCTTCAATGGGCTCGTTGGCATCGAAGGTAGACCTAGTAAACCTTATTTTCTGGTCCGTAAACTTCATGACAACTGTCATAGGCATGTACCTTTTCGAAAGTTTAATCTACAAGAGTAACGAGTGGGATCTGTCAGCGTTGAATAACCTTCACCGTGCGTTGCTGGACGCAATTCGCTTATCGAGGTCCTATCTTGACTGATTGTTAATAAGCGTTCAGTACTTTCAGAAAGTTATTGCAACAGGCAACGAGCCTGTAGTTAGCTGTTCAAACCTGATTTTGTTTATGCGTTGTCATAAGATCAACAGGTTGTAGCTACTAGCTTCATCGTTTAATGCGTTCGTGAGTTGGTTCTCTTTTCTCATTTTTCGAAATCCCAACTTCACGAGTTTTAGGCCGAAGAGCGCGTGGCAATCATTGTCTCTAGAGGAGAGGGAAGTAGGTTCCAAAGTGAAAATTTGTATCCACAGGTCGTTATACTATGTTTTACGTGTAAATATCTTGGACAAGGAAGCTCTGATGTACAACAACGTCAATCGAATACTGGTGTGTTGATAAGCCGGGCTTGTCGCTGGTAATTCGAGAGCACTAGGAATGCTGTTTGGTTGCGGGTGCAATTGTTTGTCTCAGTTATCCAAAGTTGTGCGGCAGAAAATTATTAGACTGGAGACTCGATGTTTAATGTTGTTATCCACGCTCCTTGTCACTTTTGTTCTCCATGTACTGTGTGTTGATTCTGAACTTTGCCCGTTTGTACCTTCCTCCTTCAAGACACTGAAGCGTCTCAATCATCCGAATATTGTGAAGCTTCGTGAAGTGATTCGGGAGAACGATGAATTGTTCTTTGTTTTTGAATACATGAGGGAGAACTTGTATGAAATGATTAAGCGCAGGTACACTCTTTGTGTCTACAATGTTGTGCTGCACTGCACTGTTTTTGTTTTACGCTTAATGCACCGTCTTTTTAGAAGTTGACTTCACAATGGGATATACTAACATTTATTTTTCTCATTTAGGACCAAGCTGTTTCCTGAAGAAGTCGTGCGCAACATTATGATGTGTCTACGATGTTGTGCTGCACTGCACTGTTTTGGTTTTGCACTCAATGCACCGTCTTTCTAGAAGTTGACTTCGCAATAGGATATACTAACATATATTTTTCTCATTTAGGACCAAGCTATTTCCTGAAGAAGTCGTGCGCAACATTATGTGGCAAGTGTTAGATGGACTCGCTTTTATGCATAAACAAGGTATGTGGCTTTCGATTTCCGAGTACTTGTCGAAGTTTGTGGAGGATAATATTTCTCCAGTTGACATGTTCTTCCTTGCTGCAAGCATCCCTCTTCTGGGTTTTATGCCAGTTTGAGATGGTCCCATATTTTACTTTCTTGAGTCTTGGTGTTTAAAGTAGGAACACCAGCTCATGGTTACAGTTGCGTGTTTTGGTACGCATTTACGTCCGTCAAAATGACGGATAAACAACCTAAGTCGGTTCCTATCATTCAGGTACCCAGCTCGTATTGGAACGTATTCTTCAAGAATTATTGATCCTTTTAAGTTGCACCTGTCCACTGATGACTTCACTGGTCAACTTCAGTTCACTATGCATCTCGAGAGGAACGACAAGTTACTCAAACTTTGACATGAACATCCCCCCAGAGGGTGAAGCGAATGTGTGCCCTACCCTTAAAGGTTTATCGAACTCAACATTCGATTATTCAGTCTATTTTTGATGATAAAAAACACGACCGGTGCCCTGGACTCAACAGTTGGGTTTTGTGGAACATTCTTGAGTTATTTTGCTCGATTCTTCCGGTTGTATAGCGAATTAGTGTGAGATGAACTATACAGTGACCATGGTATTATGTTCTGGTTCTCAGATGGGGAAATGTGATTTGTTTCTTTATAAAAGGACGGACATGTCAAGAGATCGCAATCTCTGACTGTTATGTCACTGGTACTTGTCCGAAACGACCATCAGATCGACATGGTGCGTTGAGTAGCTGGTTCTACAGCAGTAAAACGACACCACTGAGATAGTGGATTGTGAACTTTGGCCCTTAATTGCGCGGTCTGAAATCTGCAAGTCCCGTATTTTAACGACCGGGCTGGTTTCGCAACGTTGGAAAGACTGCGCTTCTGACCCACCCACTTGCCTAGTTGCCTGTTGAATATCGTGGAGATTCACAATTCAGCGCACGTGATAAAACACTTCAATGCACTCCTTCCCGTTTTTCAAGGTTTTTTCCATCGTGATATGAAACCTGAGAACCTCCTCTGTAACGGACCGGATACGGTGAAGTTGGCTGATTTCGGTTTGGCTCGTGAGATCCGATCTCAACCACCGTATACAGATTACGTGTCTACTCGATGGTAAGTGCATCTCGATTTATCTGTGCTACATCAAAACACATTTTGAATATTTGTTATTGTTGAGACTAGAAACTTTAACGAGACTTTATATTAGTTGATGAAACGTCTCAACAGAGTCTGTCGTGTAGCCCTATTTAGGTGACGAAGCTTATATAAACGGTCAGTCACGTGAATGAGGGGTAGTCGCTAAAGTTAGTTCTAGCTGTGCTGGCGATGGGTCTTAGGATGCCCAAGGAGGTAAGACGAGAACTTTCGACCCTTATATGACTTTCCGACCATTACCGTCTAGGTCTTTTCAACCTAGCAGTTTGTGAGCCTCCATTCTCGTTTAAGGTATTCGGTACCTGTCATTAAATGGTGTCATAGTTGAGGCATTTGATCTTTTGTTTGATATAGTCACCTATTATCCAACCAGTTTGCCCCTACTTTTTTAGCGATTAAATCAGCCATCTGTGTTTATGACAAGGGGGTTGTATGTGATCTTTGGCGGTGCCTCACTTTTGTTGACTCAACTTGCCAATAATTATTACTTATCCGTCTAGGTATCGTGCTCCTGAGGTCCTGCTGCGTTCCACCAGTTACAACTCGCCGATCGATATGTTTGCTGTCGGGTGCATAATGGCAGAGGTGTACACTTTCCGTCCTCTGTTCCCAGGCAGTTCGGAAATTGATATGATCTTCAAAATCTGTTCTGTTCTTGGCACTCCCACCAAGGTGAGTGATCCACACCAACTTTGGCCCCTATTTGGACTTCACCAACTGCATCCTGTCTTCAGGCTCGGTCCCGTTATTCTCCGTCTGTGCAACCTACCTTTAGGAGTTGGACTGATCGTATAGACTAATGTACTCTAGCCAGTGAATTCATTAAGCATAGTCTTCAGTGCGTTTATTCGATACCGCCATAAGTTTAGGGTGAGGGCAGTTATTCTGAGACATTTCGGATGCTTTCCCCATCGCTGTCACTTCTGTTGGTTGTTTTTGATGGCGTATGGTTTAGAGAGAGACTAAGTCCCGGTGTTTAACATGGGGTTTGCTATCAGAGGTTACTTGGGAAATGGCTAGCTAGATGAACGTGTTGCTTTGACCGTTGATTTTTTGAGCTCAACACTTAAAGAGGATGAATCCAGAATGTTCATATACTTAGGGGTCACCTGAATGGTATCACTAATACTAATAATGATAGCAATAGTACTAGTAGGAAAACTACACTCATCCGCATACTACTTCGTTTTTTATTGGAAGTCTAACTGAATTCCAGCTGGATCTCTCGTCTATGATGTCGAAAGCTCTTCAACAGGCTTATGAGTAATGTGTTTCGTCCATACAAATCAATTATTGTTCAGGGTATGCTACGAGAAGGAAACGCGAGAGCTGAGCTACCGCTAGATTTCCAAAGCTCAGACAGGAGGAGTCGAGATGCAGAGGTTGGATTCGAATGACAGACCTGATTGCTAAGTTCATACCTTAACCACTGAGCTATCTCGAGCTCAATGGTGTCAGTAAACACAGGGAATTACGTTGGTAATGTGTTGGAATATTGGTAGCTCGGGTGTATTGGTTGGTAATTGATCAGGTGGCTGCACTGAAGATGTCTCCTCGAATGATGACGAAACGTTTACAAATCAATTGCTAAGCTCGGTGAACAGATCAACAGCCACCTGCTCAATTACCAACCAGGGAATTACGTCCCCGTCGCTTCCAGTAAGTCTTTCGTTTTTGTGCTCTGATTGATGCACGATTCCATGCTGTCATCCTCCGTTTGTTTTCTTTCAGAGCGATTGGCCCGAAGGTTATCAATTGGCCGCCGCCATGAATTTCAAGTTTCCACAATGTGCTCCGTCATGTCTCCGAACTCTAATCCCCAATGCCAGTAGCGAGGCTGTTCAGCTGATCGGGGATATGATTGCATGGAATCCAAAGCGTCGTCCAACAGCTCGTGAAGTAAGGGCCGTGCGCGTCATTAATGACAATCATTTATGGCTATTCTCGGCTATTCCCTCATGAGACATTCAGACGGCGTTCAGTAACATGCCCTTTCTTTGTCAATAGGTATCTTTTCAAAGCACTAACTACCTGACTTACATAACCAGACAAGGGTTCTTTCACCATTTATGGTCTTTCCACCATAAGGACTTGTTCAGACGCACCACCGCTAGTATGGCAATTCCGCCAAAATAGAGTACTTCAGTACATTTCAATATGGCAGTCAAGCGTCAGTGCATACCACTGTTGTCTTGCTGTCGGTGGTGTGCTTGTTTCAAGCGCCCATGTACCGTGGATCAGGTGATGTGCTGACCGGCCAGCTGTCAACTGCTGCATCGTGGTTCCATTTTGGAGTTTAGCTTTCAACTGGCGTTCATTCTGCCTCATTAAAAGACAAACCGCTACTTTCATGCCAAAGTACCTTGTTTTGTCAGATTCATGAAGCTTTCTCCCATTTTTAGGGAGCATCCGTAGATCGTAAAGCTCTTTTTCCGCATTCAAGCCTAGGTTATCTTTTTGCGTCTTTAGGTAAAACAACATATGTGCATAGTTTTCAAAACAGGGGACGCTAGCCAATTTGAAAGTGCCCATGCAAGGATTCTAACGGGGATAATCTAATTGGATATCCGCAATATTATATTAATACGTTATCTTGAGTTCGTTATCTTAGTTATCTTAGTTCGGTTGTCTATTGTGGAATTACATATGGGCGCTAGTTTTTAACCTCGCTATTAAAATTACCTTATTTGTAGTCGACTTTGTTTCTAGATATCGGCCCCGAATATTTCGTTTTACTGCCTTGCACCTTTAAATAAGTAGCCCCAGGTCCAACCTAGGTGGCTGACAGCAGTAAAGAAGATTCGCGATTTTCAGTTCTCCCTTGATTTGGCACTCCAAACAGGTATGGGGGTTTTTCCACTGCACGGATCACGCGATTTCTTGCGGGTCTTTCGAAAAGATACGTTGCACGTTCACATGTTCCCGTTACTTTTCTTCCCCTATCTCATTCTAATAGCTTTTAATTTGGCCGTTGGAAAATTGATTTGTAAGTTAGCTAGTCGGAATGCCGAATCCGTCATGTTCCGGATGGGATTCTGCATGTTTCTGTTTAGTCGCAAGTGGCTTCTCAACATTGTCCTCAGGTCGCACCGGTAGCTACTTATTTGCAATTTCACATCAAATGAGTAGGCAAGCTAATTTGTGGGTTGTTCTTAACCATATACAGATGATTTTTTCTCATTTCATGTTTAGAACGACCACACTAACTGGTACTAACGGATAAATCTGACCGGTTGTATAATTTCTCAGTTTTGCTACAAGGTACAAAGATTTCGTTGGTAGAGTTTCGAATTTATTACCCATTTGTTTCATTTGCTTAAAACTTTTCCCAGGCTTTGAGGCGCCCTTATTTCAAACCGATTCAGTCAGTTGTCAGGATCAAAGGTACTGAACATAAAGGTGATGGGTCCTTCCACCACCCTTTCGTCCCTGCAAAAGTAGATAATGCTGCCCCCATCATATCCAAACCGAGCCTCGTGGCTTCCAAGCGTGAGCCAGTGAAACCTCCCGCTGATACCACTGATGAGCCACTAGTGACCCCGATCAATGAAGAGCCACAAGAGGCGGTCGCAAAAGTACACAGTGAATCAGATTCATCTATTCCAATGGATGCAGCTACCTTGTCAGACGCCCTCTCCGATAGCATAGAAGACGTGCTAAAGGATGCTAGTCCTTTCCACCTAAAAACTGAAGGTATGTGCTACTCATCACAAATTGCATGGTCTGTTATCCTGCATGTGTTATACTAAATCAACATCATATGCATGGTCTATTATCCTGCATGTGTTATACTAAATCAACATCACAATGCATTTGGTCACTTAAAAATAAAAACTAATCGTTCAGCTGTGATATTCTGTGGGTGCATAACTACCATGTAACTTGGACGAATCAGGAAGGCTGAGATACTGCCAAGCGTAGATAGGAACAATTGAAAAGTTAGGGTTACCGAGCTGTCTCGAGTTCCCTTGGTAGCTTACATACTAAATACTGCTATGGAGGTCGACAGTTGTTGTTTTCAGGCCTTTCTGTAACTGATGAAGATTTTAGGATATCTGTAATTTTCCATAGAGATTCCATCCTGTCAGTGAAGCTTACCCTTGCTAAAAATCCAGGAAGCACTGTGCAGCTACTTAATTCTTAGTGAGAATCATATCTAACGAAACTCAGACAGTTTCGAACCCGCGATCTGCTGACCGGCGGTTGGAGACTTGACTACTTGACCAGTATTGGTTTTCAATGACATGCGCCCTCGTTTTCACATTTGTATTGGCAATAGTTACTGTGTTTATACCAACTTTCATGGGGAAGAAACAGCCGAGAGCGTCTTCATTTATTTCACCAAATCATCCACCGAGCGACTATTACTTCAAATGGGTTTTGTTCAAATGGTTCATTCGTTGCCTCGTTTTTGGAATAGGCCACTTTTTGTGTGAACTGAATGAATGAGAGTACGGTAGCGAAGCACCTTTGTAGATCATCAATGTCATGCTGTCGAATCGATCCAGGTTTCTCCTCAGTTTGGACGAAGATTTCCATGCCAGCTATCGTACTGTTAGATGTTGCAAATTATACACTGAAGTTTGTATATTCCTCCACTCTTAAGTCCTTTTGAAGACTACATAATCACATTGTTGTTGCTGTCGTCTCTCTCATAATCTGTGATCATTTGTGCACAGTGACAATCAGAAGCGTCGGATTGTTATTTGAGACTTTGAAACTTTTGGTCATAAGAAGTCACCGGTCATCCTGCCATGGCCTTAGGATTTTGCAGATGTTAACGGATGGACACCACAATTATAGCACGCTCATCCAGTTTGGCGGGTTGATGCAGTGTGTATGGCAAGGAATGTGGACGTAGTTGGCGAGTACTGAATGGCTACTATCTCCAATCAGAGTACTGCTGGTGTTGATCGCGGACATTTTATTGTCGTACTAACCGGTTCTCTCCTCAATTGCATTTCTTTTGAAGCCGAAACAGTACTGGCCGGTCCAGCAGTACTTCAAAAAAGTCATTGACATATAGCTCGACCAGTTACGTAATATCTGCATATGTTACTTCTCGCAGCTAAGCATCACTGGTTTCATAACAGGGTTATTCTATGAGCATTTCCAACTTCTTCGGTGTTCTCTCGCTTGAGATGCTATCCCATCTTAATCAAGCCAAACTAAATATTCCACACAACGTTCAATCTATTCGGCTTCATTCCTACGGAAGTCGATGAGCGTACTACCAAACTTCCACTTTTTACTACGCTAGCTTCAGGATCTGTCCGGTTAATTTTCGGTGGCAGCTTTCTGCGTTGGAACGAGCTAGTCCATCAAGTCCGTCTTGTGTTCCGAAAAATCGCTTCAATCGAATAAGACACTTCATTTTTGCTTCAACCAGATGTAAGTTCGATGACCACACACAGCTTGTAACATAAATTAGTTAATGTGACCTTCAGATGCAACTCTTTCATAAGTCCTGTCTTTGTAGGGCCAATTTCCCGTTCCGTAGCTACGTTGCAGATACATTAAATGGAACTGCCTGACATCACAACCACCAGACGTGGGCTTTACCGGGACACAGATGACTAACAGTAAAACATTCCCAACGCTTAGCCATGGATAGTTGATCAACTTATGGGACTATGTGTTCACTCGTTTTTCTCAATAGTTCGTGTGAAAGGTGAACTAATTTTGAGGCTACTCTGCGATTTCCTGATTGATCATGATCAACTTTGGGACTATGTGTTCACTCGTTTTTCTCAATAGTTCGTGTGAAAGGTGAACTAATTTTGAGGCTACTCTGCGATTTCCTGATTGATCATTATTTTTGTTAACCTTGTTTTAATTGGGCTTCTTGTTCCAGTCTATGGCAAGGGCATTGTCGTAACCCCACCCTTACCAGTTTCTACGGATATCGCTTCAACTGTGACCAAACGGTCCACGAACCACAATACTGAGGACCTAGAACTTAAAGGTGTTGATGCGTTTGGTGACCGCCTTTTGGCTGAATTGCTTGCATCGGAAGAGGAGTTACAAGACAAAAGACACGATGTGCCACCCGTTATTCCAGATACGAACAACGTAAGCATAAATACTGGTTTGCTTTTTGGCGCATGTATACTGTGCTCGTAAACGTCATTGAGGGTGTAAAATTGGATTCAGTAAGAGACCACCCGATGAAAACTACAACAATAAAGCTAAGTGCAGTGGCGTCTCGAGAACACGCATGTGCGAATACAGTCAGGAAGTTTGGAGCATGCACAAAGTGGCCCTAGTCATAGGCTGTGGAAATCCAAGATCAGAATTTTTGAAACAATTTGGAAGACAAACAGGGAGGAAAAGCATTGTTTAATCTTGAATAATTTTATTCTGGTAAATATTATTGAAGTGGTGTTTATCTTTAGGGAACATGACAGTCAGAGTATACGACCATGCCGAACTCAACCAGATACAGATGGGTAATATGGGCATGTGACGCTCAAACAATAGCGGTCTCACATGTTCCGTACTGCATTAGCTGTGAAAGACGTCCTACGTTGGTATCACCATTTGCCGTAGGCTATTTTGATAGCCACCAATTAGCAGTGTTTTCTTACGGGTATGTAGGTGGTTGATGTTCCCGTGTGCACATGGTCCCAAGAACAACCCCAGGAAATCGCTCCTAACCTCGTGAGTTGTCCATTCCTTGTAGCATTCATCCGAGGAGGTTTTCCTTTGGATACACGCGCTTGGGAATGAATGCTGTTGTTATGTTCAGGATGTGTCCGATTTTCGCCATTTTTCTGGAGCGCAACAGACAAAATCTTTCAAGGGATATGATCGCCTTTAAGGCACTGTCAGACTAGCTGGAAGTCTCCAAACATCATCGGAATCCCGTCCACATAGTACTTCATTTATATCCCAACCACAATATGGTGCACCTAAGGGATCACCATCAATCACAGACAAAACTCATTTGCATTAGTCCTGTGACGAATCGGGTTGGTGATTGAGACTAAAAACGGACTAGCTGACCGGATTTACAAGTCGAACTATTGATTCATGGAGGGATACCCGAAAAGAGTAATGTGAGATCAGTTGGCGAGATCATTACTTTATTCCTTCATATATGCACAATGTGCGATGGAATCAAAGGAATTCGTCTCTTCTCACTTTTTATCGATGTGAGTGGGCAATCCAAAACTCAATTCTCCGGTTGGAAGCCGATCCGTGCTCTATGGTCTCTGTTGGCTCTGTCGCCCTTCCTATTGATCACCCTTCGTCCTAGTTTCTTTCAAAGGTTTTAAAATCTTGATTATTATCTTGATATTTTTACCCAGGAACTTTTTGGTGGGACGGTGGACAAAAAGTTGGGTCGCCGAAGATTGGCGGATCCGGATTTCCAGGATGTCATCGATGACTGGGATCTCGACCAACTTTTGGATTCCAGACCCCCCAAAAAACTTGTTGCACCAATGGGACAGGTATTTTTTGTTTGACCCCACATTTTCATACTCTGTTGGTAACTTGCCAATGCTTGAATAGTGTTATGCTAAAGCAACGTGTTATTTTCTGTCGTAGTATGAGAAAGAATGAATGATGCGGACTTTCAGAATATTGGAAATGCACACTGACGGCAAAAGGAAGATAGGAATTGGTGCGTAGGCGTTATCCAAACCATTGATGACCCGTATGTGCCATATCCCTATTGCTAGCTTTTCCTAAGTGATATCGATCTACATGCTATGGTCACTGACAGACAGGAATACTACTGGCTCCAGTGTGCCACTTTATCTCAACAATGCCAAACAACACAATGGGGTGTCATCTACTTTATTCAGAAAACGGGTCGCCTGAACAATGTAGCGAGGTTCAAGTAGAACTTAAGGTTGACGGAAACTCGGGGATTGCGCCTACCTGATGAGCCCCAAGAAGGGCGAAACCGGTAATGGGCTGTCGAAGAGTTTTCAGCAACCTTGTGAGTAGTTTACTTTATGAAAATGTAGCGGTGTCTGGGGTGGTTCTGCTTTTCGTTTTTTTCTCCCTCCTTTGGCGCATCAATTCTCGATTCTTTGCATCTGCGACTGAAGTTCTCGTAGTTATCTGATTCCACTCTTTATGAGCGTATTGTATATGTTTTAGTGCTTGTTTGGATGTTTTGGGTCCCTCAAAGATCAAATGAGAAATTTCAATTTCCGTGATACTGTGGAGATTACTAAGGAAAAATCTATAGGTTCATTGCTCCTTTAAGCCACCTCTGTAACCTTGAATAGGATGCCCATTACTTCTGTTCATGGTTAGGCTTGGTAACCATAAAAACCATAGCGTTACACCAAAAGAACGCGAGCTTGAGATAGTTTGGCCGTTAAGGCTGGAAACAATTGATGGGAAAGTCCGTAGGTTTGAATTTTCGACTACTCATGTACAGACCTGAATAGTATCTCAGCCCTTGTGCCTCCTTCGAGTGCACCGCAGCCACGCACCGAAAGAGTGGCGTAGTTGGTTGCTTATTCTTACTTCCAGGAAAACAAATCACCTTTCACTCAGTGCCTCAAATCTATAATGCATCTCATGCTACTGAGACGAGGTCTGTATCTCCCACCACTGTGATAAAAGAAATAAATATGGATAAATCGTTCAGCTGTAGCACCCTTTCGGTGCCTAATCCACCATGCACCTGAAGGAAGCACGAGGATTGGGATACTGCTCCAAGCTTAGACGGCAGAAGTCGAGATGTAGAGGTCGCGTTGGAACCAGGAACCTTCCAGTTGCTAAATTTGCGCTCTAACGATCGAACCATCTCGCACGCGTTATTTTTACTGACAGACCAGGACTATACAGCACTCTTCTTCGCACCAACCGCCTTCAGTCTGGTCTCTCCAAGTATTTAAGTCCATAAAGACGTGGACAACAGAAAGGCTCGCTCCGTTCTTTTGAGGGCCTGATTGATTGTCAGAGACTGGCTTGCGGAACCCAAGCCGCCTTCCCCAACCACGTTTCCTGTCTTCAGATCACACTTCTCCGCATATCCAAAAGCCTTTTCAACTGATTTCGGGAGTGAGAACGTAGTCCTAAGCGAACATACAATGGCCGTTTTGTAATGGATAAAGATAAAGATAAAGCGTTCAGCTGTAGCACCCTTTCGGTGCCTATCCACCATGCCACCTGAAGGAAGCACGAGGATTGGGATACTGCTCCAAGCTTAGACGGCAGAAGTCGAGATGTAGAGGTCGCGTTGGAACCAGGAACCTTCCAGTTGCTAAATTTGCGCTCTAACGATCGAACCATCTCGCACGCGTTATTTTTACTGACAGACCAGGACTATACAGCACTCTTCTTCGCACCAACCGCCTTCAGTCTGGTCTCTCCAAGTATTTAAGTCCGTAAAGACGTGGACATAATGGATACTTATTCAACACTACGCAGTGTACATGCACTGTTGCGAACTATGGGTGCGCTGCCTGGTCGTTGGTCTGGTTGCCGACTTCGATTATCTCAGAGCTCCCTTCGCACTTAAACGCAGCTGCAAAAAAGTCAAGGAGGTCAAGCCATGGCTTGACAGTGGATTGCACCAATCACCACCAACGAACTCAGCTGCGTTGCTGATTGTTACTCAAATGGACATATCGAGACTAGGCAAACCAAGGGTTGTAGACAAACGGTCAAGTTGTGCGCGCACTATCGAACATGCTTCCGAGCTGTGGCTTCCCCAGTTCTGTATCTGTTGATTCCTCCACGGACAGTATCAGCTACTACCTTCAATGTGGAGCCGTCGGCTTCTGTCTTCCACGTTATCGGCGAACAAAATCGTGATGGACATTCATGGTTTGCAGCTGATGCTGACGACCTAAGAAGTCCATGAACCTTACTGTTTGACCCAGTGCCGGTCAGCTTCTCAAATGACGACTGACGTATAAGTTGATGGGCTGCGAACGATGGAGGTGCTCATTGTGATGTACATCCACTTTGCGTTGTGGCTTGAGACTAGGCGTCAGGTTTCCCAGGAAATTTCGTTGAACCGATTTCTCATCGTCTTATTTCTAGCCGACTTACCTGTATAATTGTTTGTCTCCTCATTCCCCTTTACCTCCCGAAGCAGAGAAATGATAACTTTGCCTGTCGCACGTGTGATGATCTGGGTGTTCTGAATCCTTCTGCTTCGACTGAGCCTTTGCACGCAGATGTGTTGTCCAAGTTGGACTCGCCCTTTCTGGAGTTACCGGACCTGGCGCGTCAGGCCAAAGAAAGACACGAAGGACGCTCTGCTGCCGCAAGGTCGCAAAATGAAGTTACTGGACTCCCAAAGCGCTACCCTCTTGATATTGACGAAATACTTGAGTGAGTAGGGTTTTAGTGAACACAATATCATCCTTAAACGTGCAAACTTGCCTCTCATCCAGCCACTTCATTTGACATTCCGACTAGCCAGAGTTGACAACCTCGTCCGTTCTTACTATCCACAACCGATTTCACAATATGCTTCACTCGCACCTACTGACGACAGCTTTGTTTACACCTATTATAGTCCGATTTTGGATACGTACATGACCAGTCCGGTTATTGAGGTGTTCCGAAATAGTTTTTGCAGCCTTACGTGGAAAACGCATTAGTGTTCTACGCAGCTGTGAAACTTTTAGTGCGCAAGTCGGAACATAAATTAATGGCAAGTCGATGATAATAAGCTCGTTTGTTAGGGCTCCTTCGGACTGATACCCACTAGAATTTGTGGATTGAAGATTTTTCCATAACAACTCAGTGTGGACGCATTAGGTGAATCCTAATATTAGCTTTCACTGTCTATCACCGTCCAATTACGAATTGCTCGTCTCATCACTGTGTATAGTGGACGGAGTGAGCAATTTCGTACATTCAGCCAGATTAAGGTTGAAGTACTCTGTCAGTTACCTGACAACCAACCAATATGGAGTCGAACTGTGTTGCGCCACTGCACTGTCCGACCCCGGAGGTAGACGACAACAGCGACTTTGTTTGGAGCTGCGTGTTCTGTGGATCAGGAAGAAGGAAAGCCCCGATATACTACAGCAACTAAACCACCGGGGTTGTTTAGTTTCTGTAGAATCTGGAAGTTGGAAGCGGAAAATCATAAAAAGGTCCGTGTTCTTATATGCGGATGGAGATTAATAGTAGGAAATCATATTTCATACTGACACTGTCTCATCAGACGCGATGCAAGGTAGAACACATGCTGTACTTGTTAGGTCTCTGAGATCTCTGGACAACACTTAGCCTGTTTTGTCCTTCTTGGTGCTTATCATGCAGACCTAGTCCATTCCTACCTGAACATCAAATGGTGCCTGTGTTGCGATAAGCACTTATTTTCAAATTAACTTTAGGTTGACTAGAGATCCAGCTAAAATTCACCTTACACCGTATTTTGTTGAAGTGTACGTAGAAGCTGCTTTCATTTTCGTACATTCTTCAAGATAGATTCTGTCTATAGCTTTTTTGGTGTTCTGAGTATACGTTTTTGAGCCCTCAGCAGGATACGAACACCACAGTTTCATCGGGTGGCTGTTGGAATTTCGCGCTCCATTCGATGACATGGTTTGAAGCCCTTAAGGAGGCATATCGCCATTGTCCGGTTGCTAGTTTTCACAAATGCTGTTCTGTCGACCCAGATTTTTGGGTCTTAGCCCCGTTTCGTCAAGTTTAGCCTCTCTAGTGAGCCGTGTCTACAAAAACGAGCCAGGAACTATTGCTTATAAAACTGACTTGGTACTTAATCTGCTAATGTGTAGTAGTAGTTTGGTGTGATAGTGGCAGATCAACTGACTTGTGTGAACGGGTGTCTCATTTTTCTATAGCCGGACTTTTTAAAATATCCAAACAGATGAATGTAGATATCATAATTGTCGTGTTTACGATGATACCGTCTGCAGCCAGTATTGGACTTTCTGCCGTAGTCATTGCAAAACTGCTATCACCATTAGAGGGGAAATGCAATTGAGGTAGAGGTTTCAGGAGACAACACACAATGGTGATAGTGGGCAGTGTTCTGTCTTGTTCTTCTGCTTGTATTCTTTGATGCTCGTCATCATAAAAGTTGATTCCACCCGATGCGCCACTTTCCGCTCCGTTTTCCAGCTATTGCTAATCACCGATATTGTTCCTACTAGTATTATGCTAGGCAGTCAAGTGATATGAAGTTATTCCTGCCCTCAGACCGCCTGCTGTTATTTTCTACTCATGGTTCTCCTTTCTTGTCTGCTGCAGTAGCAGTAATGAACTCGTAGGTCGTCATGTGAAAACGACCTACAACCAATCCTTCCCTCGGTAGTTCACCGAATGTTTGCTTTGTTTTCAGGCAGCTGGTTACTTTCCTATGCATTTTTCGTTCTTCTCTGCGCACCCCGTTCGTCACCCTGTTATATTGTTGTTCTTTCTAAGGTGTTTGTTCGCATTATTCGCATCATCTCAATCATTTGGTTGTTCCAGAGTGCTGCATGTGCCTTTACCATTTTGTGCCAATTTCTTGCAGTTCCGTATCTTTCATCAAGCGAGGCAACGGTCTTTTGAATCACGGTAGTCGGCATCCACTTTTTAAAGGCCAGCATGTTTCAGCTTCATCATTCTACAAATCTCAAGCACGCTACCTTCCAGGTCATGTCACCAAACTCGGCCCACCTTTGGCCCCAGATACCGGGTTGTTCAAAGACTGGCACAAGGAAAATCATCCTGATTCAGTTAATCCATATTCTACTGGACCATTTTCGGGATTTTTGGATTTTGGTGGGTTTCATCTTCAACTGCATGTTTCTTTCAACCACCTTGTGTCACTATTCTTTAGTCTCGTTCCTCGCGTTAGTTCTTTGAGCCAACCACATGATGACCTTCGGTCACTGAATTCACTTCTGACTGAGGTCGTCTAACATCTTAACCACTTTATCGTCTTGTATATACGTCCTAGGCTGATGAAGATATCGAAAGTGTGCACTTCATCCCATCTGTCTCATCCCTAAATCTTCAGGACCTCCTGTACGACAACTTCCCTCTCATGGCAGACGAGCTCCGAACGGTACCAGTGGTCCGATTTTACACCGAACCGCACTCAGTGTGCCAAGGGGACAACCCAATCAATCGGCCTACCGAACACATGTTGGATACGGTAATAACGCAAAATCTCGCGTCGTAGGGGACCCTGTGCTCAATGGTAAGTACTTAATCCACACTTATTTATCCCGTAGTGGAAACAAGTTTACCGATTAAGTTGCACCTCTCCGAACCAGGGAGAGGTGTTTATTACAGATGATTTTTGTTCATGTTCACTAAAATGTCAGTTTTATGGAAGCCTGATTGTGGCGCGAAAGTTGGCTGTCATCTCATACTTCGCCGCTGAATGTCCGCAACTGTCTTTATTTACGGACTATGACCCCAGTAGACACAATTGTATTGCTCTCTACATTCGGATCCGACGTGCGATTCACTATTGACGCTTGTTCGCTGCTGCTCATTGCAGGCAAGTGGTTCGGCTCAGTCCAGCCTTCGCAGAATCTGAACTACCTGCTCACGGATGTAGCACCGCGTGGATCCAACCGATCGTCCAGAACTAATGAGGAGTCGGGTGTTTCAAGGAAAACTCCCACCGTGAAGCGAACAGGCGGAGGTAGACTCACACACGTTCGCAACACCGTCACTTCGCGAACAGATTGGACGGCGAAGTAAGCTAAATACTTTTAGAGTCATTGCCGGACATGACTTAATCACGTGCTCAATTGCGCGCATGAATCCATGATGTCGCCTTCAATGCATACTCTCCTTCACCCTTCCCCACTGACACCCATGCAATAACGCATCAATTATACCCGCTACCGCCTCCAATGCGTAGCTCTCTGCCCCTCTCACCCAGGATCATCGGTGAGCGAAACTGTAGTATCCATAAACACTGCACAGGTAGGCGGTATTTTAAAGCTGCTGCTGCTTCTGGTAATGATGGCGACGATTATTATGTTATTCCAACTCACCGTACTAACACGCTGCGAGCTTACGTGTGCATATCAGTGTTGGGTGACCTGTGCGTTTTTTCATACATAATTTATGCAGCGGAGCTGTGTGATTGGTCGGTAATGATCTGGTCGCATAGTGAGCTTTACCCATGTGTTCATTGCATGTTTTCACGCAAATTCCGAACTAAGCGGATTGTCACTATCATCCTAGCACCATGCAACCTTGAAACCATGTCAGACGACTTGGAGAAAGCCCTACAAAGATAGGGTATGACCTGATAGCTTATCGGAGACGGTTGAGAAGCCTACAAGTGAACGGCTCATTCAAGCAATCTGAAGAGAACCACGCAACTTCTAGTCTGACTGGAAAAGCTGCATTAACGCATTTATATACCGCGTTAAGCGACAAATTTCGATCTGTTGGCTTCTCTTGATGCAAAATTGAAGTTTTGTTAGACAATGCGGCACGTCGAGTATACTGTTGTGCTCGAGATACTCATCGCTTTATGATCCCGACTTTTGTACTTGATTGGTTTTACAGTGTTACAACACCGTCTTCATCTAAAGCCCTTTATATTAAACGCATGCTGCTTGATCATGGCCGTGCGGTAGTGCACAATGCCCGCTAATTTTAGACTATTTCTCCCCTCATATGGCTGCATTTCGGACGTGATCGAAGTTGCTGGGCGTTTTTGCAGTCATTTCAGAGAGAAAGAGCACTGCACAATAACAACTGTTTCTACTAAACTCGTGTTCAAATGTAGTTACCTGACATACATACGGTATTTCGGTCCCTTGGATACCCTTTCTAACAACCCTCGCTAATCATAAACGTACGAAAACTCCAACGTCGCCTACATTGATATTTGATTTCCGTCTCTTTTTCCTATCAGGTACTTGAAGTCCTAAGCAGCCAATCCAACTGCTGTGATTCCATTTGTGCAAGGGCAAGTTTAGCCCTTTTCCCCACCAGATTGCTGCATTGAAACATAATTTTGGTCGAACGAATGAATGAATAAACAATGAATTTCAGGATAAAGCATCGATGGCTGTGATCTACTATGGCTGGGATTTATATACTCAGGCTGTGAACCCCTCCCTGCCTTCGATCGCCGATATCGTTCGTGACCCATCCTCAATGTATATGACTTTAGGATCTATATGAGCTTCTGCCCAAGCAATCAACATCTTTCTTTGGGGATTTTTCAACTACGATTCATTTTCATGACCCTTGTTGTTGCACCGAGAGGTGGCCGAGACTGAACAACTAATGTATTATCCTTCTGATCTTTCCTCTGTTTCACACTTCGTTTTACTCTACCCTATTCTAATGCGGACTTCACACCACAAGTCCACTAGTTGTGGCGATGCTTTGGAGGCCCCTTCTCAACCGAAGTCCATGCATTTTCGCCTTCAACCGGTGCTTCTCATTTGCTAAGTTCTCTGTATCAGTCAAGTGGAAAATAATATACCGTAGAATGTAAATATTTCTGCTATATACAGGCAGCTTTACCCTGCCGGTCCGCTTTGTGAACCCCCCTCCCAAATAGTCGTGCCAAAAGACTGTCGCGTAAACCGTTCGTTGTATTGAATCACTCTTTGCTTCGGTTACATTCTGAACGATGTTCTGGTTTCCCGGGTTTGGGATTTTCAACTTCTCTCTGTAAATACTCAACGCAGTGAGATTAGGAGGTCGTCACTCATCGTCTGACCTTACACCACCGAAGCGATTTGATATTTTGTCCTCAGTTTACTCCATCTTGTACACATTTATTCAGGTGTTTGCTTAATTTTTGATTGAGTTGAGCAGTTGAGGCGTAGTCAGTTAATTTCGGGGTCTGTCAGTCTCGTGTAGCATGATTTTGAAGATGTTGTTCGACACCGCCATTGTCGTCTGCAGTTATGCTTTCAACAGCTCCCTTCTTAGACGCATCTCTGGCACGAATGCTTCTACATCCTTTGTTCCTGTTGGTGGAACAATATTCTTTTCTGGTGTCATTGCATGTTTTAGGGACTGAAAAGAGGCTCGGGCTGACTGCATGCCACACTCATTGAACTGCTTTTTGGAGTTACTCTAGTCTGTTTACCCAGGAGACCCCGAGACGGGCCACATCAATGGCTGGAGACATTATCAGACATGGCCCAGTCGCGCCCTCAATGGCGCTCATGCATCAAAGCTATTGCCTTCAATGCATAGCTCCTTTTCCACCCCCCGCTTGACAGCCCACTGACAGTGCTGGATTTATGCACCAATTTACCAGCTCGCGCGTGCAATGCGCAGCTACCTACCCCCCCCAATCATCGGTGAACGAAACTGTGGCAGCTACAACCAGTGTACGACGAGTACGCGGTTCTTACAGCTGACAGTGATGATGATGGTGATGTTTACCCAGGGTATGTCCAAGGCTCGACGGATCTAGGATCAGTGATTTCAAGAATGCTAGATTTTTTTTTGCATAAGTTGAGTTTTTCGGTGATGAATGCTCAAGTGTGACAACATGGTGTTCAGAATTAGAACATATAGTCGATAGATAGCGGCTACATGACGGCAAGTCGTTTGTCACGGCTTTCGGCTTTACTGAACGCACGCACTCCGTCCTATCAGTTAATTAAGTAACCTGGCCACTGCTAAGAAGATGGAGCTTGATTCACTATTTCATGAACGTGAATGCAACGTACGAATCATTAACCAGCAGATTGACGGGCAGTTCTAGAAGTTCTAGATGAAACCGATGAATAATCTCAAACGGAATAGGCACATACGCGTAGCAGAAGCGACTGTCATACTGCTAACACTTTGAGGCAACTCGCGTGGTTTGCAATAGTTATATGACAAGGAGGAGTGGGGAACTTCGTGCTTGTTGCAATACATCTAATTTAGGAAACCAAAGGCCATTAATTTTCATCCTGACAGGCTCATGTGGAGCCCAATGTGAGCAGTTGGAAAGCAGAGACATGAAATTACCGATTAGGAATCACTTTAAAACAGATAAGTTGTCCACGATTTTATTTATTACCGTCGAACCGCTTTGGAACTGATGGTTGACGTAGCTTGTTTAGCGCTCATCGTAGCGAAGTAAAATCTGCACTTTTTTCTTTTGTTTGTGTGCCTTTCCTGGGATACGCTATTTTGTTTGGATGCACAGAACTTCAGGTTGGCTGTAAAAAATGATGACTTTGTGGATCCCTGGTGGTCGAAAGGTAATGGAGGATTAATTTTGCACCAGACATGCAGGTAATGGAATTCCAACCATCGTTTTGGGGTTAGTACATTCATTGGCTTAGGAACTGGTCAACACTTTCGAAAATGGGCATTGGAGGCCGCTCTGATGCCCGATGGTTGAGGTACTACGTTTACTAACCTATGTTCAGTCGTTAGAGTCGTCCCCTATTTCGCTTGTCGGAGTTATCGTCGTAAGTCCCCTGACTCTGCCACTGTACACTACAATGTCTTATAAGCTGACTGTGAACATCTCTCATTAGAAATGAGATGTCAGCTTCAAACTCCTGGCGGTACTTCTAGTTTGCGATGTTCCAGAAAGTGTACTTTTAACGAGTCTTCAGTGCATATATATAATTTACCGTGCAACCAGAGTACACACTAACTGACATTAAGGAATAAACTGAAGAGTGTTCTATTAATTGACCTGAAATAAAACTGAAAATGAGCAAATGAAGAAGAGAATAACGATGTAGCTTCCTCATCCTCTACCCACCCTCTTAATCAGTTATACGATAGTTGCATGCGTCGGAACACTCGGAGGAGAAACAAATAAGTCTACGGAGCACGTTTACCGTGCAACTTTGCGCGGTTGTCTATTATTTCCACAGCAATTTGTCGTTTGCTGTCCACTTCTGCGGAATAGACTACTCTCTCATTGATACCTGCGCAACTTGCATCTTCATTGGGTACATGGGCTAGCCACATTTGTCTTTTATCAGAACGTGAGCGTTCCGTCACATTTTTCGGGTAATACCTTCAGTGCGCTGTACGCTTACTGCGGATTGGGACGGCACCCCGAAGGTGCTTGAGCAGGAAGATTTATTTACCGCGGTTCATTTCGGGTTTTTCTCCAGGAAATGAAGTGCACTGTTTCATTGAACATTGATTCACATTTATGCTTGTATGAGCATTCTACAATGCCACTTACGCAGAATGGCTATTTTCTTTTGCTAACAGTTGGACTATGAAAGCGTTAAAGCAATTCCTCTCAGTGAATCGGTAACGCTGATGGGATTATTGGCATCCAGCTCAAGGGTTTTTAACTTCATACCCCTTGTCGCCCCAGCTCAGTAGCTAAAACCATAAGTAGTCTTGAGTAGAGGTTGGAATGTGCACAGAAAATCTGAGTGGCCGCAATGATTTCCTTTCGGAAGCACCCCTCTTGGGGGCAGGCTTTCCTTCATGATGCAAGGACATTTGGGTTCAAGTCATCATACTCTCTTGGGGGCAATAATGAACATACTTCAGCGCAAGCGAGAGATTGGCTAGCATGTTGGAACGGATCCAATGGAACGGATCATGAGGTGAAAACATTTTCCTGATAAGAAGAGTATACCTTCCGGGAGGTAGAGCCTACTAGATGGGTAGAAGACTCCAACTGGATAGTCAGGACGGTAAAACCGATTGAAATCACTTAACTAATTGATTCTGTTTAAGACTCTGCTTTTGATAGTTAATTTGAACATTCTGCGCAAAAGTTAGCTCTGTTTGTACGAATATGTGCATGAGTAGACATGTTAGCCATCAATTCATTGGCCATTCAACAATGAAAAAGCGTCTATATTTTCCACCTGTTGGAAGGTTATCCTGCGTAATTTCATTGGTATGTAGATAGTTTTAATTTTTTTGGCCGGGTTTGGTACGCATGCTGTGTTCTGCATTGGGTGATCGAGGCAACTCGCTTTGCCTTTTCTCCCGATCAGCATATTCAAATCCCATTTCACAACACCTGTGTCGCTTCATCTTTTAGGTGTCGACCTTTTGAACTGAAGCGTATTCCGGTTGGTGCGAACTAGTATGTTGAATCACTGAATATTAAATTTTTCAGACCTTTCTTGGGTAAAAAGTAGATTTCAGTTTTGGCAAACAACAACAGGTTTAAATCTACCGATTGTCACCAAACTTTTTCGAAAACAACAGGTTTACCTGATAGGACGGCATAAAATGAAAACCTAGGGTGCAGTGTTCCCTTTCGCTAATCTCATTGGTTTTGATTTTTTTCATCCACATACTCTACGATGTGGCATGTAAATGAGGTGACTTCGTAATTCAGCCTATTGAAATGTCCGATTTTTACTGATCACTCGGTACTTTTACAGCCGCAATCCTATCATTCTTTTAGAGTGTTTCCGTGATGTCAGTAGACATTCTTCGGGTGGATCTCCTTTGTTGCGCGTGAGATGCTTGATATTTAGGTTGACTTGATGCACAATCGAAATCAGGTTTCGGAGACGGAAAAGTAATCGTATACATCTCGATGTATCGTGAATGGGTGTCCCATGAACACTAGCTTAATATCCAGATGAGCTTTTTTCACTAATTAGCCAAGCCATTGGTGGTGAGACAGAATCCACGATTTGCTTCAGCTTCATATTTCTTAACTGTGCTGTGAGGTCATCGTGGGAATAATAACATGGATACGTTTGCTTATATATGTCAGTGCCTTTACTGATCGGAATAGTTTTTTTGCTAATTTGATTCACGGATTCACGGGACCTGCAACTTTTATACAAACAAAGAAATCATACTTGCCACTTGGTGAATGAGACATGTTTTTCGGTTGTACAACCGCGGTCTTTTGTTGTCCTTTTTAGCTCAAATGGTGGATACAGAATTCAGCACTTCTGACGTAAGTTAGTTTATTAATTATGGCCCATCTATTTTCGACTGGCTCACCAGCCCTCATGATTTTTCTCGCTAATTCCCATCGGGTGTTGGCTGCTCCTCAGATTTACGCGCGTGATCGACCGTTCTGCCGGTTCTTCCGTGTGCTTCATCACCGGTCCATTTAATAGATTCACTGCACTCACACATTGTGCATAGAGATTGAGGTTGATCAACGCCAGCTCATATGACACGAGGTGCGTCATGCCAACTGAGGATGCTTGTGGTCCAGGTCCTCAGTTCATCGAATGAAACAGTGGACATTTGAACTAGCGAGATTTCATACTGTCTCACTTTCCTTTAGGTCTGATTCCTTTATTCTGGTAACCGTAACCAGGTTAGCTGAACGCTCCAACTAGATGGTTATGTTATTATTCCTCCGTCAGACATTGTATTCCCTTGTAGGGGGTTGGGAAGAGGATCTGTGGAAAAATTGGTGAAAAGCTGTAAGCAAGCAATTAATTGGAGTTTCTTTTGTTTGAATGCATAGGGCCAGATGACCCAAGTGGTTAGAGTGCGAATTTACTGACCAGGAGGTCCGTGGTTCGAACCCGACCTCTGCCTCTTGTCTCCCCCTGTTTTGGCTTGGGCAGCCTGGCAGTATCGCAGCCCTCGTGCTTCCTTCGGGTGGCATAGCATTTAGGCACCGAAAGTGTGGTACAACTGAAGGACGAATGTATACATTGATTATTAATCTTTTGGGGGAACGTGGCAGCTGAGTTGCAATTCAGTGTGCTCGGTATGTTTGTGTGTCCAACATCGTTCTGCACAGTAATTCATTTTTGGACTCAATTCCTTCGGAACCATACGCTTTTATTGCTAGCCATAAATTCTTCCTCGTCTGAATCATCTGAAAAGCTCAATTCCCCTTTTCCTGTAGCTTTTAGAAGATGACGAAGAAAAGGATACATCCGGAGACCGAGCCAGGAAACGAATGTTCACACGGGAAAGTTCGTAGACCTTGCGTTTCTTTATGGTTTCTTCCAGTTCGATCGATGCTGTATGCTTTTGGAGATGTTGAGAATCCGTTACCTGAAACGGTTGCAGTCCTAGAGGAGGTTGCCGTAAAACACATTATTCAAATGGTAATTAATCATCGTATATATGTCCACGTAGATCCATTTTGAACTCCAGCTAAATAGCGGTCCCTAAACATGTATCTCCAAGGGGTGTCTAACGAAGGAGTGTGTATACAACATCACTCCATTCTCGATTTGTGACGTGCAGCAAATTTGAAGACGGGTATTGTATTTGGATGTAGAAAATGATGTTTCTCTTGCCTCTATCTCTCAATTCTTCATCGAAGAGACTTTAGATGAAAGACACTCGGGCGCTCGCAATCGAATGACGTGCTTACCTTCTGCGCGACACCGAAAACAATACATTCCATGCCGGAAGCGTTTGTTATGACAGCTAGATGGTGGATTAAGAGTAGACACTATCTTGATAGGTGTTTTCAGTCTCCTTTCCCTAAAGTCAAAATGACTTAACTCAGTTGAAATATGTTTGAAACTGGTCGGGAAATAATCGTATCACAAAGTTTTGGTAGGCAATCCCCTGATTGTTTATCAAATCTTTCTCCGACGATCGGATCCTAATTCCCTAGTGTACTACAATTTTCTTCCGCCTACGGATGGGTTGTTTTTTGCTTGGTGATCGAGCTTGAGCACTGCGTTTATTCTACGGGTTCCATTATGGACAGCTTCGTTCCTGAGAGTTAAACCGATCTGGATAGTCCAAGAGAGAGCAGCAAGCAGCTCCCGTATAACAAGTAGTCGTATTACGAGACGGTTTTTAAGTGATGTTTCGTCCCATGCAACGGGAGCTTGAAGGCAGTAAAATATGTTCTTCGTGGGACTAGTATGTCCGTATTTGTGCAAGCAAGGATTTTTCCTTTCCCTAGGAAAAGATGGTTCAAGAAGGTCGACGTAGTGTTCGCGCACTCCGAGCGCCCAACATTTAAAGCTGACCACTGCGATTCATCCCATACAAATACAAAACGGTTACAGCCTTTCGAGAATTCGATGTGGCTCCAAACATACCTGCCGCGTGCATTAACTTCCGGGGTGAAACGCTTATGCTTTATTCTTTGAACCTTCGGACGTTTGAGCTGGTAGAACCGTTGAGTCATGGGCTCCGGGGCTGTTTATCCAAAACCCTGCTATCCGACTACTTTTCGGTCTAGACTTCTGTCAAAGGCAACGATAAGATCCGCTATTAAAATACTGAGTACGCTTGCTTTGTAACTTTGGCTAATAAGTCGCAGACCCAATTGGTGGCACCTGAAACAACCCCCTTCCTCGGACTGGTCCTCGAAGCCACTTGTTCAGCAGCCCCTCTTCACTCACAGCTCTCTCCGACTATGCAGGCCCATTTCGTGGCACCTGAAACAACCCTCTTCTTCGGATTGGTCCTCGAAGCCACTTGTTCAGCAACCCCTCTTCACTCACAGCTCTCTCCGACTAACTTATTTCAATTGTCCATATCTGTTTTGATGCCTAGTGAAATGAGACAGCTTAGATGTTTAACAAACACGGACGGCCCATTCAATTGTCCATAACTTATCTATTGCTTCATATCTGTTTTGATGCCTAGTAAAATCAGACAGCTTAGATGTTTAACAAACACGGACTCACACTCTTACTTTCAGTGTCCGTACTCTCCCGAATAGGGCTTAGACTTTGCTCTTCGTTTCTTCGGAACTGATTTCCCACTTCCCAATCTCCCCCAGACCCCAGGGCACTCAATAATGGTGTGGTAGTTGCGCTGAGAGCTGTGTATAAAGCCGTTTTATTATTATTTTACTCTGAGTATTTATATTACGTACTGTATTACCTTATTGTATATAATATGTATGACATATTGTTATCCGTATATTGTATTGTTATATTAACTACTATTTCAGTAAGTAGTCGCCATTGCGCTCTAAGGTTGTCTATCCAATTGGATTCAGTACAGAACGGAGCGGAAAATAATCTTCTGTCACTATATACCCTCTACAGGTAGCATTTCCGAGGCTGCGAAAGGTGGTTTCTATTGAAAACTGTCACAACTGTTTCGACTATCTAGAAATACAGGTACTTTTATCCCTGTGGGTAATGCGAACGCCGGAGCTGGATGGCTGAGCCCCCAAAGATTGCAGCTACACGACAGATTCCTAGTCGCTGACGCGCCGCTTGAATCTCCTCTGTTCTCTGATAACTTGGGGGTTGATGCGCTTCCGGGGGGTTAACGCACAGGCTCTGAGTACACGGGTGGTGTCCGTACATATGCAAAGTTCACAGTGTGGCCACAAAACTTGAAAGGCTCGAACCCAAATCCAATGCTTACGGACTAGTCGGTCAGTAGATACTGTTAGACTCGTTTATCTGGGCAGTCTTAGAACTCCTAATGGGCTGTTTAGAGGTGAGGTCACTTCTCGAATTGGCAATACCAGGACAGTTTCTGTCAACCGCCGACACCTGTAAAATAAACTTGTTATGATTAGATTGTATTCTGCGGTAGTCTGATTTATCAAAGACCTGACCACTCCACGCACACTATACGAAGACCTTTAGTGTCTCATCATCCATGTTTTTGAAGGATCGCTCGAGTCTGAGGGAACATGGGACATACAATTCTGAGATGCGCCAGACTATTTTAGAAAGAAGGAAGATACCTCTCTCGATGGGTGAGCTAGTCATACTCCACAGCGTAAGCTGTTTAGGCAATGTACGTCTTTAAGGCGGAATCCTGCGCCGAAACCACAATTATACGCCACTGCACATGCAGCTCATCTACACTCAGATAAAAGAGGTAGCTTTGACTATCATGTTCGCCGTTAAAAACTCATAAATGCTCTACGACCGTCACTATACCTTGTAGACCGACCACAAGCCGCTCACTGCAGCTTTTACCCGAAGAAGGGAATTCCGGTGTATACCGTCAACTCTCTCCCATGATGAACCACTCTTCTGGCACATGTCATCATGATATTTAGTCCGCCAACAGCCTCGGACAGTCCAACACTGTCGCATCTCATTGATTCAAGCAGAGCAAGAGCAGAAGATACCGTAACCGCAACAATTGCTTTGAAACCGGAGGTGAACCACCTTGTATCGGAAGTAGGTTGCATCCTCCCAGTGACTGCCGACATGGTCTGTCAGGCTACTGACTAACGTCGTGTGCTGCAGCAAGTCATCAAATATTCCGGGAGCCTGGCCGCCTACATGCTCACGAGATGACTTGGGATCTTACTTCGACCAGCTTGGTGCACTATCACTAGCCGATGGATGCCTCTTTCTTGGAACACATTGTCATTCCAAATGAGAAGTGCTGAAGCAATCTCACAAACGGCACCCGGGAACACACAGGATGAAGGCTCTTGCTTAAAATTACGTCTGTTAACCTGTGACTCCCGGGAGGGAGCAGGTTCCCAAATCTTGCCTGTGGTATGGTGAAGCGTCTAAGTCACCCGTTAAAGCCTACTTACGCTCGTGGTTTTACCAAAAGAGACGATGAAGCTTTGAGAGCCCTATGACACCATTCACTCAAAGAAAAGACAGCTGAGTCATCATTATCATCAACAGCATAGCATCAGTGTTCAATCCATTACAACAGGGTAATCGAGGTACGTGGATGAGGGAAATATTCATCCAGTGTCCCGGTGTGACCGCACGCTGCTTCAGCGAGGGTTAGAGAATGTTGTTCCGCAGACGCCTTAAATAGATATCAGAGCACATCTTTCGCCGGCGCGGCAAGGTCCTGTATGAGATTCAAGTTGGCCTAGGCTGTTAAATCCTACATACAATCCAAATCTGGCCGACAGATGTGCACATCCTGTCTCAAGGACTGGGTGAGTTGAGTCTCGAAATGCTACCGAACACTTGATCTCCGCACTACTACGTAATTCCGTCAGCTGCTCCGTTGAATGTCAAGCCTGAACACACAATACGACTGCGACGCTAGGCCAGTGGGATCCACAAGCCAGTGAGCCCCGACTTCAGAGCTATCTCAACAAACTTCGAAGAGGGGGTAGTAGGCGGAATCTTGCAACAAAGCCGCCTTACCGCTTGCAGTTAGGCGCCGCTAAGACTAAGGAGCTATGAGAGCTGTGACTCGCCGGAAAATGGGCCCTTGCTGGTCCAGCCTCTAGGCGATTTCTCAGTGATAGAGAATGTGGACCCAACAGACAATCATGATTCAGTATCCACTGAATGACGGTTGCCAATGGCGCATCCAGAGAGTCGTTGCGACGCGCTGTACGTGTTTTTTTACCTGGTTTTGGGCGTCTAATACACCTACTGCGTCCTTGTTTCTTTCGCTGAAAACGTTAGCTTAGGAGGACCAGACCAAAAAAAATTAAACCGAGGCACTGCCTTTATTACGACGTCGAACGTCAAAGCACTGTATGTCTTGTGGATCTTTTTTGCCTCAGTTATATTCTGGTTGGAAATATCAGAGAGCCCACAGTCTGAGGACTGACAGATTCTAAAACCCTTAACCAATAAGTTCATTGCTCCCCAGATAGCACCGCTGGACGTGACACACATGGTTCAGTTACACAGTCTGTGGCGCCTTCGCATCAAAGCTATGTCTTTTGTAGGCCCGTTTCTCTCACGCAAATGGAACAATCCAACGCTTGTCAACCTATCAGGCCCAGCCTGTCTATTCTCATTTTCCAGTGAACGAAACCGTAACAGTTGAAACAAACGTTACACTATATGTCGCCGTAAATCAATCCAGTTTGTTAACCAAATTAAAGCTACTGCAACGGCGCAACTACCAACACACGCATTTTAGTCAACAGTCGTGGATATTTTAACTAACCAAACGTAACAACCTACCCTAGGATTCAAACTTGAGTTGGCCCTACACACCAGTATTCCCAAAGTTCAATAAGCTGGACAGAACTCGGATCCGCTGCATCGACAACCGAACCTCATAAAAACATCACTTAGATCACCCGCGTTTGAGAAGTTCCTATCGATGGGTCATAAGTATTAGCCTGTTAGTGCAGCAATTTGGACAAATCGACTCAAGTTCACATTTTTCGTCCGGAAATCACAATGCGGAAGTTCACACATTAAGGGCAGTTCAACTACCAAGTAATTTGTCGTATCTTTTCTTTTCGGTGTTTGATGGAGGAAACCATGCTCAAGAATATTCTAAACGTCCGGGTCACATTTCCTTATTTCTTATTCATTACTAGGGGCTACCACATGACCACTTTGACCTTGAGTATGTAGAATTTTTTGACATAGTTGAATGGCTTTGAACACGGTCTGTATTGCTTAGCCGTCGGTTACCCTGACAACCGACAGTACGGCATCCTGACAGAACAGTGATCATTGTGCGTTTTCTCTGCTGGTCCCTTCAGTTAATCGATCCTTTTTAAGCGTTTGTTCTCTATTCTTGTTTAGATGATTGTGATTATTTTTAGCCGTCAGGGGAGAATCTTGGGTTAGGATAGGGTAAGATTCAATAGTCATACCTTCTACTGTAGCTCAGCAACGTGAAGCTCATGTTGTTGTTACGCCATCGTTGTCAGTTTCAAGAATTTACGCGCAATTCGCATGCCTCACCTTTATCTTGGGGGCCTTTTTCGGAATTGACTGGTTGAATCCCCTTTTCACATAGCTGTGCGCTTTGAAAATGATACATTCGACGCTGTTCGTTTTCATTAATAAATCGCGCGTTTTCAGATGGCCGTCGGTGGGGTTGGCTGTGGAGCTGGAAGTCCGTTCAAGTCCATGCCACGTTTGGGTTGTATTCGAGATGGCGCGAGGTTTTCGGCGTCCTGTCTTGGTGATCCATGACTGCTGACTTCCCTTTGGGTATACTACTAATATTTTTATCCTCGTGTTATGATTTTTACGGCTGCTGGGCGCCTGAAGGATGCGGGACCTGAACTACTTAGTGCTGAGGAAGATTCCGGTAGCTCATGTTTGTTCTCTGACGTAGGTACTTTATTCAAATCGACACCGTCGATGGGAATGGTATCATCAGTACATCGTTAAGTTACGGTTTATCAGTGTTTATACTTGATGAGTGGTTAACTGGAGCTGATTGGCTGTTTGGTTAGGTGGCTCTAATGATTAGTTTTCTATCCCGTGTTCTCATTGGCCAATGGTCAGGTGGCCGTTAATTTTGGCCTCCTACTTCCATTCGTTGGCCGGTGCTGGAGCGATCTCTGCGCTCGATCTCTCTTGGTTCCACGCCGTGAGGGTTGCTTGCGTGATTTCAAGAAGGATCCTGTTCCTTGGTTTGTCAATCCGATAATCAGGTCTATTTCAGTATTCTTTACGCGTGCGTTCGGTGTTGGAGCGATCTCGGCGCTCGATCTCTCTTGATTCCACGCCGTGACGGTTGCTTGCGTGATTTCAAGAAGGATGCTGTTCCTTGGTTTGTCAATCCGATAGTCAGGTCTATTTCAGTATTCTTTACGCGTAGTGGTGCGTAAGTTGAATCCAGTTCAACGTACCTGTTGGTCGAACCTATCCCAAGTTTCCAGAAATTTCACTCCGTGTTTGCTGTCTCCGCTTGCCAAGATTTTCACGTTCCCGTCCATAAGCTGCTACTTTTCCGAGATGGAGTGCTTTACTGACCCTGCAGGCTACACGGAACTCAGTTTCACAAGCGTACCCATATCAGAAGACAAAAAGGGAACAGCCAGACGAAGGGCGGTGTGTATCTGTAAGACGGGGTGGTTTGAAGCTGTCATCGTGCTGTCCTCCGCGATTGTAGGTTGAACTAAGTAAAATGCTTCTTCCAGGCGACCAGTGGTGCTGCCTTCCTACGAGGATGGACAGGTTATGAAGGTCAGCTCAAAAATCGCACAATCACATCACCCAACGGTTGTCCGTAACCACCAGTCGAAATACCTTTAAAACCTGCAAACTTCCGGACGTATCCCCCATGTACGTTAGCATCAAGAGTGAAACATGTATACCTTCCACCCTTTGGCTGGACCGGTCCCCTTGCAGCATAACGAATCACATTAATATGGCGTGGGTTCCGATCAGGGCCGTTACAATGCACAATTACAGATGTTTGGTAAGGAAATCTCATCTAAGCGTCATCCACATCCCACAGATTATTCTAATGTCATACCAAATTATTATATTGTGTCCGTGTGTCCTTAGTGTTTTCAGTGTTTCTTTTAGTAACCTCATTCATGTTTCTTATACTCTTATCTACAAGATGGTTATTCTTTATCGCACCAATTCCAGATAGCCGCATCATGGTAAACGGTTTTCATTTCAAGTAAATTATTCATTTTAAATGAATCTTTCAGACGCGGAAGGCCTTAAAAGTCGGACGGTCCGGGAAAATTTCTGTTGATGATATGCTCTACTTGGTCCGACGAGATCCCAAGAAGTTTTCACGTGTCAAAGAACTTCTCCTGCTAAGTGAAGAGCTTCGTCGTGCGCGAAAGGCATTTGAGGAAGATGAATTTGGTGTGCTGAAATAACGGGTTGTTTTCGAGGTGTAATTAAACAGCAGCTGTAAATAGACTTATTTCCTAATCTCAACATGTTTCACACAACAGTGACAGAATAAAAACCAAGTACCCTTGAACAACGGTTTTGTTGCCCCCAAAATGGCCGGGATTAACCAACAATTTGCAGAATTCGTGGACGTGTGAATCGACCAGTTCAACTAATAAAAACAGAAAAGCGATGGATGAATGAGCTAGCCTGGAATTGGTTAATTTACTTTATTACAAACATATCCTCCAGGATTAATCGGTTTCAATGAGGCCAAAATAATATAATGGTGGTTTCTTGTTCGTGACTACACTGTCCTCCCATAAGCGCGAAGTTTTGCGTTCAGCATCATGTGCTTGAAACCTAAAGACACAAGACTAAACGTGGGTCTTCGTTTCAGAAGGGCTTGGCAAATAGTCAGTAGTTTTCTATTTGGGCAACGTTTCACCTATGACACAAGGGCTTCATAAGTTCAAGTGAGCAGGTCACCAAGTTGGCCAGGTTTTAAGGCAGACGGAAAACCAATCAGTATGACGTCTTCATATTGGCGCACTAGATCAGTGTTGAGTGTCAATTAACGGCTCTTGTCGGCTAGTGTCGTCAAAATCTCGCATTCCTAGATTGAAGGAGTTTCAAACTGGTTCTGATTGGAAATTGTTCGAAACCCCACGGCTGGTTTCGCCCCTCTTGGGACTCATCAAGTAGGCGCAGTCCCCGAGTTTCCGCCAACCCACCCCACCCCCAACTAAATTGTCGCACACTCAAAAGCCCACAAAGACCAACGAAATCTAACACCGGCAACCGCGGGGAATCACCAATTGAAGTGGAAGATTAGGGAACCAAACCCAATCAAAATTAATTTCAAACTCCCCCAATCTATCAGCGCAAGATTTTGACAACTACACTAGCCGACAATAACCGTTAATTGACACTCAACACTGATCTAGTGCGCCAATATGAGGACGTCATACTGATTGGTTTTCCGTCTGCCTTGAAACCTGGCCAACTTGGTGACCTGCTCACTTGGTTTGATAAAGCTTTTGTGTCAAAGGTGAAACAATGTCCAAATAAAAAAACTGATTGTTTACCAAACACTTCTGAAACGATGACTTCTCAAGCGGTTCCAACTTTTTTTCTAATAGAGTTGGTTCTGTTTCACTTAGGAATAAAAATTATTTGTGGGCGGTTGTGGGATTTGTAGCATCCAGATCAAACGGTCCCCCACATGGTATGGCCCACGTGTGAGTCAATATCGCATTTGGCTTTCACTCTTAGGGCCCGCCAACATTGCGGTGTAATCGTATGAAATCCGAACTTCTGGCATGCGAGGCGAGCGTGTTACCACTACTAGTCAAAAATTGGCCAACGGTTTCAAACGCCGTGGTGCTGACTGCGACGGGTCCCTCGGTTGACACGCGGATAATTAATTGGTTGTTTTTTGAAGCAGGCAAACCAAGCGTGAACACGTTCACACGACCTAATTTGATCCAGCGATATCCAACTGGAATCCGAAGGCTATAATGGATGCCAATTGGTCTGTAGGATGTCCGGCACGACTGAATTAAGGCATTTTTTATTGAACTGTGAGGCGGTGACACAAATGCGCTTTGATTTTTGGTCCTCGGCCAACAGTGTGACACTCCAACGAGGGTGAGTTCTCGCCACAGGCGATGTCCCTGATCGGTGATTGGTCGTCGTATTTCACTACTGGTTAGTAGCTAGACGTAATTCAGAATGCGACACCATGGCCGTTTTATCGGTAGCGAATTACTACGTATTCTGACAGCGGTCTCAGAAATTATTGTACTATGTACTGGGTGCAAACACCTGGTATCTGAAGTGTCTCATAATCCATTGGAAATTTTGTGTAAACTTTCAGTGTTTGACGGCCAAGTGTTTACGCTGGGACGTTTTGCCTCTAGGCATTCACCGGCATTATAGGACTGAGTGACACGTAACGGTAGTCTAAGGAACTATGCACCACATGCCAAAAAAGCCAGAAATGGGTATGCCACCTGATTTCGCAGCGCGAAACTAGTCCGCTACTAGTCGTACTTAAGGCGAAATGGCTCAGTGGTCAGAGCGCGAATTTACTGACCGGAAGGTCCGTGGTTCGAACCAGACCTCTGCCCCTCGATTCCCCCTGTCTAGGCTTGGGCAACCTGACAGTATCCCAGCCCTCGTGCTTCTTTTGGGTGGCATAGCAGTTAGGCACCGAAAGGGTGTTACAGCTGAGCTATTATTATTATTAGTCGTATTGTGATATCACCAACTGGATATACCACAGGCTTATTGCGATGTTAACTCGTAGGTATTTTTGTTCCGGAAGAACTCCCACTGGTCAATAATCCATTCGGACCGGCCAAAAACGTCCTGTTTCCGGATGCAGTCTTTCATGGGAGGCACAAGCTTCTGAGGGTAGTTCGTATAGCAATGTGGAATGCTAAACAGATGATGAGTTAAGCATTTTTTGCAAGTGATTGTCCTTGTCTTAAGGAACAAACGGTAAAGCTAACTAAACTTCCAGCTTACGCTGTTTTGTGTCTGTTAACTCCTACTACACATCTGTCACCATTGTGGTTCGGGGTTGCACACACTGTCGCAAGTTACATCGGTTTGTCAGAGGAAAGCCTGCGAAACATTGAGCCAAATGGGCACATTTATGGCAGCGGGTCACAGAATCCCATCATGCTTTATCAGTTTTGGTGACGTCACGCACTCAAGTTGCATTGATATCTGTGCCATCGGTTTACCTCAAACCATGCGACAGTTCGCCCGTTCTGCCTGGCACCGACTCTTCCTCATCAAATGCAGCACATAGCCATAACCGGAGCAGATGAAAAATGCATTCGGTCATGCTTAACGGGAACTCGAGCAAGTTGCTAAATTACCACGGGTTGTGTGCACTGTTCTCCAGTACATGCATGAGTCGTCGACTGATCGAGGTTGAGCATTCGAGCCGTTATTTGTCTCCACACATCGCGTGGTTGCTTCACCAACGGTCTGCCGTCTTGTTACGCTAGACAACGGGTATGGGGGAATTACAGTGCTTGGTACAAGTCAACGTTCGAAGGTTGCTGTGCTTTCTCGTATTTGTGTTTAACTTCGCTCCACCAATTATTTTCATACCACCGAAAGACGGCAAATCAATATATCGTGGAGCAAAGTGCAGTCACCAGCATTCTAGAATGTGACAGTCGCATTCTGTAATACTAGTATCAACGACCTGACTCTACTGCTGAATTAGGTCAATCATTTTTGGGTTGTACGACCAAAGACCGTGCACGAGCCGCGGATGAAACGGGAAAACTGACAACGGGTATCCGAGATGCACGGGATTAGAGGGGTCGGTGTGCGAATGTAGTGCACATTTAAAACTATCACGTTGACAATAATTGCGCGGACCATGAGAAGTAATGATTGAGTGACATGAGTTGCAAGCTGAATACCTAGGGAAGACAACCATCAGAGACAACAACGCCATTGTTGACGCTGGTGGTTCACTGTCATGCGGCGACAAACCGGTGTATTTAAAGCCCTAAAATGAAAACATTCGGAAAGACTGGATGGGCGAGGGACATCGCGCTAGTTCATGTTAGGCATTCGAAGGTACCTGCATTTTCAGGAGCTCAGTTCGACAATCCAGAAACAGACTGACGATACAAACGACAGGGATAATGACTGTCGTCATTTCTTGCAATGTCTCCAGCGGAGCGCAACGTTCTAGATGACAGATTTTGACAGCACCAAACTCAGCAACAGAGCAAGCCAGACTTTACATACACTTTGGCTCAGGTCGTATCGCTTTCATGACTATTGCGCTCGATAATTTTTCAGTGTAAACTGCAAACTTTTGCTGTCTTGCAGTGATATGACCTTGGATGGAAGGATAAATAGTTGCGATGATGAGAAAACGCACAATATGGTCCGGTGTATTATGAACTGCTACGGTACATGTCGCTGACATTATCTGCCGTGCTAGGTCTTTCGGTGAATGATATAGATTATGCTTTGAGGAATACATCAGGAGAAAAGGTAAATATGGATTTCTATGGATCCTGCGAGAAGCGCTTCAAATCGAGTCTCGCCAGATATCGTTGTTACAGCGATTTATTGCTTGTTTTGGATGCACAGTTCATGTGACAATAGAGTGAAACGCCGAAATCGTTAAACTGGGTCGTTGCGGTGCTAATAACTAGAGGTAACCAAGGCCAATAATAACTTCATGATAACGCAGTTCTGCCTGAAGAAGTGACGTCAGTTCTAGTACAGTTCCAGCAAACATCGATAGGAACAAACCTAGTTACTTCCGGATGGCGGCGAACTGTATTCCTACAACTAATTCATTCAGAAGGGTATGAAGTTCATGATTTCGACTTCAGCAGTGTTGAAGGGCACGAAGTTCATGATTTCGACTTCAGCAGTGTTGGTTGATTCATTCTGAAGCGGACATCGGACTTCGAGCTTGCACACTAGTCAACAGTGAGCGATAAAACAGAGTGCATGGGCTTCTGCATAACCTTGGACACTTCGCTCCTGTTTCATACAATTTAATCATGTGAATTTTTCGAACTACGTAGGCCGATACGCTCTCAAAGTTGGGTGATGTTTCGTTTTGTGTGTGCAACGCTTTTAAGTAACCTACCACCGTAAAAATGCAAATTAAATCGCCTAGTAAGTTGGCGTCCATTTGTGAGTTGCACGCAACGTAAACCTGCGTTCCTTTGTGATTTTGAACACTTTTATTGACTTATGCATAGAAACATTATCAGAGATAGCAACATCCATGTTGACACTGTTGTACGACTACAAGGTTTGTTTAACTATATTAAATTCACTCACAAATTTTACTGGGATTCGCTAGACACCATTTCTTGCTACGCTTCCAGCCAAGCTTAGAGGTCGGGCCAACCACATCTTAGAAGGCGGATCACACCAAAAATAGCCAAGGTCCTCCTCTTCAACACCTTTCTGTCAAGTCACACGTTATCCACCCAACATCCTGTGCAGTTCTTAGTTACTCCCGGGGACACATACCGCATTTAATCGTGCCGAATGTTTCCTGTGACTAATGCAGCCCCACACTAACACCAGTTATCCCGTTACGAGTTTGTTGACGCCATCCGAATTCAACGACGCTCTTGAGACAACGGATATCTAAAGTCCGTAAACGCTCTAGATCAGTTACCCGCCGAGGCTGTCTCGTAACATTACAACACCGTCCGTAGCCTGGTAAATACAACCTTTGAAACCCAGTGATATGCCTTTGTGGTGCCGGAAGCGATCTAAGTGGTGATACGTGGTTTGCACCTTTTGGTATAGTGCGCTGACTTTAGCAGGCACACTTTCGTCAGAGCTAACACGACTTCCGAGGTATGTAAAATCCCCCACTGCTTACCCTTCAATCGAAAGAGGCACGTTCAGAAACGGCACACCATAGAGCATGAGTTTAGTTTTTTTTTAGGTCCGAATGCCTGCTAAGATATAGTGTGATGACCACTTTACTCAAGTGTTTGTACTTGGCCTCCGTCTTCAAGAATTATACTGATAATGTTTGCACCAGCAACCATCCACACACAAGTCCCTATTAACTTCCTCGATGACGAGGAATTACGGATACTTTCCGGACACCATGTATTGTAGGGAGGCTTTTAGAGAGCTTCCCATACATTCTCACAAACTTGGAAGTGGGTAAGCATGAGGGGCCGATCATGTTTACACGAATTGCCAGAAACACTAACGATAGACACAATAAGAGTGGTGACGCTTGAGTAGGATCATACACTCAAACGCCTCAGAGGCTAAAGAGTGCTCCATATTCACGGTCCCCATCAAAGATTGACAGCCCAGATGGGAAGTAGCAGGTGAACAACTGCTCGGTTGTCCGAAAGTCCGCCTTCGTTGGATAGTAGAGCCAATGCGGTGAATGATAGCTTACTGGTAAGAGACCTCGGAACAGCTAATAAACGAATCAAGTGGAACAAAACTAAGGAGAGTTCCAACTTTTTTCGTTCCTTCTTTTTCTGAGATTTTATTGGACCGGGCTTTGGGTGATGAATATAGTTGTTTGGGGTTGCGACCGGAAGGAATATATCGTTGGGTCAGCTGCAGAACCATAGTCGTATCAGAGACCCAGTACTTGGAAGAGGCCGATTGGACTGTGCTGCAGGTAGATTTTCGGACGTCAAACGCTCGTTACCACTCGATAACTGTAAGATGCCGAAGAGTAGGTTGTAATGAGTTTGTGTGAACTGTTATGGGAAGTGTAGGCAATCCTGAAAATTGCAATTAAGTGCGGTAAGGTAGTCCATGCAGGTATTTCAGAAGGGGCTTCAGGTAGTGATCGATCTGCACCACCAGCAAATGATGGCAGTATAATCCGTTTGAGTTGCGGGTATTTGGCTGGCGGCCGCCACACCGTCAGATGATTTCTGCTGTCCAGGAAATTGGCATTGCAAAGAAACAGTCTATGGTCTACACACAGCTGCAATGGCTGCCATCCGTATCTCGCGTAATCAAAAACGATCACCTAACTGAACCTTAGCGGCTCCAAGCCTACCTATATGAGCGTTCATGTTACTAGCAGCTAGAACGATGCCTGAGTCTCCCGCTCGCTAAAAAAAAACACCCATGCGTCATACTGTCATAAGCTACACGTGTATTCCGCATGTAAGAGGACCTCTGCCTCGCACAGCTCTTTTCGCTTAGCCGTATGCTGAATGGAAACAACTGAGAGGTGACAGCACATGACAGCCGCAGCCTCCCCAGATGGAGTCCCCAGGACTCAACTCACCAGTGGTTAGTGACACAGGCAAAAATGACCCGATCGGACAGTGGCGCTGGTGCATCAAACCTATCACCTTTAGTGCGTAGCTACCCAGTTACAGAACTAACTGAACACGCCATCTCCTCCGATGTTTGGATGTATCTCCAGGGCTCTCCCATTTTGTGGTGGTTACTGGAAACAATGTACTCATGGTACATGACTTATAGCTGATAAATTGAAACTGATTGAAGACTGTCTGTGGAAGATTCCAAGCTAGTCTCTCGGGTCATATAAGTAGATACAACAAACTGAGAGCGATGAACCTTTCTTGCTCGGGACTCTCAGTGACGTATCTGCTCGGTAGCCCAACATCATACCCACCCTGGCATATCCCAGCTTCGTGGTCTGCGTGCCATCACAGGCACACCCCGAAGCAGGAAATGAGCAACAGGATAATCATTTCAAATACTGTATATGCATTTCTTACAAGGCAGCATGCATCGGTGCACTGTACGGACAATAGGATTTTATTGTTTAGGATGAGAATATTAGAGGCAGCTAAGTAGACTACCTTTTTGGGTTCACAATTCTAGTTCCCGATATTTGGGGCTGCTGATAAAGACGGAAACGCGGAAATTACCACCAGGGGTGATGCAAAACGAATAAAAACTGTCAGTACTGGTGCTGGGATCAGCGAAGATTTTCTGCAATCAAATGGGGTAGTTGGAGGTATAAGAGGCGTCAGTAGTAGCCTATTTTGGTTTAACCGCACTATTATGTGCAGCAGGTAAGGTGAACTGGCTAATAGAGTTCCGCGACGGCTAAAGTGGCATAAGAGTGCCTTTGGTTGTGGAGCTCACGGCTGTGCGCCAGCTAGGATAAGTTCAGGGCGCCAACAAGACCGATTAGGACCATCCAACCCCTGACTCAAAGCTTGACCGCAAGGCAACGAGTGAGTGCCACAATGCTTCCATAGTAGTACAAACTGTTAAGCAACTGATCGCGGTTGGTGTTCCAATCCAGTCACTGTGAAGCTCTCCCACAGTATGGCTTATTGGGTCATAGGGACACACAAGCAACATGATAAGGTCAGCTCCTCGGACAACAAGGTCTTTGGGGTAGTTCACCAAGCCATTACCAAGTTTCGCCGAATATGACCAAAGAAATCCTTCATCGTTCATTGTGACATCAATCAACCTGACCTTAGTTGGTACCTTCCTTTTAGCTAAATAAACCCCGAGATTTAGACACCGCATGAAGCACAGTCCATGGGCTTAACCTTGATCAGACCAAGCAACGATTTCGATACCAAACTAGTAGTTAGCCATGGCATATGACCCGATTCCGATGAGGTTTAGAGAAACCATTAACACTGGCATAAACGAGACAACTGCAAGCCTGTTTTCGAGCGACTTTAGCTTTCAAAAGTAATCTGACAATGATCTCACAAAAGCTCAGAAAAGTGGCACGGTATAATCGTCAGACCTACTCGGGAATCAAAACAACTGCTCGTTGTCTAATTGTCCAAGGGTGTGCGGTGTACATTACCTCCGACGGAACTCACCCAAAAGAACTGTGGAATTCCCGATTTGCCATGCCACGTCATTTCCAGAATGACTGACAGCATTGTCCTGTAGCTGTTTTATTACTCAAACCAACCAGAAGGTCCGCTGCGCGAACCCAACCCAGGAATCTCGACTGCTATGCTCCAAACCTGGGTACTTTGGCAGTATCTTGGCCCTCGTGCTTCCTCCGGGTGGCACAGGAGCTAGGCACCAAAAGGGTGTTTCAGCTGAACTGATTTTATTAGCCAGAAAACCAAGACAGCAATCAGGGACGAACTTTTCTGCACTCGGTGAGAAATTCCTGCAATTCCGTTCGTTGAACATAGGTGGTAAAAAAACTTGCGGTTTTTGATGCAACGTCTCAAGCCTTGTTGAAGAAAGCCACTTTATTGGGTGCATGAGGTCTCAATGGGAACGAAACACCGTCACCGTCATCCAACCGTATTGTGAGGATGTTTCCACCACGATGTCCATCACCACTAAGACTTGGTCTCGAAAAACGGGAGTGCATGAAAGGTAAGCGAAAAGGACCTATACGGCCGTATCGCCAATTTACCAGAGGTGCGATTCAGAACCACTTAACAGTGATGTTGAACACCCTTCTCAAAGCACACCCAAGATGATACGGTTGTTCTGCAGACGGAAGGTCTCCGCGGAAAATTTCGACATTCCTTTAAGATGGTCTTTTGTCGCAGAGTAAAATCTCAGGTATAACAACGATGCTAGCGCGAAAGTCACAACCCTGATAGCTTATTCTCGTTATTCCAGGATGGACCAGATTCTTGATTGCTGTCCAAATAGTATTCCTCAAGGCGAATCAGCAGACTGCCGGGTAAGAGGAAGGCGGTGCTGGGAATACGATCAGCGCCAAATCCAAAGAAAGGCTGGAAGGTAACCAATAGAGCACGCAAGAAACAGCAGGCAGTATACCAAAGTGTTTTATGGACGTTCGGAAAATGGAAAACCGCTGGTGGAAGGGTATTGTTAAATCGCACAAATTTTCCAGTCCATGATTGATAACAATCCTAAAAATCATGAGGAATCAAAGATCCATAATTCAGTGAAAATACGGTAGTTGCTAAATTTGACCGGTTCTTAACAGACATCCAGGACTGCACCATAGGCGGACGGCTCCAACATCAAAATATAAACTGAAACAAGTGTGGTGTATTCATTTTCCCAGAACGGCAGAGGGGTTGTAAGTGAACCCAGAGAATGTGTCATCCATAAAGAGGGAGGTGTCGGATCGTCCAAGGCGTTCGATTGAATTAATGACAGATGCTGCGGAGAGAAGATAAGTGAAAGCGTCAAGTTCATGCGACAAGCAACTTTACGTTAACGATCCTCAAACAATTAAAAACAGGGGGTGTAGAATGCTGCAGAGCGAGTTGAACTTCATTGCCATCCAGTAAATTAGCCGGAGAAAATTCGTATAAAGATGCGAGTAACATTAGTGTTAACGAATAGTGTGCGCTGCCAAACGAAGATGTCGTAATCACTGTATCGTGATTTGATCACCTGCGTCAGCGTACAACTGTACGTATGGTTTTCAGGAAGACGGGCTGGAGGCAATTGTAAGTGTAACAGGGATCCGCAAGACTACCTATGAATTACAAATTCAGGAATAACGTTAAAAAGACCCGGACGTTAACCTAATAAAGCAAACTGGTGGAATTACGAACCGAATGCGCGTATCAGCATTTCTCACTAACAAGTATAGCGACCCGATGTACTATTCTTCAGAGAATATCTATTTCGTCGAACTAATTAACGGCACGGAAGCTGTGAAAAAACACAACAGACTTTTACTACTGCTAAGAATCAGGTAACACTGATACGTTGGTTCCGATCGAAGATCCGATAGTGAGTGAAATAATAGCACAATCAGTATCGTTTCACGCGTACAGTTGTGAAAAAGGTGGTTAATGATGACGTACAAAACCATGGACTTTGAGATAGCTAACCAGGATTAGTCGATATCACACCTTTCTAAAATTTCGGGCTTTATTCTTACATCGGTTAGCCAATGAACCCCAACGTTCACCAAACTCTTCAACCTCATCATTCCAAATCCTTCTGGTCCGGACACAATCCTTCCGATTTTGTGTTGAATTGGTGCACCAGAAAATAAAAAAAATGAAATAATCGTCCAGCTGCAACACCCTTCCGGTGCCTAGCTGCCATGCTACCCGAAGGGGGGCTGGGATACTGTCAGGTTGTCCAAGCCTAGACAGGGGAAGTCGAGAACTAGCATAAATCACAAAAATACCTTATTCTGAATCGTAATTCCCCACCTGACCCGACCCGAATAGGTACTGCCCGATCTCTATCATCCCCATCTCAAATCAACCCTTGCTGTGGATCCGATAAACAAAAGCGAAATTTACTCAGATGCCTCATTGAGACAGCTATAAAGATATGTTCTCGCGAGTCCATCCAAAACGATATAAAACGTTTAAGGCACATGATTTTCGTGATTCCAAACTATGCAGTCTACAAAACGGAGCCAAAAGCACGTTACTGGGGAAAAGCATCGCCATCAGCATCCGAAACAGCAAAATCAGTGTCGGTACCGAGGATTCACTGCTGTACAAACACAAAGTTTATTCAATTAAAGTGACAAAAAACAGTGGACAAGGGAGGGACCTGGTTCCAGCCTATCGAAAGCATTCTGAGGTGCCTACACATTCAAGCGCCCAATGAGAAAACCTTGAAAGGAAATGACAACACGAACGCCACTGAGACGAATCAGCCGCCATTTCTTGCAATGCATTTAGCCAAACGTAGGAAGGGTCACGGGAACCAAAACACCCAAACTATTTATCATCGCTCACATCTTTCACAGTTTGTGCGATTCTGAAGGAGGTACTGATAACACCAGTCTTGGTAGGCGATGTAGCACATGGGCGAGGTGCTTTAGTTGATGGTGCTGGCGGTTTTCGGCGATTGAATTACCTACAATCCAACCCAATTCCCGTTTTCCAATCACCTCGTTATTAATCCGTTGATGCCATCCAAAACCAACAACGCTTCTGCGGCATCAGTGGTCAAAAACCTCACATAATCTGTCAGCAGAGGCCACGCGTTGCAGCTACTTACCGTGGTCTGTTAAACGAGACCCTTAATACCCAGTGATATATCTTTTCGACGCCACAAGCGACACAAACCGACATGGGTGAATCAGGCAATCGAGATTCGTGCACTGACTTCATCAGATACACTTCTGTCAGAGGCGCCACAACTACCGAAGTAAGCTTCTCCACACCTTCCATAGATTCTCCTTGAACTGCAAGGAGTATACTTCGAGAATGCGCGTACAGACTTGAAGGTGCATGCCGGAAGATGGTATGATGGTGGCCACAACAGTGCAAATATCTATAATATCCCAGGCAAAGGCGACTTGAGTACAGATACAGTTACCAGGAGGATAGAGCAGAGTGTTGATAAGGCCACTAAAGTCTGCTTGAACTTCGTTTCGAGCCCTATCACGAGGACCCATTTGATAAACAAACACAGCTTCTGTGTTTGACCGTGTTGGGCATCACAAGCCGGTCATGCGAAAGTATTTGCGCGTCACGATACTTAAACATAATCCAGTTTCCACAAATTCTTACTCAGACACAATTTTGTCAGAGATAATAAACGTACCTTCCAATTTCCATACAGTGTGCTCCTGAACCGATCGCGAATAGTATGATTTAGATTGCTTTTGAACAGAGGCCATCAGAATACACCCATGTAACCCATTGCCTTGTACTCAAAAGCAACTTGTGTGACTTTTGAAACAGTGCTGACCTACTAGTCATTCTACTCTCGCAAACAATTTTGACTCCGTGACCAATCGAAATTCGTACTCTTTTCCTCACTTTACAACTGTAAACGTAAGTTTATTCAACCACGCAAACTCGGTTAACATGGAATACCGTTGCTTTGCGTGAGCCGCAGCTCCTATATTCGATCAAGCCCATAAAAGGAGACTGGTCTCTCTGCCCCCCTCTCCTTGACTAGCGACATCATACTTTCACTGCTCCGTCAGAATGTAGATTGTCTACCTCTAATCGGACACCTCTTCCATAAAAGATACTCGTGGTGAATAGCCTCCACTATCCCCTTAACAGCCCCAACCATCTTTTCTATTTAAGCACTTTCTACACACTTTTCATTTTCGAACTGATCTACTCACTTCTTCGTTTTCCCGAAACAGCTAAACTCTGGAAGTCTGTAACAATCCCTGTATTACAATCTTCTATGTTGTCCAGACTCGTGTTAACAAGGGTCTGAACAAGTCTAAGATATGTTGTGCCTTTATATTGTCTGGTCTTTCTATGAACACTTTCACCAGGTGATATTTGTTAAATTTGCCCACGGCTATGCACTGCATGCACTTTCTGGCGTGGGACTGAGCCGAAATTTAGTGTTTACATTTGCTCATTTTATGCAGAGTTGATGCACTCATATGGCTATTGCAAACTGTGGAAATAAAACAAATAAAAAAAAAAAAAAAAAAAAACAAACTGTGGACTGGAAGATAATGCCCGTTGAGCGAAGCTACCCTATGTTTGTTATGTAAGACATAGATCACAGTTGTGTGAGAATAAACAGGCAATCCAAAGATATGTGCTAGAACTGTGTAGAACTGGTCGAAGAGGAGTTTTTGAAGGAATTGCGTGTGAGAAATTCGGCAAATGCGCGGGCGACATCGATCAAATGATCTAACGTCAAACTGGTAGCAAGGGGAAATGCCCTAAAACAACAGCTAGCACAGGTAAAAAAAAGTGGGGTACGAGTGGCCAAAAAGGAGGGCACTGCAAATCCCCATGTATTCCACCACCTGGGAGGACTATAATGAAAATAATCGTTCCCCTATACCACCTTTTCGATGCCTAACTTCCACGCCAACCGAAGTGAGCACGAGGGCTGAGATACAGTCAATTTTCCCAAAACTGAACAGGACGAGTCGGGATGCTGAAGTCGGGTTCGAACCACGGTCAGTAAATTCGTACTCTAACCACTGAGCCATCCCGCCCCAAAATATTCTCACAGTCTTAAAAGTTGGTACATCTGCGCTTTGAGGAAAGCAACCAACGGCCACTCAAATCGGTGTCCGAGTTATGAGCTACAAAAGCTTTTGCCTCGATTGTCAAGTCAAAAGGCATCTCACAAAACCTTTGTCCGAATTTAACCCGAGTAGTCCTTAGTCAGAATTTGTCCAGGAGCGATGTCGCCAATACTTGTCCCTATCGGACGCGTTATTCTCTACACAGTGGCTGGTTTTGTTTAACCTCGGCTGATTATAACCTTCCCGATAGCAACAGCAAGTAAATCAGTTGTTCCAACTTCACCAGCTATACTGTTTTCTACCCAAACTTGGCGGACAACAATACACTTCACATTCAGGCATTTTTTTCATGGGAAAGCGTCAGTTCAGAACAACTTCCACAGCGTACAATCCTCTCGAGGGGGCGTTCTAGTGCTTGATGTTCGCTCATCGAAGACTAGCGTACTGGATGAGCAATGGGCAGCACAGAGCGTCATCATCATCATCACCAACGACAGCATGACATCAGTGCTCAACACCGATGCTTCACTGCCGTACAGCCATGACTTATTTGAAAGCCTTATTGTAAAGAAAAGAATAAAGGTGGACCAAAATATTCTCACAGTCTTAAAAGTTGGTATATCGGCGCTTTGAAAAAAGCAACCAACGGCCACTCAAATCGGTGTCCGAGTTATGAGCTACAAAAGCTTTTGCCTCGATTGTCAAGTCAAAAGGCATCTCACAAAACCTTTGTCCGAATTTAACCCGAGTAGTCCTTAGTCAGAATTTGTCCAGGAGCGATGTCGCCAATACTTGTCCCTATCGGACGCGTTATTCTCTACACAGTGGCTGGTTTTGTTTAACCTCGGCTGATTATAACCTTCCCGATAGCAACAGCAAGTAAATCAGTTGTTCCAACTTCACCAGCTATACTGTTTTCTACCCAAACTTGGCGGACAACAATACACTTCACATTCAGGCATTTTTTTCATGGGAAAGCGTCAGTTCAGAACAACTTCCACAGCGTACAATCCTCTCGAGGGGGCGTTCTAGTGCTTGATGTTCGCTCATCGATAACAAGCGTACTGGATGAGCAATGGGCAGCACAGAGCGTAAACATGCAGTTTATTGAGGATGTATGTTAGCTGTGCCTTACGTGCGTTCAATGGGTGTTTAAAAGCCTAGTAATCGGTACCAGTCAGGGAGCACAATTACAGTTTAATAAACTGGTGACTATGCTTCTCTGCTTGATGATCACGACAACCAATAGATTAAAAGTCAGGAGAAACTTGGGCGTACGAGCCCCTGTTGAGGTGACGTTTGGAGAGAAAGTACCGTATGAATAGAAAATGAATTAGTTTTCGAGTAGGGAGCAGACATACTGACCTGAAATGGGCAAACATGTGAATTCCGGTGCAACATGCCTTGTATCAGCAAGCGACGAGACCAGCGGAGTGAACGGAGGTCTAATCCTACGCGCTAACAGTGCAGCCCAGTCCATCTTTCTGAAGAAACAATGAGAACGGATTTCTTCGAAGTCCAGCCGGCTTCCCAGTCGTTCTTCCTTGGACTTATGCAATAGCTGGGAGTAGATGGAGGGGAACATCAGCTTAGAAGTTATGATATTGTATTACAAGTCACACACGTTGCGTAAGCCCACCACGGAAACAGAAGAAACCTCAGAACTGTATTTTTGTGCTCGAGATGTCTTCACTCCCTTACAAATGGCTGCCATTATTCAAGACTTCAATAACAACAATTGTAACCAAACCAACAGGACTTTACAATGATGGGAACGTTGTCACTCCATGTTTCTTAA
>NW_008751762.1:59317-78261 GCF_000715545.1 Opisthorchis viverrini
CCATTTTTAACGTGGCTAGAGGCAGGTTACGCGCAGTCAGTGAGTAATTTCTATCCACTTGAGTAGTCTTGCTCCTCTTATTTATTGTCACCGAAGAAGGATAGGTTGAACCTGATTTTTGCAGCGTATCGAAATACCGGTGAAAGGAAGAAGGCCTTTGCTGCGGATTTATCTATTAGAAAACGTCAACTGAACAGTTACAGACTATTGGACAGGAGAGCAAAACTCTCATATGCATCTTGTTTACAAAACTGAATATCCATCTTCTCCTTGACCGCGTCTTCCTGAACTTTCCTGGATATTCATTGACTGTTACTCAACTGCAAGCAAATGCTACAAAACGACTCCACAAATTCCGTAATAGATCTCACTTTCCAAAAGACGTAAAGAGCAGTTACGAGAAAACATACTACTCGCACCGGTAGCTCAGTCGTGTTAATTTCGTGGAACAGATAGACAGCCGCATGATCTACAGCCAATGGACTGTATTTCCTCTGTTTGTACAGATCACCAGCATTATGTTTTGGGTCATAGGGAAACCTGAATTTCAGAAGACTAATGTGGGAGTTGAGCGCAGTGCCGTGATTTTATCAGTGACTGCTGGACGCACCCGAGCATCGAACAGTTATAGACACTCCTAAAGGGTCTGTTAAACCGCATCAGAAAAGAACTCCGTTCAAACCAAGAGACAGCAAAGCCGCTGGTCACGGAGAATAACTCACCCCCAAGAGTATCTGTTTCGCCTCCTCACTGATGTTGTCTCCCAACTTGACCGGTCTCGTCAGTATGGCTTCATGCATCTTCCGCCGATTTGTATCGAAAAATGGAGGCAAACCATACAACATCTCGTAGAAAACTGTGCCCAGACCCCACCAATCAACTGCATAACTATACTCTCCCGCTCTGATAGACTCTGGAGCGAGGTACTGCAAGCAAAAGTAGAGCAGTAAATAGTGGCTTGGAGCGATCACAAATGGTGATAATAAGTAAACGAAATAGAGCGAACGGAAAAGTTGTGACAATATCCAAGGTGGTTGACACCAGAGTTGTGTACAAGTAACTACAAGTCACTAGTTAGAAGAAACACGGCAAGGAGGAAATGTTCTTTAACTCTCTACCCATAACAAAAACAAAAAAGTAACAGTTCAGTTGTAACACCCCTTTGGTGCATAGCTGCCGTGCCATCCAGAGGAAACACGAGAACTGAGATATTGTCAGGATGCCACCGCTTAGACAGGTGCGATCGAGTTCGAACTACGACCTTCCGCTCAGTACGTCAACGCCTTCACCACACAGCTATCGCAAGCTCCTGAGCTACTGTAGGAGAGCGTGGGACGGATCAACGAGCCGGTACGTGAATTCTAGTTGCCCACGCTTCATAATCAACAATAACGCACACATGCCAGTTGTTCCATTTTCCCAAGAAGCCCACCTTCTATCCGGGAGTGATCGAAAACTGAACTGTCATCGTTCTTACTTGGAATATGGGTAGGTAAACAAGAAGTGAGAGCTAGTACAAAACTTCAAGGGGCTAATTCAAATCCTGAAAACGTCATCGCTCCCGCACACAATACACAAATTTCCAGTGAAAAAATCATTAAGAGTATATCAAAGTCGAAGAGTTCTCAGCAACCTTGTGAGTAGTTTCCTTTATGAGAGTGCCTACCCCTTAGAAAGAGTAGATACAAAACGGCTCCTTGTTTCCTACAACTTGTTTACGCAATATCAGATGACTCCGGTTATTCCTAAATTATTTTTGCCGTTCCTTCCACAGTATAGTAGAAACTTAACCTCGCCTGGGTTGTGTGCTTCCAAACCCGGGCCCAAAATCTATTCTGGTGCATATTGTAAACTGAAGTCAGTGGTAATCAGTCCAGAATCTACTGCCAGTTGGCAAAATTACAGAGGGAGACGCTGTGAAACAATGTGCCGCCTGACGTAAGTGCATGACAGGCTTGTGTCCAGCTGATCGAAATAAGGACACTTTATACTTGAATGAAGGAGCACTGATGTCCAGCTTGGTATCGGGAAATCTTGAGTGATTGAACAATAACTGCAAACCGAGGGTTTCAGAGTCCTTTTCGAATTTGGCTTTGGTAACCAAGTAAAGAAACCACTCCAAGTAACAGTCCCAGCGCTCCCGATAGAATCTAATGAGATGGTTTAGCACCCACTTCAATGCACAACCCCCTAAATCCCCAAAGATGCATGGGATGTGAGATAATGCCACGTTGTCCAAGTCCAAAAAAAATCAACTGGAGAACCAGGGTGGGATCTGAACCATGGATTTCCCGGTCAGCAGCTTGCACTTTAAAAAAAGTAGTGCGTAAAAATGCCTGATGATTTACTGATTTCATCGTAAGAGACACCAGACTAAGTTTGGTCAAAGCTTCTGTGTTCAACTGCAGCACCCTCTCGGTGCCTAACTGCCGTGCCACACGAAGGTTGCACGAGGGCTGGGATACTGCCAAGTTACCCAAGCCGAAACAGGGGAAGTCGAGAGGCAGAGATCGGGTTCGAACCACGAGCCTTCCGGTCAGTAAATCCGCGTTCTAACCACTTGGGCCATCTCGCCCCCCCCCCACTGACTAAGCACAGAAAGCAACCGTAAAAATGGTGATGTTGAGATGAATTCATCGCACTTTTCGCCATCAGACAGATGATGGATGTCACTAAAGCGGCCCAGGTTATATCAAATAGATGTTCAGCTTGCGGCATAGCAATCCTTTTCAGGTCACTTTGATGTGGCATGTTGTCCTTCTACCATTTGGGCCAACCCGCTCTTCTGTGTAGAGCTACCAGAAATTTTCTGTACAGCTCTGCAGGCACAGAGACAGCAGAAGGAGGAAGGCATAAGCGTCAAGATGGCATGCCGCCAACAGACCAACTGATGATTACCGAATGATGCTGACATTCGTCTTGACTAAATTTGTTACAAGGTGGTGAAAAGAAAAACAGGAGGAAGACCATACCTCTGGGGTGCCACAAACTGTTCCGGTTTCCTGTGCTCCGTCAGCGTTCGTACATAAGCCGAAGTCAGTCAGCACAATGTGGCCCTAGAAGGAAAGTATAAAAAACAGCTGCTAGCGCAAGAATTCTTGTTCAGGTTGAGAAATATAAATGGGAGACACAACTAAGTATCGGAATAACATAATGAGGTGCGTGTAAAAGTTCAATAAAGTCTGTGAACGGACAAAGATGAATGAAACTGCTTGATCGATACGATTACTCTAATGGCTACATGTAAAAACTGTAGGGAGGGGCTATTTCAAATGAATCATGTACCAGGGCTAGCAAGCCAATGCCAAATGAAGCATCGGGGTTATACGAACTTGAAGCTGTCAACTGCAATAACGGACAAGCTAAATGTGGGCGAGGTCTCCATTTTTTCAACCAACTGTTTCAGATGCAATTTATCCTCAGAACACCTGGAACAGAGATGTGAGATGCGCTACTCATAGCCTTGTGGATTTTATGCTACATTTAACCCGTAGAGGCTAACAATGGTCCAATCAGGGATTTGCGAAATTAAAAAAAATTTGAACCAACCAATTCTTCGTGATCAAATGGCGAACAGACACTGGCTCGTCCACCAGTGCTTGTTGGGACGTGCGACCTTGCTTCGGTCAATATCGCCGTATGCGCTAGTGTCACAAATAACTACAGTGACATTCCAACATGACCATCCAACTTGATTGAAGTGAAAAAACGTGCTTGATAACATAGAGATGCACTGATTTTTCCACTTTACCTAGCATTTGATTAGTATAAATGAATAATCGATTTTGGGAGAGGACTTTAGGTTTTTCAATTGCGGTTTCGTCTTATAAATGAGGTCAACCTCTCGGAAGGCCAAAAAGCATTCTAAAGCAGTGTCCCCTTGCCGATAGTCGCCAATCCTGTGCATCTCACATATCTCTAGGGGTGTTCATGATTCGCGACCTCCTGGGTAACATCGGCGTCGGTCGACTTGTCTTTAATAAAGATGCATTACGTGCCGCAAGTAAACATCTCTAAATAAAGGACTGCATCTTCTAAAAAGGATTATGAAGGCTAAAATGGAGATCAGACAAAAAACTAAATGGAAGTTACCGAATTCAAAACTGGTATTGAGCTTGGGATCACTTCTTCTACCAAGCAGAACTTCATTTTCGTGGATAACACAGGTCTTTCGTAAAAGAAACATCTATTTTTCAATCAAAACTCAGAACGAGAATGATTTAGCACAAGGATACCCACAGAAAAAGTGATGTCTACATAGAACCACCTCGCAATAAAATGGCCATGGGTTGCGTGGAGGAAAGCAGCAGGGAAAGAAAACGGGCCGAGGGTGCATGCTACACAGATAGATTGCTTGCCTACAACAGAAACTGCTGTCAAACACATATAAACGCGGGACTTTCATTACAGCGACACATTGTAAAATGTATAATCAAGTTTGTACCAATCGAGGGACGGGATTTCAGCTAAATAGGGAGCAGGGGCTGGACGGGATGGATAGCTCACCTGACCATCTAATAGGATATTTTCGGGTTTGAGATCGCTTAGGAGATCAGACAAAACATGAACGTCAAGGATTTGATCACGGAAACGCACTCTTAAAAATGGTTGCGTAGCTTTCCAGAAGTATGCAGGAAAAATCACCATGTGACGAAAGTACTACGGGGCAGAAATATGAGATAACTTTTTGTCGATAAGAACAGCCTGGTATACCATTGCATCAGCACTCTGGGAGAAAATTATCAACAGAGTATTTGGCAAAAAGGATTACATGTTTAGAAGTTCAAGGAAGTAGAGCAAGTAGAGCAGGTAACAAATGCAATCCCATAAATGCAACATAGGTCCCACAGGAAACAAATGATTGTATCAGTTTTGTACTTGGTTATCTATAGTCCCCTAAACACTACTCTTCGCGTGCTACTATGTACAGGGGCAGTCTAGCTCTTGAGGACTACGTACAGAGCCGAATGTTATCACACCGAAAAAGCACGCACACACCACCTAGTCATTCCCAATTTGTGTGCAAACCGACCGAATCAAGCAAATGAAGAACGTCATAGCGTTTAAAAAACTTTGGAAATACATGCTCTGCCGAGAAACCGTTAAACTGCAACACACTGCACCTCACGAGTAGCAGCCTTTGTAGGTCAACTGGAATTTTACGTGTAACATTCACTGCTTTTCGCGTGCTGGTTTCGAATAATTTGGCATGCAGAAACAACGGGTGTGAACCTGTCTACTTTTATTCACCGGTTCGCAAGTTGCCGTTGCGTCTGTTGTTACTATTTAGCTACTTTGTCGTTAGTAATAGATCAAATTACTACTATCGTTATTATTACGAGCAGTAGTGTTAGTACCACTATTATTATTATTATTATTACTATTATTATTATTATGCAACACAGTAAGCATTCAGATATCACAGTTTGTTCTGTCCCTTCGGGGTCGAGTGTACCCTGAAACATAACCAGAAGTTCAGAAGCCCAGGATCCTATGGAACGGTACAGTCCACATGCCAATTTTTCAATGTTCGCGTGTATCAGCGGACGAATGACAACTGTTCAACGGTACAGTCCGTGCTGCGGTAGGTAGATACTCGGGAAACGGTCTATCACGAGGGATTTAACTGCGATCGACATTTTTGAAAACATGATTTTACAGACAAAAGCTCACCGGTAAATGATCTTCTCGGAGTGCAAATAGCCAAGGGCGCACGCAATTTCAGCCACATAGAACTTGGCCCGCTCCTCCGTAAACCGTTCACGTTGGATATAGGAGTACAGCTGCCAACGTCGCGGACCATGATAGACGAAGGAATGAGGGTGCACGGGTTTGGTGATTTCGATCGAGCAAGACTAGCTTTGAAAAATGTTCATACTTGACTGCGAAAGGTTCATCATCACGATATGCTAGCCTAATAAACATGGCAGGGAGAAGTGTATCCTACTGATGGACGCAATCCAAAATAACAGACCACGCTACCTTTCAAGAGATTATTAGTGCCATATACCACAGGGGAATCCAATAACACGACGTATTAAAAGACATTTAATACTTACTTACTACGGTTTGGAAGAGTGTATCACATAAAATGCAACAGCATAGATTCATAAACATGGATAAACATAAATACCAGCTCACCTCTCCACCATTCACATAGTCCATAACAAAAAACAGCATCGAGGCCGACTGGAACGTGTAGCGTAGCTTACAGAGGAATGGATGCTGTAAACTTTTGATCAGGACGTTCCGTTCACTCATGACCTGTTGCACGCCACTGGGACGTTCGATTTGTTGCTTTTTCTTCAACACTTTGATTGCAAAGACTCCGTTGGTGGTACGAGAGTTGGCAAGATAGACCTAAATGGAATATTACGGATGTGACCATAAAGAAGTGAATAAAGGAGGTTGACGTGGACCTGATCTTTTCATTTTTCTGACACGAGTCTAAAGAAAAGCAAGACGAAGAAACCTTATCGCCAAGCATAAGGAATTCAGTACCACCGTGCTGAAACGTGCGCGGTACACCATGCAACGAGTTTGCTTAATGCGCGCCAGGAACGAGAGACCACTGACCTGACCAAAAGCTCCCATTCCAATCTTCTTCACAAGCACAAAATCCTCCGGTATTGCTCTACAGATGAGGTTGCGGAATTCAGAGGAAACAAAATAAGGACAAACCTTTTGGCTTCCGTTGTCTCCATATCTACTTGAGCTGTCTTGAAGGTAAAAAGTGTAATCGGTACAATTCAACTTACCAGGGGCAGACCAGGAGGACACAGTTGATCCAATCCCAAAAATTTCTTGACACAATCCCTGGAAAGCGAAGAGGCGTAAGTGGATGGTAATGCTGACCGTAACTTACTGTGCCAAATACTGTGGATCCGTGATGAGTTCATTTATGAAAGCTTTCAGTTGCTTAAGTCGTTTTCTCCCGAAGCTGGGATCAAACATGTTTTTTGTAGGTAGCTTTAGTTTGCAATCGGTAGATGTTAATCGCAGCTTTAGAGAACGTCAGCAAAACGAGGTAAACTCACTGCGTTTAGAAGCAGATTAAAATCTCCAAGCTGTTTAACCACACACCATTCCTTGGCATCACTTTGGAACCGCACAGCGAATAACTTGGGGATGCAGTGAAAGAAATGGGAGATTAGGAACCATAGGTTCGTATAAAAGAGAGGGATGGGTCAATGGATCATATAAAGCGGGAAGAAACGATTTAACAAGTTCTGACCAGCAATCCTTCCTCAATAGCACTGGATAGACTAGAATGTCAGAAAAGTTCGAAAGAACACTTAGACATGGCTTTATTGATGTTGACAAAGGCTTCCAATAATTTCCATATCATGACCATTTTGGTGTTGGTGGAGTACAAATAAGGCCGCCAAAAACTACGAGTCAGGTCTTCATACCTAGATAATCAGTCTGAGAAGCCGCAAATCGAAACTAAAAAAATATAGAGGAAAAGATGAGCACCACAACCTGAAGGGAACCCTGATATTCAGAGGCCAAAATGTAAGCCCCCCAGCAGGAGATCCAGTCCCTTGAATCTAGGCCCGACGGATCGAATGCACTTATCCGGAGTTTGGAGACTCGGCAGAAAACAGCCTAATTATCCTTCTATGGAAAGGGCGAAGCTGTTGGAATGTGGGTTCGTATTAAATGGCTGTGAAGCGTAGCGCTGATTAGTGATAGGCAGTAAAGGATAAGACGGTGTGCGAATCGGCAACAGGATGTCTTTCGAACAGGTTTTCAGTCATAAACGAAGAAACTTAAGGTGAAAATCATCGAGAACACCTACGCTCTTGTAACATCATGGTTTCATCCTATGTTACGGAACCTATTATTAGGGTCAATTGTCCAAGGTAAGCAAACACGGTAAGCCTGTGGATGCTTTTTAATCTAGCTTATCGAGTTCACAGATTCCTTCTTAAATATTCAGCCCAGACTGGCAAGTCTGCGAAGAGACCAGAACCATGCATCGTTGTACAGCCGCTCGTGGTCGAACGGTCGAGTGTTCAAACTACTAGCCTGCGTGTCACGGGTTCGAGACTCTCCGGAATTAGATTGGCGAGATGAACCACCTCTTCGTGATGCCGACTGGATAGCCTGGACATCAGTCTGGGTGAGCTCAGAGTTCAGACAGGGCTAACCACCCTGTCTGGTTTCAATGTGCTGGTTACTTTCGGCAATATACACTACGAAACATCTGGCGCCACTGCACCGGTTCCAACTAGTACATAAGAGAGACTCATGGGACTCACGTATGAGGAATGTGGCGATTGCTGCAAATCGAAAGCTGGCTTGGTAGCCCACTATCCAGTTCACGACAATGAATGTGTTGGTACGAACGTGGTAGCCCAATAGTCATGCGCTGACTGTTCCCGCCTTCTTAGGACGAAAATTGGCCTGAGTCAACATAACCGGTATGCACATCTCACTCAGCATAATGCAGATAAACTTGGCCGAGTATGGTATTCCGGTACCCGCTGGCGCCTGGCCAACAATTTATATCCGTCCTGTGGAACGCAAACTGCGCTATTCGCGAGTTTGGAGAAGTATTCTCCTGGTCGATCGGCTATCAGCATCAAAGCAGGTTACGGGTGCGCAACTGGCAAGCACAACAGGACGAATCACCACCTAGTGGTCCTGACCAAACTATGGGTCGAATAGCGATCTGCTCGTCAGAATTCGAAGACTATAGCGTTTGGTTTAAATAAACCGTGGGCTGCGCCGTGTCACTCGCTTGCTAGCATTGACCTTCTGGTAGTTGCCCGAGGTTTGCGGTCTGGCATTATGAGACCAAAGCAAGTCCTGTCGTTTCTAGGCCTCCAAGCCTCCAGGACGTTTCCACACTCCTGAAAAAATGTATCCCGATGACGTCGTCCGCCAGTTCGTTGGATCCCGGTCAACCGAAGGCAGATCCACGGAGCCAACTATGCCGCCATCCAGACCCTATAACATCAAAGACGGAAAGATGCACTGTCTGCTGTGCTCGATGGGTCATGAAAGGTTTTATACAAAGGTACCTGCGGCCTACCCCTGGATGCCGAGCACTATTGGAAACAGGTGCTCTCAGCTCCAAAACACGCGGATCGCGTAGTAGTAACATCCGACTGGAGCCTGACCGAGCCAACTGCAGGAGAGGAAGTCGGTCGTACGATACGTCTAATGGGTAATTCGTCCCCAGGCCTGGACAAGCTTACGCCCAGGATGCTCACCAGTTCATTGCTAACGTGCTCGCTGGGTATTTCAACTTTCTCTTGTTATCTGGGGAATGTTCCTCACATCTGTAGCGTGCCCGTATTACCTTGGTTCCGAAGGTCCCAAACCCGACTTCATCGCACCAACTGAGACCGATCTCCGTGTCATTTATTCATGTCCGATGCCTTCATAAGGTGCTTGCTGATCACTGAAGTCGTAGACTGCAAAGGCCCTCACACCAGTTTGCATTTCTACATCCAGACGGTTCTTTTGGAAGCTACATCCCTGTTACATACCCTGCTTCGTCACTCTTCAGAGTCAGCGTCTAAACTCAGCTTGGCGTTTAATATTTTGAAAGCGTTTGATTCGGCTGTGTATATTTCTGTGTGTATTTCAAGAAATCACGAGATTGACATTGGAGGGCAAACTCAAAGTCGATTGTTGTGGTTTTTCTAACTAGCGTCAGGAACGATTCAAAGTGATAGTGAGCTGAATCTAGATTACAGATCAGTTGCGTTGCCGCCAATTCGGCTGTGGTGGCCCAGGTTGATTATGGCGTCAAAATAGACAGCTCAGATCAACACAGAAGGCGTCCCTCAATCAATGGAAATTTGTTTAAGAAAAGGAACGAAAGATAAAATGTACTTCAGATCACCGAGCCCTGTTGCAGAGCACACAGCCTTCACTCCGGCTCACTCAACTGCAAAAACAATTGAACCAATGTGTAAGAAGCTTATAGACCTGTAGTCTCAACAAAAAATCTCGACAAAATCTAAGTTTACCCTGAAAATGAAATGGATGGACATTCGTGAGGTATCACTATCTTTGTATGAGAATTACATCCTAAACCCGACCAAAGTCTGACAGACTTATGTGGTGGTCGGGCTTGAATACTTTTATGTTATCGCGAAATGAACTGGCTGGAACTCAGTGCTACAAGGCGCAACCACGAAATAAAGCCAAAAGGGAAGTTGCAACATACAAAGTAGCGGGACCGTAATATGAGACGGTCTGGGGGTTAACTCGTGCTGTTGTTTGCGCGGGATTGGGGTGAAGGTATTTCCTCCAGGCAATCAGCATGCCTATATTTATGAAAGCAGTGATGCTGCCCCCCCCCCAACCGACTTGTGGGTTAGATTATTGAATTAGATGATAAGGGCAGGTTCCCATACCACTATCTTCTGGGTCAGATTTGCGTCAACGACTCAAGATTCATGTGAGTTCTTTAAACCAGACCCCATTTCAGCCATGTAACCTAAGTTGCTTACAACCAACCCAGATGTTTCATGCTTCAATCTTCGGGCACCTGGTGAGCTTGGTACAATGGTTAATAGTGCCAATGGCACGGAGGTGGCACTCACCCACAAGACTAAGCTGTTGTCTGGTTTAATTAGGATCAATGCAAGAAGATGCCGCAAACGGTGTCTATTTGTCAAGTCAACACAGCCATAGGATAAACCTCTGAAGCTGAGAAATGAAAAATCAACTACAGAGCTCGCCTCCACCGCTGAGTTCATACCAATAACCGAAGCTAACTGGTCAAACATCAAAGAAGCAAAGAGGCGTGACCCTATTGTGAGGGAGCTAACCCAACTGGTTACTAACGGCTGGCCGCAAAATAAAGCAGATTTACCAAAGCACTTGAAGCCCCCCTCCCTCACAACGATCATCACCAATGTTACATCGAACAGGATGTGCAGCTTAAGGGTGAACGTACAGCGGTGCCGACGGAAATCAGAAGAGACACGGTGAGGAAAGTATATATGGCACATTCCGGTAGCAACGACAGCCTCTTCCGGGTCCAGGAACTAGTTTACTGATTGTGTGGGGCGAGATAGCTCAAGTGGTTAGAGCGCGAATTCACTGGTCGGAAGGTCCGTGTTTCGAACCCGACCTCTGTCTCTCGACTGCCCTTGTCTAGGCTTGGGTAACCTGAGAGTATCCCAGCCTTCGTGCTTCCTTCGGGTAGCATGGCAGCTACGCACCGGAAGAAAGTTACAGCTGAACGACTTTTTTACTGGTCATGTGTGACTACCATATAGAAAGATACACAACGCAGTGTAAGTTACGTCGAGCACATGAACCAAAAGCAGTCGAAGGAACCGGCGCTTTCACTCGAGGTGTCAGCTCAGTCCTGATAAGTAGGTGCAGTAGACATGTTTATGCATGTCAAAAAGCATTACCTATATATGACAAACTATTATGGTGAGGTTGAGTAACTGACAACCGTCAATACAACACGCTTCGTCAACTGCACGTGTTCACATTTTGCTAGGCATGGTATTCCAGAACTACGGCCTAATATGGCAGACGACAATTTACAGGTGAGGGGTTTCGAAAAATCCGCGTAAAATGGAGATTCGTTCATAATATTGGCAACCCATATTGTACCAAAGCACGGTCGGGGAATAAATTGAAGAGACGCATTATGACTATTGTTCGTGCCCCATGCTATTGGAGCAACGCATACATCGGACACACTGCCTCAAAGGATGTTTAGCCGAAGTACGCAGAATTCCTGAACCGCTGAACAATGCACACATTGCTGAGAGATTACAACTGAGGGGAGCTCAGAAGACGCATTACGATCTAAGCGCGCACCAACTAATTGACCCGGAGGAATGAGGAAGTACGAGTACAAAGTGTTCCTAAAAACCCCCAACTCGTGCAGAAGAGAGTACATAAGGGCAGAGTACTGGTACCACTCACATCATGTGAAAGACAACAGTATGATCACGAGAAGCAATAGGGTTCCTTTGAGAAACAACCACATACAATAAACGGTCTCCCAATGTAAGGTACTATAGGACTGATCAAGAACCGAATCAGTCACAATCATGTGAATTCGAATAACCAATTCTGGGTTTGGACACTAATAAAAAACACAGTGACTTCGCTCAATAAACTGAACTTCTATAGGTGACCGGAAGCCCTTTCTTGATCGATTCCCGTCACCTGAGGTTACCACCTTTAGTGGTGCAAGAAAAAGCTGTCCTCTCAGCATTTCTCCTCAAATACGCTACTGATGTGCTACTTGAAAATTATCCACCCGCCTCGGAAAACTCGGTGATCGAAATTACCCGTTGCGTTTGCTCACAGGCATTGAGTAAGGAGATGCTATTGTCTCCCTTGGTTACCGTTCACTCATGCCACATATATCGCGCTATGAATTGGAAACGTGGTCTCTAAGTTCAAAAAATTTACGAAAGCCCGCGGTAATTCATCTTCGGCAATTACGGATGGGAAAATCTGGTTGGAAATGCTAGGGTATGCCAGATGGTTATAGGAAGAGAGCACTCTAGTGCGATGGGTGGGCTACTCATGCCTCATAGATTACCTTGGTTAGCACATACACTTCGCATGCCAGGAGACCACCAATCTTGAAGAGCTCTTTTCGCACAGCAGTGCATTGGACGGAAACGAGCGAAGTCGGTGATCTGACAGGGAAGTACGAAAGCATTACGCAGTAAGCTTAGTCACCTTGACAACCTCCTCCTCCTTGGATGACGACCCCTGGCCAATGTTACTGGCAGTTGTGGCTAATTCACAAGTCAGCGGCACTGCTGCTACGCATCAATGCGTAGCTACATCATTTCCTATTCATTCGAACAACTAGACTGATTGAACTCTATCTAAACGACTACGTCGTCTCCAATGACTACATCTCTCCTAATATCCTATTTTCCACGTGGCAATTGGAACCAACATGACTTTTTTTCAGTTTTTTCTCACTCAAGTACAACGCAACCTTAGTAGATGGTTTTTAGCTGATAAACTGAAACCGGACTAAACTGAACGCATACCGAACATACGAACAAAATATGTCAGACTGGATGGACTGTACCCTACCATGGTGTAACGGTTTGCGCAGCTCAGTGATCCATTGAGCTATACTGGGGGGCGTCCTCCCCCTCCCTCTCCCCGCTGCATACAGCAGGGCACGTAGGCGAAAAAAGGCTACCACTGACGCCCTCCTTTTGTACTGCAGTGAAGCATTGGTGTTGACCACTGATGTCATGCTGTCGATGATGATGAACAAAATATAAAATGCGCACAAGGTTTATTTAAATAATGAAATACTTGACTACGTACGGAGCTAGAGATATGGTCGTTCCTACACTACGGAGATACAGTGAAACTTCGATTAAAGTTACAGCCTTGGGTAGTGAGTGGATAATTAAGTATCCTGCGTGTGATCCAAGTCCTACGGTTCTAGCAGTGCATGAGACTGTCAAGGTGTCGTATCCACTACCCAGTAAGCATTCAGTGTGAGAGCACCTATAGAAAAGGTGTACTATTCAGTGCTTGTGAAGCATAAAAGGGGTGATCACAAACACGATGTGTGGAGGCAATGTGCTAATGGAACACAGAAGCCAGGAGAAGAACACAGGCTAAACTAAATAAATCGGATTAAAAAGAGCGACTCAGCCACAAGTACCATAAGCTGCTGACAACATACCGTGCACTTCTTGCCATCAATGTAATTTGTCTGATCCGTCAAGCTGAGTAAAGTGATGGAGTTGATGGACATTATGGAACGCTAGGTCAAACAGTCAGCCTCGAAAGCTGAAACAAAAACAGATTCGATCAGTCCACAACAAACGATTCAACCCAGCACAAGAAAACTGTAACAAAACATTATGGATATGATAGGAGCGGCTGAGAAAGCAGTGCCATAGAAACAACCATGACAAGCACATGAATTCATTGCATTCCTGGCCACTAGCTACACAGTACATGCAGTAAGTGCTTTCGTGATCCCACGGTAGTACTGGAACATATCGAGTACCTCACAGGAGGTTCTTGAGAAACGTAAGAAGCCCTACAGTGAAAAGAAGAGCAAAAGGATGGGTGGAGGAGGGGACCTAGTGCTGTCCTATGACAATCATTCCGAGGTGCCTACACCTCCAACTGCTCAATCAGACAATCTGGAAACAAACTGACAGCACGAACGCCATTGATATCGATTAGCCGCGATCCCTTGCGACGTCTCCAGTTAAGTACAGGCGGAGTCACGGGGAACCCATCCTGGAAGGCGCACAACACCAACAACACCCAAACTCTCCAGGATCTCTTTCACGCCCTTCTGCCAAATCATGCGTTGTCCACCTCGCGGTTTGCGCCATCCTGAAGGAGGCACGGAGAACAACACCGATCTCGGTAGACGGTGTTTCGGCATGCGTAGCATATGACCGATTCATCCTAGTCGGTGAGGCTGGATGTTTTCCACGATTGGAATTCCTGCAGCACAACCAAATACCCGTTTTTCAATCACGTCGTCACTAACACGTTGACGTCATCCAAATCCAGCCAGGCTTGTGAGGCACTGAGCCATCTCTTCGACAGAGAAGCATCAGTGCTGACAGTATGCTGTCAATGATGATGATGATGAACTCACCGGCTACTCTCGATAAGGTTTGGCAAATAACCATGTCTGAAAAAATATCGAGATATGTTTACTTATTCAAGCATAGCACCACAAGTTTCTTCCCAAAGGCTGCATCAGATCAGAAGCAGTGACGAAATAATGCCAACTGAGGTTTGCTTTTATAGGTTAGCCTAATGACATCGGCCTGAGTAATATTGATCCATTCTCCAAATCGTCTTACTTCCCAATTTGCCATAATGGAACTCTGTAGTAGACGATGGACTGATCTGGTCGCGAAACGATTGACCAGAGCGCCAACTCACCCCACTACTACTCAAGTCGTTAGTGTTTAATGTCTCCTTGAGCGGTGCTACAGCGATTCGCTGTTTTTACGGCGTGGACCGATAACCGTGGTGTGACAGTGCCCTCTATAGCGCATGAGAGACTCCTCCATTGCAGAACACCCAATCACTTTTAATGGTCTCACGCACGTTAAACCCTCAGTGTTCTTCCGAATACAGATGGTTCTTAGTACCTTGACATTGAGTGGCCTGTACAGCACTGAAAGAAATCCAGTCTTATCCGCATCACGTTTGTCCTCGGTTGTCTGGTGGTCCGATTTGTAGTTGGTTCTAACCAGATGATCGTATACAAATGGATACGGTATTGTAGCGCAAGACAGTTCAAAGTTAGCTAACCCTCATAAAGTTAATTTTTAGCATACGGCTAAACGAGGTGAAAAGATAGTACCAGATAAGATTACATGAAGCCTCCAATCGTGAATCCTGATATCGATCCTGATGAGCAGGTCGGTTATATAGAAGATGATAGTGACGGGAATACTGTGGGTTTTCTGGGACTCCGGAGAACGATTCGTGTAGGGGCGACGTTGTTTCACTGCGCTGTTTATTGTAGTTTCAGTTTCATCTTTTGCCATTTACTGTGCTAGTTACTACCGTGACTTGCCATCACTTGAGCAGGTGTTGTTCTTTCGTGAACGGCACCTTACTCTTCGCCGGTTCAAAAGTTGCAATCGGTCCGCCCACAAGGTAAACCCAAACAGAAGCTTGGTTCAAACATTACCGGGCGATGTATACAAGCAGACAGCGTCACGTGGCTAACAGCGCAAGTCTCAGCGGGTTAACTGAAGCGCCATTGTAGTCTACAGTATCTGCCAGATTGATTGAGTTACACGTAACGGTGATGCTTACCGGGCTTCAGCTCATGATTTTCTATCACGCCTTCTATCCACAAACATTGCTGTGAACCCTTATGTTCAGAGAATCGCTGCCCCCTTGTGCCTCCATAGCGTGTGTTGTATGCACGCTATGGAGAAATCAGGGGGCAGTGTTTCTCCGGAAGCAGGTGTTCACGCACGTTTCTGTGGATGGAGAACAAATACAAAGCTCATGAGTCGAAGCCCAGTGATCAAGGTTGTGTATCATCAATACTTACATATAAACCAATCAAACTTACAGACACCCAATGCTACACGTGCACACTACACCACCCAACCTTAACCCGCGAGGACGTCAAGGTCAGGTCACGGATTCACGGATTCAGTCGGTTTTGTTTTGTCGGTCAGTGGCTGTCGTTCACCTGAAAGGCACAAGTGAAAAAAGGGTGTAGCACTGCTCTTTATGTTCTCAGCGCGGGGCAGTATGCTCGCCAGCGCGAGGATTCGCATAAATAAATGTCTAATAGTGCTTTAAATTGGGTTCGAGAAGGAGCGTGTACAACCGTCGGAGGAAGGTCATTCCACGCAGCTACTACCCGAAATGAAAAAAAGTTTTGTCTAACGGATGTGTGTGCCCTGAGCTTGAAGATTTTCTTACTATGTCCCCGCCGGGTGTTTGCTGGGTCAACGGTAAAAAACCTGTTTGCCAAGCTTTGTTCAAACAGGGCGTAGGTAAGAATTAGGTCCCCTCGGAGGCGACGGTACTCCAGGGGAAAGAGATCAAGCGTCGCGAGACGCGTTTCGTAGTCCACGGACTTGAGGCCGGCAACCATTCTCGTGGCGGCCCGCTGGACACGCTCAATGAGGGTAACGTCTTTCGTACGTCCTGAGTAGACAACTTGGTTGGCGTACTCCAGGAGCGGTCTGACGTAGGCCCCATAGAGTATTTGGAAGTCCATGCGAGTAATACGGGAGAAGGTACGTCGGATCATCCGTAAAACGGCGAATGCCTTTTGGGCCGATTTCTCATGGTGTAGTGCGAAGGACAAGTTTGAGGAGACCCAGATGCCTAAATCTTTTTTGGCATCTATCCTCATGATGTTTTCTGGTCCCTTTTCACCATGCATAACAAAGGCATTCGCTGAATCCCCTCCAAACGACACATGGACGCACTTTTCATCATTCAGAGGAAGGTGCCAGTCCAACGACCACTGCTTGGCAGCGTCTACATCCATTTGGAGGGCATTGGCATTGGAACTCCAGGATTTCAAGTCGTCCGAAAAAAGTAAACATGGACTCGCAAGAACGTCCGGGAGGTCGTTGACGTAGATCAGTAACAGGAGTGGTCCCAAGACTGAGCCTTGAGGAACTCCAATGGAGACCGGTGCTGGAGAAGAGTAGGTCGAGCCCATTCTCAATCGGAATGATCTGTCTGATAAGAACGCCTAGATCCAGCGAAAGATTTTCCCTTGCCTTCCGTAAGACTCGAGTTTGTGGAGCAGCGGGACGTGTGGTACCCTATCAAATGCTTTTGAGAAGTCGAAAAATATGGCATCCGATACGAGTCCTTCGTCCTGGGCTTGGGTTAGGCTGTCCATAAACACGAGCATGTTTGTCACGGAAGAACGGTTTGGGAGAAATCCGTGTTGAGCTGGAGATATCAGGTTGCTGGAAGTAAGGTGATCTAGGATGGCTCGCTTCAGAATGCGTTCCATCACCTTTCACGGCACGCTAGTGAGGCTTATAGGCCTATAGCTGCCAGGCGATAGTCGGTCACCAGTTTTGTAGATTGGCGTGACAATCGCTTCCTTCCAAGCAGAGGGCCTTCGTCAAGCGACTGGCAAAACACTAGGTGGAGATGATTTGCCGGTGTGGAGGACGTTTCTTTCAGGATCCTCGGATGGACCTCGTCGGGTCCCAATGCGCAGAATGGGTTGATCTTGTGCAAGAGTTGACGAATGTCCTCCACCGTGAAGACCAAGTCGGTTAGAGGCTGTTCGTAGTTTCTCCTTGACAAGAGTGGATGTGACGAGGACGCTGGGGCTGAGTATAGACACGCATAGTGTTCTCTGTAAGCCTCAGATACCACTGTTGGGTCATTCGTCGGTTCTCCGTTTCTGTCCCTCAAGGAGAACGCAGATGGCTTGTTTCTGCGGCGATGTCAGCTTTAAATTGGGTTCGAGAAGGAGCGTGTACAACCGTCGGAGGAAGGTCATTCCACGCAGCTACTACCATTCCACGCAGCTACTACACAGATTGATACACAGGATCGAAGCTTCTGCCCAAGTTTCCCGGGTCGGTTTTGTCCTTGCCGTTCAGCACCAGTCATTTACCCGAAAGGCAAAAGTGAAAAAAGGTTGTAGCACTGTTCATTAAGTTCTAAGAGTAGGGCAGTGTGCTTGCCAGAAGGAGCGTGGAAACTCTCTTGAGGGTTAAGTCCTTCTTGCGTCCTGAGTAGAAAACTTGGCTGCTACGCTCAAGAAGCGGTCTACCGTAGGCCTTGTAGAGTAGTTGGAAGTCCATGCGAGTAATACGGGAGAGGGTGCATCGGATCATCCGTGGAACAGACAATGACTTTTGGGACGATTTATCAAGGCGCAGTGAGAAGGACATGCTTGAAGACAGTCTGCTCCCCAAATCTTGGCATCAAACCTTGTGATGTTTTCTGGTCCGTTCTCACCACGCAGGACACAGGAATTCGCTTAATCCTCCCCGAATAACGAGTTGAAGCACCTTTCGTCACCCAGCGGAAGGTGCCAATCCAACATACACTACTTCGCAGCGTCTACACCCAGCTGGAGGGCATCGCCGTTGGAACTCTGGGATTTCAAGTCCTCCTCACAAACTAGAAACAAATTGAAGGACTGTCTGGAAGGCCTATGACGTAGATCCGAAACAGAAGCATTGGGGAACTCTAATGTAGATTGGAGCAGGAGAATTGTAGGTCGAGCCCATTTTCATTCGGAATATTCTGTCTGATAGGAACGCCTTAAACGAGCGTAAAACATTTAACTTGAATCGCGTAAGGCTTGATTTTGCGGAGCAGCGGAACGTCTGGGACTCGAACGAATGCTTTTTGGAAGTCGAAAAATATGGCATTCGGTATGGGTCCCCCGTTCTTAGTTTGCGTTAAGTTGGCCATGTTTACGAATATGTTCTCCACGCAAGAATGGTCTGAGCCGGCGGCTAGACGCA
>NW_008751762.1:81531-100112 GCF_000715545.1 Opisthorchis viverrini
TTTTTTCATCCGTTAAGGTATTCAAAGTCGGCGGTGTTTATTCACCTGCAGATTTAGTTCACTTAAACAAATCGCCATAGTAAAGGATTTTCAATAATACAGGAGCATGTACCTTATACATAGACATTCTACACTATGAAGTGGTAAGTCTGAAAATGCCGTAGATTTCGAGAAATCAATCTCATTGTGCGAATAGCCAGCGGCGCTTCAACTCAACACCAGAGGTATCGTTTGAACACCCGCGGAGTTCGAGACACCAGTGGGGTCGTTATGACCAAACATTCCTGCCATCTAAAAGTTTGCACATTATCTATCCATATCAATACACCCGATGGAAGGCAATTGATACAGTAATCTGTAATTTCGTTTCTCTCTTTACTCGCCGATTTGCCACGTGCAAGTTACCTAAACAATGAGCCGAAAATTCAGCAATGCGGCTGACTCATTTCTGTAGCTCACCCGCCAAACAAATAGCGTATCTTTAATGTTACTCTCCTTGCAGCGTTGGTTGATTTGTTTTGATCAGCACCATTTCGTTTTTGTGACACCTCTTGGTTTTTTGTTGCCCCCCGGGTTCGTCCATTAAACAGTATCTAACTAATAGCTGGCTACTGACATGTAGGTTCGCAATTTATCTATTACTCCTGACATGATGACTACATTGACATCATGCAAATAGCGTATCAGGACCCATTCTGACAGGCATCCCTTTGCCCAGCAGGGTTGAAAGTCTTCAGATCTGAAATAGCGCTCATGGATCAACAGCACATCTGGGCAATTAACCTCCGCCAGTGGCTGGTAAATATTTGAAATTGATGAGGCTTCGAGCAAAACGAGGAATCAATCTTGTGATAGCCAGGAACGACTCGTCCTCACGTGTAGGGTGTAATTATGTCGGGTCGCTTTTCTATATAGTGCGTCTTCTCAGTCACTGCAAGGTAGTAACATCAGTTTTCCACCAGAGCAACGGCTGGCATGTTGGATTGCGCCGTAGTAAATGATCCCAACTCTTTAAAAACCGGTCATTTCCAGCACTAAGTCAAGCCCCTTCGAGTTACGCACAAAACCAGAAAAGTCAAATCGTTCAAATGGCGGGTTAATAACGAATGTGCTACTGTCAAAAAATAAAGTAATAAAATCATACAAACATGGGATTACAAAGGCTTTTTCTAACACGATTCCGAATTCCGCTGTAAACCAAGTGGCCACAAGATGTCCAAACCTACGCGTTGATTCAAGCAACATCTATTATGGTAAGGTAAACGAGCGGTTTACATTCGGGTTCAAAACAAGAAAACCGAAAACCGAAACACTAAAAGTTGAAATACCGTTGTACGCAATGCAAATAGATGAAAGAGGGCCATGCCGCTTTCGAAAACATTTCATTTCCCTGTTCTACGAACTCGCTCCTTCGCATGCAAGAACGTCGTTTACGAGGATGCTGGAAGTGCCTCGACCTCATGCGCCTCCCTCAATCCACAGCATGCGTCTATGTCGGGTGGGCATCCAGTTGTCTTCTGCCCCGTCCAGCAGCCAGATGCGAGGTAGATTATGGACAACATTACCCGAGACACTATTTGCTATGACTTTTTGAATACGTTCATCACTTTCTGGCTTAGCCTACAATATGACGCCTTTCTCCAAACATCTAAGAAATGGGATTTTTCAGCTGAAAAATCCTCAGCCTCCAACTTAAAAACATGGACGGTTTTGCGTCCATTTGTGTCAAACTGTGAAAGCGGTATGTATATATTCAATCGTTGACGCCAAAAGGTACCAATCAGTACTCGCATCTATCGGGTATATCTGCTGTGTGTATTGGTAACATCAACCGGCAAATCAAACCATTCCAGCAATAATGGCAATTGACTCGAGGTCAGCAGGTCCAACAATTCTGGATCATCTTAGACGGCCCCAAATGCACGGTTATCTAAAGTGCGCTCCAGGTCAGGCCACCGGCGGGACTCCGTACTCAGCACTCGAAAAAGATATGACGCTCACACTCCTTCAGAGTATCTGCTATGAGGTAGATTAAAGTGCTGCTTGACCATCTGTGCCAGGATCTTCTTATCATGGTGTCGCAATTAAGCGGTTTGAGAAACTGCCAAAGTTCTGGTTAGGCTCCAGCGAAATTTCGTCCCCGGTCTCTACATTTCCTTCGGCAAACGGGGTGGTGACCGAAATGGGAATTTGCCATAAAAAGGAGTCCGTCGATAAGGAATAAGGTCGCTTGGTTTGAGGGGCGCCAGATAAAAACAAGTGAATTTACACAAGGAAATATGACTTTCCCATTTATCCTTCAGATTCATTGTAGTGTCCACCCAAGCTATGTATCACTGGATGTCGGCTGGAAAGTGTGATTGGATGTCTGTGGGATCAGGACACAACATTATTTTGTGGCCTTCTCCAGAAGTACCAGATAAAGTTCAAGTAATGATTTGACCGACTTTAGATCCTGTGTCTCACTGGAACATGATTCTCCTGGGAATGATTTATATAAATCCTGAAAGACGTGTTGTTATGCGCACTCCCATATTTACTGTTCTGCTACTCTAAATTCTTCAGGCCATGGAGCGCTGATTTAGACCGCGCACCTCTCTTCTTTGTTCGGCTTTAAGCGGAGGTCCGCTGTGAATTACGCCATCTACACCATGGCTCGTTTCAGTCCAGTCTGTAAAAAATGGTAGGAGACAACTTGTCAAATACTCATTCTCCTTCGAAACGTTGTGCTAGTTGTCTTCGAGGCCAGATATATTGTCGGCCAGGTGGTCAACAACTACTTTCGGCCACTTGTGGATTGAGATTTGTAGAAATCTATGGACACGCAACCAGACGTCTGGAACTCCGTAAGGCTACATGTGACTTCCCTCTTAGAGCCTTAAAACCACCACCGTGACCTCGACGGTTGAGAGACACGAACCTCTGCCAATGGAGCATCCGGATCTTTGCGAAGAAAAGATCCACGCACTTCCAGTTTGAGTCACAAAATATTCTGTCTTGGCCTCCTAGATTTTTAGATGTATTACATTGCCACTATTCTCGTGACTCTGCTGCCAACATCTCACCGCTGTCGTCCTCCATTCTTTCTTCTGAATCAGTCATCTCATCTTCATCATTTTCTTTCCAATCATCCCCCTGACAGAGTTTTACTTCTTCAGAACATCTTCATTTAATCTATTCCAGATTTCCATGGTAGTTGAACTACGTCATCTGACTCACCGCTGCAACTATCGTCTTCCTTTTCAGAACCAATCCAAACTGGGGAGGAAGACTCAGAATTTTCTGATAGCTTATGCATTGCGGGGTTCAATTCACGTTACTATTATGTCCCGATGTAGTTTCCGTGCGAATTTTTACAAAAGCGAATTCCCTATATGTCACCAGGCTGCCGTAGCAACGCACTTCCTGATGGTTGATTGGGCCGTGGCAGCAAGGGGCAGCCCGATAATTGAGAGCCATTCGCGTACACTTTCATGTCTCCGGTTCAAACTGATTTTAGCGTCTGGAGATAGGCCAAGAGCAAGTCAGACTCCAAGTTGTCAAAGAGAAGGCGCCTCATTACATGCACGTTTCCTTTAACATCAGCGGGAGTACTCACTAACGGTACATATTGCAATAATTGCTTCCGCACGCCGGCGGCCTTTGGCAGTGTGGTTTCGTAAGCAAATTCGAGTGGATGTCTCGCCTCCTCAAAGTAATAATGCAGAGGGAACAATAATTTATTACTAGTGCCAAATAGTAGAAAGGCTTCGTTCGAATCAGAAAAGTTCATAAATTTCAAAAATGTCACAGAACTACCGTAGGACCTATTCATGTCTGTTTTTTGCAGGCAAGCAGTAAGTACCGTGGTGAGTTGGTAAACATGCGAGCCGCCCATTTCACGCTCCGCAGTCTGAATGCCGGCTGCAATTTTTTTCTCTGCGCAAACTAACAGAGGGCTGTGGGCGTTGCGCTTCTTCGCGGTTGACTTTTGAAATAGACTACTGGATATCTTGTCGACGGGATAACAACCCAGATTCACACCAGTCTGGTGTCACCCTTTTGTCAGCAGAGGATCCTAAATTCAACAGCGTTTCATTTCGCGGAGCTAAGCTTCGTTTTCTAATATCCAACTCTTTCATCTTTACCGCGATCTCTTCCTCCGGTATCCCAGTTTTTAACCTAGTTCTGACAGGAACTCTACCCGTATGCCTGCTTGACCTAAGATTATCAACCATTTTTGGCCTAGGTGGAGAGTGTCGAGATAAATGAGCCGAGGAATAGAAGCGTAGCTAGCAACAAATACATCAGAGGTATCAATGACTAAATTATCGAGTCCATAGTTTGACAAACTATGAAGTAATACGCCACTTCAATTCAGCGTCGCATTTGTTCCAAAAGGTCAAAATTTTTATTTCTGACGGACATCCTGGATCCAAAGGATACCAATGATTTGAGTGTAACAGGTTTACGAACTGTTACTCCCTAACGGGACCCCGAAGACCACACCTTCTCGAGACAAGATCGTCACAAGATAAGGAAATATACCCGTTGATTTAGACAGTATGTTCAAAAAGAGGGTCAGTGAGTGGGTTTGGTCCAAAACAAGGAAAGCGGTGGTGGCCAAAACTGAAACACAATGACGGGGAATCACCTTGTACACAGAATGAATGGGACAAAAGATTAAACACCGATTAGTTATCATATTACTGCCCACCCGAAATTTCCGCTACGAAGGCTGTCTTCAGACGTGACCACGAGCAGCAAGGCGAACAAGATCATCACCGCACCACGTTCACCCGCGACACCAGTCTGGCCTGGACGTGGTCCCCATGAAGTCAACAAAGCCAGATGATAACACTGTCTTAACCCACGTGATCCTGCTTTGGTCTGTGATGACCTTGGTACCTCCAAATTCAATGGAGACTGACTCAGAGCCATGTCGAAAGCCGGCTAAGGCTTTTTTTTAATCAATTCGTTGGTAGATGACCAGTGGTATGGATGGAAGTCTAGGGGCGCTGGGCTACATGTCGCAAACGCTAAACACCTTAAGTCTAAAAATATTTCGGCGCAAATTCGAGCACCGAAAACAGCCTGAAATCTCAGCCACCTTCGGGGCACACCGCTGGGAACCGTCACTCGTCTCATATGGGTGGTTACAAATGTTCGACCATTCAGAGATCTCCATGAAGTCGTGCCATCAAGGATCCCAAATTCTGACCAATCACCTGCGGCTTTAGCTTATTGGTCGCTGCGATGCTTAATCGCGAGCGCTGAGGTGACTTCGGTTTTGGATTCTGGACAACACCCCCCTCGATGTTTGTTGACGTAGCTCCGATATATGAAAATCACGGTCCTCTGGCATGAGTTCCCACGTCATACACCGTATACCTCTCGATCGCTTCCTTTGAGCACAGGGATGGGCGAGAAGACCTCTACGAGGCAGACGGTTTTCTGGCACGTGAAATACATTTTCTACCAACGTAACCAATGAAGCGTGAATAATTCATCCACCGATGGAGTGTTCTTCCTTCCTAGGACTAGCTGGCCTACATCAGCATTACTAATCCAATATCCCCAACTGACCCGACTAATGAATGCTTCGGAGACACCGATGGTCAAACAGATCAATTTCGTACGTTCTTTGTGCGTAGAAGCTACGATCTGATCCATAAGGCAGCATAAATCACACTGTCACAATTGACAGACGAACCGACGTAACGTTGGCGACTTACATGTCGGGTTTTGGCGAAAGCTGCCTTGGCTTTTCCTATTCAAGCTGTGATCTTATCTCCAGCCAGTCCACACAAACCTGTGCAGCTGCCCAGGTAGACAAATTTATCTACCACGTCGATTGGCTTGTCTTCAGGTGTGAGGTTTTCGTTTGATCCCATCCAGCGTTGTAGCAGCACTGCACTTTGCACTTTGTGTAAAGCACATGCCCAACTGTGTGGCAGAGTTATGTAGTTTACCTAAAATCATTTGCATTTGGGAGGATCTGAACTAAAGACATCAATGTGGTCCGCATACTCACTGTCTGCTGGGAAAATTCCTGGAAGTATTTTGGCCCCCGAGGTTTCAGCCGCAGGCAGAGTAATTACAAGCATCGCATCAACAGTAAATTTGAAATGGAAAGGCGAGAGAGTACAGCCTCTTGGTGAACCTGCGCGGAAGCCTGCCGTACACTCGTAGCCCTTTATAGGATAGGAGTGACACTTATCATGAATTTGTCTCAAGGTAAAGATATGGTCGGTGAGTCCTACGCCATGGTGAAACCTAACCTGATCCTATCGAATCTGCCTCACGGTAATCTAGCAACGTACGCAAAATAATGCTTGAGAGTACCTTAGATGAGACGGATACCGTGCTGATACCACGATGATTTTCGCATGATGTTCTCGCGCCGTTTTTGAGAGATGGGACGACGGTCGTGGATCTCCATTCGGCTGATATCCTATTTTGGTCCCGGGTCTTCCGCAGTATGGTTAAGCTGTTCAACAGGACCACACCACCTTCCTTGAAAAGTGCGGGTTGCAGACCATACGCGCCATGTGCCTTACCGCAATGAAGGGTTGATTTTACCTGCTGGATTTGTTTTTTTTTACGGCGGACTAGCATCGATGTTCCATTCAGGCTAACTGGGTTCTTCTAGCGGTTGTCGAAGGGGACCAGTTGAAATGTTGTTGGAAGAGCTCATTCCATCGTTCAATGCTCACATTGCTTTACTGACACCTGTGTTCTTTTGACCATTTGACTGAATCAGCTGAAATAAGATGTGGCTATTGCCTGCAGCGAAAGTCTTCTCCACTTCCTGGGTCATCGGAATCCACCACCTTCATTCTTCATGGTCTTTATTATCCGGTGTTTGGGAGATCTGCCCGCACCATCACATTTGCTAGTTGCAGTAATGGCCCTTGTGGCAGCAATACGATCTGCTGATCTCCATGATATCCGATGTTCATTTTGTCGAACCAGGTAGTTTGGACAAACGGTTCTGAAAGTTGGGGGCGTGGCTTCTTTAACTCGCTTTCATCCAACCTTCAAACAATCTTCGTCTTCTATAGAGGAGAATGTCGGTAGCTCAGGTAGCATAGATGGTCGTTGGCTTGTTCGCTGAGCTGGGCAATTTGGTTGCAAACGTGGTTGTGCACAACCACGAACCCACCGCCACGCACAACTACGCACTGATGATGTCACCTCGACTGGTGATGAAGAGTAAACGTTGCACCCAAATTGCCCAGCTCAGCGAACAACCAACGACAATCTTCGTCATACGAATGACTGCGTTTCTAGTAGCTTTCTGGCCAGATCAGCTCGTTACTTTTGAACTACTCAATGAAGCTGCTCTGCTTTGGCACATCTAATGCTGACGGAAAGCAAAGTGATAACTGGGCTCGCACATTGGCACCCCAGAAGGAACGGCAATCTTTTATTAAGACCCTCCGTCGGCAACTGATAGCCATGTGGTCCGATTTAGTTCATGACAGTCTTGCGGTTGGTGACCTCCAAGTAACTCGATGTGTGGATTTGTGTCGGGCGCCTGCACTGGCCCAGAAAAGAGGATGATCTGCACATAGCTGGAGAAGTCGCTCCCCATTATCCATAAACTGAGCATCGACTCTATAGTTGCCATCGAATGTGCTCCTCCCGGACATAATCGCTCAACTTGAGAATTCCTATCGCCCGCCAGAATTACTCCATCCGTTCTTCTTGCTAACCGGTGCAGTCGTGATTGATCTTGACAAAACCCGTCCTTCTCAGTCCCAGCACTGCAGTTTGTCGGGGCGTATGCTGATACGACAAATAACCGCAGTTTACCGCATCACCTACATTGATCTTCACTGAGCCAGACAAGCGCACAGCACAAAGACGCCTTTACTGGGATCCAGTCCAATAAGGCGTTTTCAGCTTCGGGACTGGGTGCAAGTTCCACACCATAGATACCACGGTCACACTGCAATGTTAGGTGGGTGAGGAGGGAATGTGGGAAAAGGCCGGTGAGTGAAGAACTTCAAGGTTGCCCACGTCAAAGAAGAGGGTTTAGTTGAGCATTTGAACCCACAGGGCAGTAGGAGGATGTAGGGTTCTGTCCTGGGACCCTGTCCTTAGCCTCTGACTCAAAAGTCTGTACCGCGATACAGCGGTTGTTGGGGGGTTTTCTTGAGGGACCCTCCCCGGAGCCAATGATTCAATAGTCTGACCTATTTGGCTGTAGGGGGCCGTCCTGGCCCAAGGACGCAAGGAATAGGGCATTACTTTCTCACCCCTGGTGCGGCTGTGTACTGCTGGTACCTTTTGAGCAGCACCGGCCTCTTTGGTTTTAAAGGTATTCCGACCGTATTGAATAATGCGCCGGCAGTCACTAGCAACCGTTGGGCAATCGGAGTGTGCGGTTCTTGAGGCTGACCTTTTCTAATCCGTCCTGTGGGCAAAGGTAGCATAACTGCTCCCGTAAATGTAGGCATACTGGTCTCCTGGGAGAAACGCCTTACCGCCTTCACACTCCCATCGCGGAGGCCTCCAGATCGCGTTGTAATACGATTCCCCCCAGTTCGGGGGCTCACCGTTCTTCGTCGGCGTTGTGACTTGTTTCTTCCAGTTAACTTTACTGGCATGTTTGAACCTTTAAAAGCTGAGTTTCAGCCAACATAGCCCACAGGATCATCGTGGTACGAAGGCCCGAGCACCACGACAAGGTAGCAGCCTTAGGTCAAGAAGAACAATGTCCACGACCTTTTCGATTTAAACTCATATTCTATTTTACCAAGCTTCAGCTACCCACAGCAGCAAATTGTCGATCAATCAACTTTTATTCGTCCCGGTTTGCGTACCTTTCATGAAGTCCTTCAATTCCTTCTTTAACACGCCCTCCACTGGGGCATGTCCTGGACTGTAACTAATTTTGCTTCCTGCCGCGCTATAATTTTATAGGATGGAATCAAGAGATCTGAAGATTTGCGAAGGATGAGGCTCAGTGACTGTGATACACACGTCCTTTATCTATTCTTCCAAGCTCTTTTGGAGTTCCGTTTGGGTCGTGTATTTGCAACTTTTACGCGCTGGACGGGTCCATTGCAGTTGGGCATGATAGTCGTATACCCGATAACCATTCTGAGGGACTTCCGCACCGCAAATGGTACCATAGTCCATGAAATTCACTTGGGTTATCTTCAGTCACAACGTATTTCACAGCTTTTCCATTTCCACTGTAAAGGTTTCACTTGAGATATGGAAGTCTCCTGTGATGTAGTAACGGACCCTGCTACTTCATGGGTTTTTTGTCATATTGTAACACAACTTAATGGTTAGAGCGCGAATTTGCTAACCGGATGGTCTGTGGTTCGAACGTGACCTCTGCATCTCGGCAACCCCTGTCTAGGTTTGGGCAACCTGGCAGTATCTCAGCCCTCGTGCTTCCTTTGGATGGCATGGCAGCTAGGCGCTGAGAGTGTTACAGCTGAATGATTTTACACAACTTCCGTCCACATGAAACCAGCAGCCAATCAAGGCACTTGATGACCCAACGAAGGAGCGAATCTCTATGGGGATGACAAATGTCCTACGAAACCGGAGAGGGGGCAAATGATTCTAGTTAGATATGGAGTACCTGAATGCGAAAAACTAGTACACAAACGTACCGTTTGCGAGAAATTATTTCATATTGCACGTACCAAGCTCCTAACTGGCGATTTTCGTGAACCCATGACAAAAGTGCTTACCTCATTTTCCTGGGTAGCTTTCATGAACAGGCCTCTCGTTGTTGGAGTTATAGTTTAAGTTAAGCACTTCTAGAGACAACTGTGTACCTGGAGCGATATGACATCGAACTTATTCTTTACTTTCCGCGGCATTCAAGTCACCTAAGCGACCCAGAATAACTGGCAGCCCCGCACTATCGGGTTTGTTACCTAATCAACCTCTGAGCTCAGTGCCCACTCATTCGAAATAAATATCCCCATCTGAATGGATAGCTGCTCCCTATTGATGTGTATACACAGCTCAGACAGCTTTCCCTAGATTTTTCAAATCACAACCTATCAAAGCTGACAGAAGTCATTTGCTTCTGATGTACGAAAGCCATCACTTGCCGAGTGCCTGATACAAGCAACGAATGGTGGGACATTATCTGTCCACGTCTGTCAGCACTAAACCGATAACCCCGACCAGGCTCATTCCGAGACTTGACTTACTACACCTCGTGAAGCCGTAGCTCAAGGATTTCATGGAACCCACCATAGAGTTGAGTGCTCTCCTACTCACTGCTAATTCCAGAGTCTACGCCCCACCGAGTGGACGTGTCAAGAGAAAAAATGGGAATGCTGCTGAGACCAGGGCGGAGCGGAATGAACTCCTAATTTTCGTTATCTCTGGGCTGAACAATTCCAACAACCTAGTACACTACAAACATGGCTACAGCAAGGGTTAGTGATCTAAACTGCTATTCAACATCATCGACTATAGTGCCCAGGTTTCTAATGTATGCCTACTATTGCGGCAATGAACCACACATCCTGAAAGTCACTGATTGGCGAACTGAAAACCTTCACACTCGAATCCTGGTATAAGCATGACTCAACTAGTTAGATCGCAAATTTACTGACCTAAAGGTCTGTGGTTTGAATCGACCTCTGCCTCCCGATTCTCCTATCTAGGCTTGGGCAACCTGGAAGTATCCGTACCTTCGTGCTATCTTCGGGTGGCATGGCAACTAGGCACCGAAAGGGTGTTACAACTGAAATATTTTGATTTTCCGAAACTGTTGGAGTAAACGCATGGGAAGGTTACCAAGCCTTCAGGGGAACTCTATCATCTGTTTCATATGGCACAACTTACAACAATCAAACTCGTTTGGATGCCGGAGGCCGAGAGGGCGGTCCTACTCTGTGACTGTGTAACTTGGTCTCCCAGATCTGATCATCTCAAACCCATTCAGGCGTCTTATCACTGATGTCTTCGTAGTATAGATGGCATTATTGAAGCACTTGCGTAATGAAAAGGTCTGCAAACGGGTAATATGCAATCAGTGGGAATAGTCCGAGTGACAGATTAAGCTCGTTAATTTAAGGTGGGTGGGGGGTTTATCGTGCCTCCGGACTGCCTAGCTAACACCTGCCGGTCGTTGTGTGCTGGAATCTTATTGATTAAGGTTTGTGAAGTGTGTTTGGTTAATCCTGCTGATGAGTTCTTGCCCCAATATAGTGCACAGATATGCCTAATTCAATGATTTGGAAGGTGTGGACACCTCACTCCTGACCACCCTCCACCGGAACGTGGAGGCTTATGCTATAAGTTCTCACTTCTGTCCTCTTTTTCACCTTTCGCCATAGCATTACTCCTCCATGTCTGTATGCAGTTGAACACCAGTCACTACTGCTGATGTATTAATACCCATGATCATGATAGTCGAGGCTGCTCGATGACCTTTGTTTTACACTCCAAATCCCCAACAGCCGTATTCACCCCTACAGAAATCTCTAACTCGCGACCTCACGATTACACCGCAGTAGTCAACTGGGTTCCAGACGCTGTCCCCTATAACTCCGCATCTTCCATGGATCTGAGCGGCAGCACTGGGGGCTTCAAAACTCCACTTCACCTTTCGGCATTACTCCTCCATGTCTGTATGCAGTTGAACACCAGTCACTACTGCTGATGTATTAATACCCATGATCATGATAGTCGAGGCTGCTCGATGACCTTTGTTTTACACTCCAAATCCCCAACAGCCGTATTCACCCCTACAGAAATCTCTAACTCGCGACCTCACGATTACACCGCAGTAGTCAACTGGGTTCCAGACGCTGTCCCCTATAACTCCGCATCTTCCATGGATCTGAGCGGCAGCACTGGGGGCTTCAAAACTCCACTGCCGTAACTCCCGGCCCTAAACACATTACACTCTGTGGGGTGCAAGAAGCTCAAACTTTGAAAGTCTCGCAACTGGCTAACTAACAATCCAAAGTTTCATAATTTACGTGGTAGAATGTGGGAAAACTAATTCGAATTCCTTACATAACCAACCGGATCGGTGTGCCCTACTGATGGCTCATAGTTGTCACGTCTTGTGGGTTGAATTGAACTGTTGAGGTGAAAGTTGCGTACGAAAGGTGGTTTGGTGGCCCGGACTTTTCTGAGATCTCATCAAACGCATACGAACATGGCTGGTCAGTGATAGCCGTTGTTTGGCTTGGTCTGTACAACGGTGGTTATAGACATTGGTTGCTCGTTGTGAACTGTATCCTGGAATGTTTTAGACCACGTGCCCAAAGTTAAGTTATCACATGCAAAATGAATTTGAAATAGTGAAAATCAGTGGACAGTCAAGCAACACAAAGGTTTCCGTTGGCACACCACTTCAGCACCCGGGACGTTTGGGTGGTAAGGTTTCTCCAAACGACCATTGTTGTCGTTCGAAGAACAGGGAAACCCTGTGGGACCCCCCACGTGGACCTTAGTGTGAAAAATGCATAGGTCTTATTCCTGTTTATAAATCCTGGATCGGTATCTCCTTCTTATGACACCATGAGGTCCCGGAACATCGGATTTACCACGCGGTTGCTATCACAACTCATTTAATACGTGCGCGCCATCCAACCTGTGTTGTCCATTGCCAGGGCCAGTCACGTATCCATTGTTTAGCTCCCAGGCCACTTGAAATGTTTCTCCAGCGGTCCACACTCTTCATTGGGTACCTTGTGCATTGCTTCATCTATTGCGGCCGGAAAAGGGTAATCTCGTTTGTTTTCGGAAACATTCTCTCTGCGGAAGTGACTTCTTGAGGAGCAGCTCTCTCATTATATATATATATATATATATATATATATCGATCCCTGCACAGTTCGACTGTTTGATGAGAACACCGGGTGACACCAAAAACATTCTCTCTTTGTACAAATTCCAGGTTCCGTATTACATTCAGTTTTACCGTTTCGCCAGCATGTCTGTTCAGTCGCTTGTAACGAAGAAGCGAAAGGAGTTTATAGGTCTTCCGGCCCCTCTCGGGTATGCTGCTGGTATCGGCCGTGGTGCTATTGCCTTTACAACCCGATCGGATATTGGGCCTGCCCGTGAAGCTAATGATGTGTCTGATGAAAGACATGTGGCTCCGTCAAAACGTCGCAAGGAACAGGAACAAGAAGAAGAAGAGGATTTGAATGAATCTAACTATGACGAAGTAAGTAGTTTATCCGTTTAAGTACGCCTTGATTGCCTTACCTGCTTCTGCGAAACGGATGACTTGTCACTTTTGGCGGGCGCTAATCACTCTTCGTAGTTATCCGAGTGATTGTGTACTGAAACGCTGTGGGGGCTACCTTGTTGGTGCGGCTAACACTAGCAAGGTGTTGAGCAGCACTACTGGTGTGTACTGATTTATACTCTTGGGTGAACGTTTGAAGGCGATGCCTACCGCGACTGTGTGGCTCAGTCTTTGGTGGCGTTTAACATTGTTTGCTACCACAGTGACCTCCGAGGTGCTCAGTTTCTAACCCATGATTTCAAGTTCTTCTGAACTTAAGCCCCCACACGCAAATTGGGTATAGCACTTCATTTTTATTTCTAGCTGTCCAGTCAAAACTACCGACCTTTAAATGGGCCAATGTGCTTAGGTACGATTATCACATTGCAGTGTATTGTATTGGGTTAATCAGCCTACTTCACCTTTGCGTCCGCTCCGCCTTTTATGCAACAGTTTTCAGGCATCCTTATGGGAACGAGTAATTTTTGGGTATATTTTGAAAGGCAGATTTATTCATTCAATATTATGCACCCGTTTTCACTGAAATGATAGAACTGGAAAACGATCGCCACATTTATTCCTGATCAATAATATCTGTTGTTTTGTCTAATTAGTTCACTGGTTATGGCGGAAGTTTGTGTTCAAAAGACCCATACGAAAAGGATGATCAGGAGGCCGATGCGATCTACGCTTCAATCGATGATCGCATGGATGAACGCAGGAAGGAATATCGTGAGAAACGCTTTCGCGAAGAGATTGAGCGTTATCGCCGGGAGCGACCCAAAATACAACAGCAATTCATGGACCTCAAACGGGATTTGGCGAATGTGTCCGAGAGCGAATGGAACAGTATTCCCGAGGTGGGAGACGCTAGAAATCGGAAACAGCGAAATCCAAGATACGAACGATTTACTCCAGTACCAGACAGCATACTTGCCAAAGGGGTAGCAGAGGGCCAGGTATGTTTCATTTTTTGAATCACCCCACGTATCATCTGGTGATTGAGAGACTACTGGGCTAATACGCTGCAGGATTTTCGGTCCCAGCAGTCTACTGTACCCACTCATGCACTATGTTAATCGCTTTTGCGAACCTTGGGTTGATATGGCCTCACTGCTGTCCCCGCCCGACTGTTCAGTGAGCCCAGGTTGTCCCAACATTCGAAAATATTGTGCCCTTTGTCCCAGTACATCACCACGTTTGATGTCAGGAGAAAAATGCACCAATCACATCCACCATATTTAGACTGGAACTTTCTCTGGTTTTGATTTGGTTTATTCCGGGGGGTTTTTCGCAGCCTTCAGTTATCGATCCAGCTTCTGTTTTTGCGTGCACCATATCCATGATAAGATCAAGATTATTTGCCCCACTATTATTGAACCCATTAGGCTCGGGCACTTTCTGACCACGGTGTATTTTATGCCCGGTCAAATCTTCAATACTTGAGATAGTCACTATTCTGTTGTCAATAGTTGTTTTCCAAGACTTTGTTACAATTCCCTGGCTAGTTACTCTGGAGAGCTCGCGCATTAGGGGTGTCAAGACAATGCAGCTGGACTGGAACTCGGGAAACTAAAAATTCACCGGGAATTTACCTCTTCGGGTTGCCCTTTTAACGTTTTTTCTAGTTAGGCGAACAACTCTCAATTCACGATATCGATCCGTATGCTTCGGTTGAGAATCCTACCGCCTTCATTCAGTCAAATTGCTCCCTTTAAGGGATCGAAATTGTATTACCTGAGCCCGGCGGACAACTCACTAACGCGCTACACGATCTATGCAGGGATTGTGCTTTCAGCGGAGCTAAACAACACATTAAACCGTCTTATCTACTGATGTTCTATGGGGAAAGTTTTTCATATGAACGAATGTACTGTATGAGCTGGGCGTGAGCTATATTTTTCCGTGACACGTGATCTCAAGATGGATCGGTGACTACGACACGAACTTACTAACCGAAGGGTTTGTCGTCCGAACCCGACCTCTATATCCCAACTGCTGCTACCTATGCGTGGACCATCTGACAGTATTTCAGTCCTGCTTCTTCGGGTGGCATGATAGCTAGGCATCAGAAGGGGTTTTACAGATGAACGGTTATTTCCTCTTCATTTTACTCTAACCTAAACAAAATCAGGTCACTTAACTCACATGTCCGTCTGATCGGTTATCTGAGTGCGCGTATTCGGGGTATCGGATGATGAGCACACTTTCCCCTAACCAAAACAAAAGGTAACTTAATGTACGTCCAGGTAAGCACGCTCGCGGGAGTTACAGTACCGTACAGTTGTTGCAGTAATCCAAAAGTGAAAGTATTGTCCACTTCTGAAGCAGTGTGGTATTGTCGCACAGTCCGTCACTTGCCATTTTGAAAGTTAAACCAATCCCTGTATGGTTTCAGAAAGGTTTGGTAAACAACCGATGGATTCATTGTTTCTCCAAGTTTCGATTTTGATACGGAAGTATTGTCAGTCCCAGTGAATAAGTTACCAGGTCAACCGATTTTAAGGCAGATGGAAGACCAGTCGGTGGGATCTCCCAACTAACAGACTTAATCAGTGTTGAATGTTAATCAGCGGTTACTATTGGTTGGCGTGGACGCGTAAGACGAGCGAGTTAGTGAGAAACTGTCGCCAAGTTGAATCGGGTTTGGGGCGTTTTTCTTCTTTTTGAGTATCGTTCACAATTTTTGTGTATGGAGTTAGTAGTCGCTAGGATAATCGGCTCGTAGGGAGATCAGGTGGTTTCAGTTGGCTCGGGCTATATGCTTTAGATACAAATTGTTGGCCACACACTGCCACGTTGGAACTCAGCTTATCTAAAATTCGGTCTCTACACACTTGTCGGTTCTTTGCCCCGTATTCTATTCCTGCTGAGATGATTGATGATTACCATCGCCTCGGTAACCACCCGCCGTGGTGTAAATCTTAGTTCTCGCCTCAAGACTTAAATATTTTTCGACTATATTGTGTCCAATGTTCAGCCCGTGTACCACCATTTCGAAGTTTTAACTATCTCCTGACATTCATTTGTGTTTCTCGGTGTTTTGATTATGCACCGCTTGTGCTAACCATTGCCGTTGTGCAGCTACGTGGCCAATTGTCCCATGCAAGACTTCCTGCAATGGTTGAGTACCCAGTCCCAAATCCTGTCAACCCGGGAGATGACTCCTCATTGTACGAACGTTGAGCGTAATCTCCATTCTGAAATACTGTTCTAGTATTACCCATATTCAACATCCTCCTCATGACTTCGTGTTTTGCATGGGATGATTTCTGTTCGGACTCACTTATTAGGTCTTGGTTCTGAGGCTAGTAACCGCTGTGATTGTCGCTTAAGTAAATCCGTCGAATATCCGCTTTCCTGAATTTTCTCTAACCTCAGTTTATGCTCCTGTTCGGCCCTGTGCTTGTACTCCACCAAATATTGCTGAAGCTCTACAAGTGTGTATCGTCTCAGGATATGCCGATAAATAGTTTTTTACGTCATCCGCAGTAGTTTTCAATTTTCCACCATCTTTGTGCGTCATAAAGTCTAGGAAAGGCAGTCACATGCTCAACTCTTTGTGAGGATTCAAGGTGTTTGTATACCAGCAGGATTGGTTGATTTTATGGCACTCGATCCCTACAAACGTGTTATCTACTTAACGCCAAAAAACCCCGATGAGCACTGGAAGCTGGTTGATTTTTTTGTCTAAAATCCCCCTTATACATATTAGGCCGAACCCGGGATACTGGAGATCCCATGGTTAGGCGGAGTAAATAACTGAGTCAAAAGCGAACTGGCCAAAACATATTTCTATGCCCCCCATCTATCTCGTCTACAGATGGTTGTGTCTGTTCTCGTATTATGGGGTCTGCCATAAGCAACACCCTTGCAACCCCCAAAGCGCCCGTCTTAGGAACATTTGCATACGTCGAGTTGATATGAAAAGTAACAAGGACTTCGCCCAACTCCAACTCAGACCCAGCTGGTTCTTTTAGCGAGATACATGTGAGTGATATATGGCGTTGTGACACCTGCTGGAATTCTGGCCAGCTCTTTTGTGGTGACCCTATACCGTCCACCATCTGTTTTATGGGGAAACTTAATTTCTGGATTTTTCATGACGAATGCTTCTCGTTATGTTCCAACGATTTTGCAACAAGCTTCTGTCTGCTTTTCGCTCGTCAAACAGAGCGGACCTTTGTTTTGTATTCAGTACTGGCCCGACCTGTAGTTTGCATCAAAACACCCCTAATGTGGGCTTGACGTTCTGACTTCCTTCCTATGATTTGGTGCTGTGCGCTTTTGCCAGGACAGTTTTAAACCTTTCACTAATATCAGAGCATGGAAATGTCTTGAGTAATAATAAAAACATAAAAAATAAAAATATGTTGAGAGGGGCAGAAAATTTCTTGTTGAGTTCCTGGAGGTTTTTGTTTTTATAGGACCAATTGTGTCCAGTACAGTACTTCCTTGCTACAAGAAACCTCTAGTTAGGCAACAGCCCCAAGATGGTAACGTTTTTGACCCTCTAGATTTTTCCCTAGTGAAAACGAAGCAAGAAGTGCCTTCCAATACCTTCGCATTTACAGGAACATGGTCTGCCGCACGTACTGGGGGTGCGCTGATCTTCCTATCCACCAGCAAAACGCTAGCATTTTGTCATACGCGTCCTTCTTTTTTTCGTAAAGTTTCAGGGTCATGTTTCTTAATAAGATGAGGCCATTCAAGTGAAAATGTGTCCATCTTTGGATCGTTTTTCATGGAACACTGAGAATTGTGACCAAACAAGTAAATAGTTGTTATAACCGCCGTTTCAGTGAATATACACGGCAAAATTTTCTTCACTGGCGCTTGTATAAGTGTAACCTTATGTGATGACAGTGAGCACACTACGGATGAGTCCAACTAGAATTTCACTATGTCACCGTTGCTGACTGGTAGAGATATGTATTTTAGTTCACAAAGTATTGTAAAGTTTGAGGAAGCAACCATTTCTCTCCCCTTTTTTTCACCCAATTCAAAGCGTTGTCCTCCAAACTACAAGAGTACTCAGGTTTAGTATCCAGAGAATGTTTGCTGCCATGTGATTTCTTCAAGAAGAGCCTACACCACTGGCCGTATGGCGAACTGGAACCTTGCTTTGTTTCGAAATAAGACAAACCCTGCACTAATGAAGAACACTAGACTCGTGTGAAAAGCCACCTTTTCGGGATGGTTCAAACGATTTGAGAACAAACTTCGATTACTGCTGTATGACTGCTCTGCCTAGTGGACGCACTGAGTTTTACTTTACGCAATTGAACCTGAAAGTAAAATGATATAAAGTAATAAATAATATAATAATATAATAATATAATATATATAATAATATAATAATATA
>NW_008751762.1:101043-107339 GCF_000715545.1 Opisthorchis viverrini
AGTGCTTCTCTGCTTTTTATACTGCAGACAAGCCGCATTAGCAGGACGAATTCCAATTAAAACGCATCTTTACACTACGTAAAAGGTAATATATATATATATATATATAATATATATAATATATATAATAATATAATAATATATAATAATATAAATAATATATAAAGTAAAATGATATATACATCTCCTGGTTGACTATGCTACTGCAAGTGCAACCCGGAAAAGCAAGTTTTCCGATCCTTTTCCTAATGCAGCAGACCTCATTTCTCGATTGGATGAATTGGGATCTGAGAATGTATGAGAGACCGTTGAAGCTCAATTTTATCTGTGTTTAAGTGTGGTGCTTAAGCGCCGGTAACTACGCCTTCGTTTTATTGGCTTCTAACAAACTGGGCTTCTACCCTGGAATATTCGATTAACTGAGAGCTGTGTAAGCTTATCAATACGCAACACCCCAAGACGAAAACTTTTGTTGATCATCGAGGGAGTATTTTAGGAGAAATGTGACGTGGCTGTAAGCTGTTTAATTCTAATCCTGTTTGCTTACTTCATCCGTTTTGTTTTGGCTACAATTTCGTGCCTCGTTTTTTTCCCACTCGTACCCCATCGAGTCCTTGATGATGCACGATAATCTTTCCATCTGTTCTCTGTCGGTCCATCTGTCCGGTCGTTTTCCAAAATCGTAAGAATGGTTTGGGGCACCATGGTCACACCAGTTGTCGTAGAACCTTTTCACCCGCTTACACCGTTTGCTGCCGTGCCGTTAAAGCTAAAGAACTGATCCCATGAACTTTGCAGTTCCTAACCGTATGATATTTCTAAAACCCGATGGAACAATTACGAATGTTGATATAAATGCGAAGCATTTTGGTGATTTCATTCAACGCCATTCTTCTTGCTTTTGACTGGTACATGTCTTGTGTACACGTGCCAATTTCCATCGCTATATTTCTATGCTTTATAATGGCGATGCATGGGTTGCGAATGAAGTTACTAGACACAAACAAACACTTGTTGTTTCTGGATTACACTTTTTTAAAAGATGTTTTGGGACGTACTTCTCTCCATTCAGCTTATCTCTCAGTGTGTTCTGTTATTTTGTGCCACCCACAGACAGCAACGGCGGTCAGTGCCATGGAACAGCAATTGGGTGGGCTGACAACTCCATTCACTACCCAAGGGCATCAGACAGACATAGACATGAAGAAGATTGGAGAGGCTCGTACTTCTCTGATGGACATCAAACTAACACAGGTCTGTTTGTTTTTATTTGTTATGTCTTTGTTTATGAAGTACCTGATTTTATGAAATCATTTTCTAAGAACAGTCAAAGATGTGTTGCGTATAAAGTGGTTCTTTCAAACGCAGACCATTTACTTGGGTTGGTTCAGCTGGTCTAAGTTGCTGCAAGTGGTGGCGAAGGTTGTGTGTGTGCAGAGAGAGAGAGTACTGTCTTTAGTGACTATACAGACAAGTATCACTACTAAGCCTTCCTCAGTCTATTGACAGAAACGAAACGGAACACGGAACCTCGTGAATTAATGTGACATTTTTTCATGTCTCCAAAATATCAAATCTTTATGACGTTGAGTTTTTTGCAGTCCACAGAAATCGCCGCACGTGGCCTTAGATGAACGCAAACACATCTAGAACTTGATCTCATGAAGACTGATGATTTTGCCTCACATTACAACTGCTCAAACGCAATGGTCGGTGGCAAGACTATCACAGATATCGATTTACTGTTGGTCCCAGTGCTATGGGCCATAGGAAACCTGTTCATTCAGGCGCTGAACATCAGCTTCAACAGAATCAATCCATGTCTCCAGCTGACCGCCTCGAGAACGGTACCATTCTTCGTACTGTTTGGAGCAAAAACAGTTCAGGCGATGACAATAACTGGACAGCGGAGAAAGTCTCAAACTGTCGGAGTCGACTTGCAATTAGCTGTTCGATCGGGCGATGTCAAAGCACTGACGGCAGACCTCCTTACCTGAAAGACTCTGAGAATGTCGTACGGCGAACGAGAAACTCGCATCCTGATGTGAGCGATAAAGGAGTTATGTAAAATGTTCTGTCCCTTGGGAATCTTTCGGGCTGGTATCAGGAGTGATTTCGTCAGATGGAGTACATAGAATGGGCTATGCAAACAGACGTTCTCTTGGAGCTTATCACAGAAGGCGAAGTAATTTCACTTCCATACCGGTCACCACATTAATGTAGTAATGATTTCATTCGTTCATGTCAAACGAAGGAGTGTACGGTAGTTTGGTGCATTGGAAAGTTTGGCTTGACAACTTCTGGAATACAGTCTTGTTTGCGCGGCATGGATCTTAGGTAGTTAGCAGCACCTACTATTCGAATCCATCGTATACAAATATCGTCAAGCACTACAAGACATGGTTTGACTGTTTCGTGGATGGCGTCAGATGAAGATCGTCGCGCTGATTTACTATCCGGAAGGTCTGTAGTTCGAACCCGATCTCTGCATCTCGACTTCTCCTGTCTAGAATTGGACAACCTGTCGGTATCTCAGCCCTCGTGCTTGCTTAGGGTGGCATGGCAGCTAGGCACCGAAAGGGTGTAGGAGCTGAGCGATTATCTTACTGTATTTTTTATTGAGTACAAAAGGCACACCGTCTTGACAAGACTCTCTTGTGGTAGAGGATGAAGGAGCCGCCTGCTGCAAGAACTTGAATCCTACGTAACCATGTCCAATTATCTAGCCGTCCGATGAACAGGTTATATCGACTGCATAATCCTGAAGGGCACGCATAATAGTGGGTTAGTTCCAAACACCCCAGAGGTTCTTTACATCCTAACACCCGAGGTAAACAAGTGTTGTAACACTGAGTTTCGCAACTTTGCGAGAGTGCATCGATTACGGGGGACGCTATGGCATGAAAAGAGCTTTTGACGGTGGACAAATCATGAAGCTTCTTGTTTTTTGCGGTTTGTCTCCAGCGCCATCCGGCTTTTGTTCGAGGGTGCACCGCCAACCTTTGCACGACCGAGTGCAAACTGCAAGGCAGGAGGAGAGTCGTTGTCTTGACCTTTGAACCAGAATCAATCCCGTCCGCCAAGTCCTTTGGAGCTGCTTTCACATGCTCGCTGGTTTCGGGTTTATTTCACTCCCTTAGTACATTGGTAATGTTTCTTAAATTATATGCTGCACCTCAGCCTATTCAGTCAAGCAATTTCGCTCAAACGAGAACGTGTGTTGCCTGAGGAATTCACTTCTTTGTAGGTTATGCAGTAACTTTTCCATTTAAGTGCATTCAGCTGTGTGCCCCTGGGAAATAGTGTCCGACCATCTACTACTGTAAGGTGGATCTCGGGCAGTATTTTGTAACATTTACTTTCCAAATATAGTGCTACTTCAAAGAAACACTTCGGAACCTAGGCAGGTCCGCTTCGTTGAGGTCTTACTTTCATGACAATACTTACTCCCGTAGCGATCGCAATGGGCGTGCTGACACAACTGTTGGCATACCGCTATGACCCTCTGTACTGCGATGCACTGATGATCTTTCATCACTTGCTCCATCTGGGCGGGTGAGTTAGCGACCACTTGTGCAACCCAAGCCACCAACATACTCTTCAATTGCCGGATCTATAGGGTCTTGGACTCCTTCGGTTTTCACGCTTAGTCCACGAATGTTGTGTCTCGACAACCAAGATACATATTTTCGGTGTAGGTTGACACTGCTGTCTGTTTATCACCAACAGTCAAGCTGTTCCCTTCTTTCTGAACACGGCATCCCTTTTTAAGTTGTATTAATCACTCCTCTATCACTACCTGCGCTTGTTTTCACAGGTTTCCGATAGCGTCTCTGGTCAAACAGTGGTTGACCCTAAAGGCTACTTGACCGATCTTCAGTCCATGATTCCACAACACGGTGGAGATATCAATGACATGAAAAAGGCTCGCCTGCTGCTAAAATCGGTTCGAGAAACAAATCCCAAACATCCTCCAGCGTGGATCGCATCTGCTCGCCTGGAGGAAGTTGCCGGAAAACTGCAGGTGAGTTTTATTCAAATCTACATATACATACAGAGGTTATTGTCACTAATAGGGACCCACTGTTTTTTTTCAATGTAATATTTCCCCTTGTGGATAGGCTGCACACATGTTCCGTCTTGGCTTTTTCTCCACTGCGTTTCGAATTAACGACTGACTCTCATGAAGGTTGCCTCTTGCCAAACCTAAGAATTTCCATGGGGATTTCAGACCATCAAGTTATTTGGTACGATACGTTGTATGGCAATGAGGTGTAGACCAGACCGACCCAATAGATGTTCTGTTCATCTTAACGTACTGGGTGTCTTGCTGCACTGGACATTTGTCGATTTGAATGCTGTCATTTGACTTGCTGCAACGGATCAGAATCACTTCGGAGTAAGCTATGTGTGTCCAATGATTTAGGTGTAACACCATAAGGAAATAAGCTGTGGGTGTAGGATAACATCATTCCCTGACCTAATGAGATTCAATTCACCACCATAACCACTTGATGACAGAATCTTTTAAGCCCTAAGACTCTCTTGAATTGACATTTTTTATACCAGTTTACGCCACAAATGGTCTATACAACAGAATGGACAAGGTGCGTACTTATATAAGTAGTTTCATACCTAAGAGTGGTCCCAAAACGCATGGATCAATGGCTTTGTAGACCTAGTCTTTCTCTTGTATTCACCCTACGATACTATAGGGAGACCGAGATATAATCAGGAGGAAGACTCAGGTCCTCAACTATAGTACATGTTCTTTTTGCAAACAGGGATTTCTGTGTTGTGAACCGCAGTCCCTTAATGCCTTCTTATTACTGTGAGCCCCGGTCAGGATAGCCGCCTGATCGCCTGGTGAGCTTGACCAAACCAGAAAACGTCAACGAACGTGCGAACCAGCTGCTCTGTTGATCACTGTCACGTACGAGCGGTCGAAAGTGATACTAAGAATACAACTCATCTGTAAAGGGCGAGTGAAGAACAACCAATGAAATCCGTCTCAACGAAAAACAGTTATTCCACTGGCAGTTATGTAGTCCCGTTACGTTCGGAGTTGGTTCTCGTAATGCTAAGAACGGGCGGAAACAGTGTCACAAACAACTGACTTCACGCGGACTGGTCCTTGCTACCAACAGTATCTTGCGGCAAGCAATTATCCTCGAACTGTATCTTCTACATCTAACAAATATCAAATCTTCCTTCTAATCCATCTTCTAAAGTTACAAAATATCGTTATTACTTCATGGTCGCTTAGCTCCATTCCTTGATTCATTCTCACTGAGTGTCTTATTGAATCTCCGTCGATCAGCGTTGCTCAACTCGCTATCCTTGTTTTTTTTCAGGTTGCGCGCAATTTAATTCTGAATGGTTGTGAAGAATGTCCGAAGTCAGAAGATATTTGGCTGGAGGCCGCACGCCTGGTACAGCCAGAACAGGCCAAATCCGTTGTGGCCCAAGGAATTCGTAACCTCCCTACTTCGGTTCGGCTTTGGGTCAAAGCTGCGGCCCTAGAGACAGAGGCTAAAGCGAAGAAGATAGTATTCAAAAAAGGTGCGTTTCTTGGAGCTTTGGGTTTCCTTAATTTCGGCATATTTCGAGAGCTTAGCCTCAATCTTAACGCATTCATCGCTTCCTATTGTACATCCACGTATATGTCTGTCAGGATTGGCAATATTGAATAAACTGCTGGTCCAGCTGGTGCCGTTATCTTCAGTTTCATCAAAGAAATTCGAGTATTGTTCCTATTTATTGCTTGTCTTATGTCCACCACGTTTTGCTAGATCACCGGTCACTGTAATTTTCTGTCCGAATCAATGCTATGTCACCCTATATATGATGTTTGGGACTGGTGTATAAGAAGTCCCTCAAAAGTTTATTTACTACCATTGGTGTCTTACAAGGATGCCCACTCCCTTCATTTTTTGACTTCCCAAGTGGGACGGGCTCTAAACGGCCTCCGAAGTCACAATGTTCAGTCTGTTTGAGCAGGGAACTTGCTGACCTGGAGTATGTAGGTCATATTGCTTGAAAATTAGGAATGCAGTAGGAACATTGGCATTTCGACCGCTCCTGTCTAGGCTTGGGTAACTTGGCAGTATCTCAGCCCTCGTGTTCCCTTCGGGTAGTAGTGCAGCTGGAAACCGGAACGGTGTTACGATTATTCCTATTATTATTATTATTATTATTATTATTATTATTATTATTATTATATTGGCCGAATAGAAAGTGCCTGCAGGATGGGACATGTCGACAGTTATCCCTATCTATAAAAGGGGTACGCGCAC
>NW_008751762.1:107826-132503 GCF_000715545.1 Opisthorchis viverrini
TATTATTATTATATTGGCTCTTGGCGTTTGGTCCTGGATTATTTTTCCACTGGATCAGTTCTCGTGCTTCGTGTGGGTTTGTTAGCATCTGTTCGATAGGACCTCAGGTAACTGGCGTGATTCAGTGGGCTTACAAGTAAGTATTTCAATGATTGTTTCATATTGTGCCACCCAATGGAAGAAGTTATTTCCTTGTTGCAGGAGACTTCCGTTATTAACGTTTTCCTAGAGGAATACGGGTGACTCACATCTGATTTGTATTTTGCAGCTCTAGAACAAGTGCCAAACTCAGTGCGTCTCTGGAAGCTGGCAGTCGAGTTGGAAGACGAAGAGGATGCACGTGTTATGCTCAGCCTTGCTGTCGAGTGTTGCCCAACTTCCGTGGAATTGTGGCTGGCGTTGGCTCGCTTGGAAACCTATGAGCAAGCCCGAGTCGTTCTCAACAAGGCTCGAGAAAGCATTCCGACCGATCGGCAAATCTGGTTTGCAGCTGCTCGTTTGGAAGAAGCCCAAGGCAACCAGCCGATGGTACCGAAGATTATTGATCGTGGTGTTGCATCCTTGCAGGCCAACATGGTAGAAATCAACCGTGACCAGTGGATCAAAGATGCAGAGGAATGTGAGGCTGCGAAAAGCGTGCTTACAGCGCAGGCAATCATGTGGGTCTATTTTATGAATTCAAGTTTGATGTGTATGTAGCAATAAGCTGCGAATACTGTCTTGTTTTTCAAAGTCATCTAACAAACTTCTGTCGCTTCTCCTGTGGCACAATGTCTTTTAGCCATTCGTTTATCATCTACCTTTTGCACTCAAGTGAATGGCTTAGTTTTCCGAGATAGCTGCATCAAACGGTGGCGCAATTCTCTCAACTGTTGTTGTATAAACCAGAATTGAAGTGATTTTAGGTTCATTCCTTGCCATTTCGAATCCCTGGATCAAAGGGTTTCGGTTAATGCCTTCGGTCTGTTTTTTTGCCTCTTACTCCTTCGTTGGTCTTGGTATTCAACAACAGCGTTACTTTATTTTTCAGAAAATCAATAATAGGTTTCGGGCTTGAAGAACAAGATAAAAAACATACCTGGTTGTCTGACGCTGAGAACTGCGCTACGAACGGAGCAATCGAATGCGCTCGGGCCATCTACGCTGTTGCGTTGGCTCACTTTCCTACAAAGAAAAGCATATGGCTTCGAGCTGCCTACTTTGAACGAAGTCACGGCACTCGGTATGTCTTCCATTGAGTTGACTTATGTGTTATCTTTCATGTACAGTTGCCTTACTGTTTCATGCCATCCCTCGTTTGCTCTTCCCTGATGTTACCAAAGCGGCACTCTTTATCGTTTTGAATTTTCTGTATTTTGCTCTCCCCTTTAGTGATACACTCGAAGAGTTGTTACGTCAAGCTGTGGCCCACTGCCCTCAGGCTGAAGTACTGTGGTTGATGGCAGCGAAAACCCGTTGGTTGGCTGTAAGTTGATTCCCTCGTTTCCTTTTTAACCCCTATTGTTTTCATCCAATAAGACGTTGATCGTTCCTTCTGTGGAAAGTCTCTTTGAAGGGGAATCTACACGATCCATCGGTGCAGGAACCTGATCCTGAAAGTCTCGTTGGTGTTAGTTTTTTCGTGTGCAAATGAACCAGATGTCATTATGTTCTGCGTGCTTCATTTTTGTCACTTGCTTGATGCCTTTTCGAGTATTCACGGGGAAATCTCAACACCTGTGACAGGCTCTTTGTTGCCGACGTCGTCGTTTGTGCTGTGTTTTCCTTAGGCAGAAACCACATGAATTAAGCACATTCATTTGCCTGGAAACATCAAAACCGAGAGATTCAACTGGGTTCCAGGCGAGTCTCTCGAAAAACCAAATTAGTTTGCAAACGATTGAATATTCGCTAATTTCGTGCGATTAGTTTCAAGTAGAACATAAGGTTGACGGAAACTGGGGGACTGCGCCTACCTGATGAGCCCCAAGAAGGGCGAAACCGGTTGTGGGCTGTCGAGGAGTTTTCAGCAACCTTATGAGTAGTGCATCACAAAACTATATACGTATCGCGATATCTCGAATTAATTTTTTTTACAGGAGCTTCATCTGACTTACTGCCGACTGATTTCTTTCGGGTACTTTGATTGCTACTGTGTCTTGTCCAGTGATTTCTGTGTTGATAAAAGCAAGCTACTATAATTTGTGGGTTTCTACCACCACCTCTCTGGACGTCCTGGGAACGTTGTGTGGAGGTTGACCCGTTAAGCTTTCTTATCAACCAATTTGCGGGCTTTTCAGTCGTTCATACGAGACCTTGACATTACTAGGGTTATGAGGAGTACTTTTGGTGTTTGTTGGTTTTCAATTAATATGAGGGGCGGAGATTGTAAACTCCCCATATAAACGACTTTAGCTTCGAGAGACTAGCGCCGTCCTTTCTATTTATTCGACCGTAACACACGACCCTGTAAATGAGCTACCTCTGCCCATCTGGAATTTTTTGTTTCACTCATAGGGTGACGTTCCTTCGGCCCGTTCTATCTTGGCTCGTGCTTTCGAAGCCAACCCAAATTCTGAAGAAATTTGGTTGGCTGCCGTGAAACTGGAATCAGAAAACAATGAGTACGCTCGAGCTCGACGACTGCTCGCCAAGGCTCGTGATTCAGCTTCCACAGCGCGGGTGTGGATGAAATCGGCTCGACTTGAGTGGTGTCTCGGCGAACTGAAGGAGGCCCTACAAATGTTGGAACGGGCCACCAAGATCTATCAACATGCGCCAAAGTTGTGGCTAATGCTTGGACAACTACTTGAGGAGCTTTCAAATAGGGAGCACATGTCCCCAGATGAAGCTTCAGAGTACAAAGAACGCGCTCGCGAGGCCTACCGTAGCGGAGTGAGTACTTCTGGCAGAAGGCTTTTCGCATTTTCGATGCTAAATTAGCAGTACTTATTTTCTTGGCGACATAAGAAAATTCTTTGGCGGTATGCGATCGTGTTTTGTGGTTGAGAAGCGCACTGCTTACAGTTGGGAAGATCAGTTTTGGTCATTACTCCGGTATGTAACACATTTTCGCGTAAAACAAAAATCCACTTTCATTTGTGTGGGAACTCATTTGGGTAGGAAGTCATAGCATTTATTTGGTTGGTTCTCTTGTACGGACCTTCAATTATCTAGCAGAGCATACTCACGTTGAAGTTGTTGAGCTGGTTGACGGATTTGCATATGTCCATCGTACACCTGTGCTGTCATTCACTCATGACGTATTCGGATGATTGTTCCCGCATCCAATTCCGTGATGCGCTGGAAATGAAAGGAACATAACTGGAAGGCTACATGTGTTGACTTGGGCCAATCGGTGAGGATACTGCCAGGTAGGACGCGGCCTCCTGTCCAGTAGGTTGATACTGGAGTGTACAGTGCAGCTGTGTGTGACACGTGACATAATTCTTCCACTCAGGAGTAATGGTCTTTGAGTGAGACCTATTATTACCCGAGCTGAATGCAACTAGTTACAGACCTTGCAGGTCTTATCATACAATGAGTAGCCCGAGAGACCACTGAGCTCAGCTGTGGTGTGGTTAGTTTCCGTAACATAAGATTATATTGACCGGAGTGGAGAGTAGTTTATGATGATCTGTGTGGTCAGTGTTCGCCGCAGATTTGAAGTGATGGTTTCCGCAACGAACTGATACCGTTCATGCTCTGTGTTCATACGGTGCTTTGTGACGCACTGAGAAAAATACCCACTTGCACTAGATTTCAGATAAAACGGTTCCGTTCCAGAGCGCTTTGGACTTGGGGTCATATTCGTATGGGGTGTAAATCGTTCACTATTTGCCTGCCGCGTGAATTAATATCTACGTGCCTGAACCCGTTTGCTGCGAAACTGTTGGCTTTGTGCAGACAGTTTGTCGAAGGCGATCGAATCGTCCAATTGGGACTTTTATATCGTGTCACATGTAACTTCCCGCTTTATGACTTATTGCCCAGTCTTCTAGGTGCAGACCTAGACATATCCTATCTGGAATTTGGAATGTTAGTCACCGAGTCTTCCTTTGGTTGATTCAGAACTTATAACCGTCAACGTTAGTACCTGTTAAATCCTAACTCATATGAGTTATGGTACTCTTTCTAATACAGTAGTCCATATTTTCAGCTCCAACACACTCCAGACCATACAGTTCTTTGGCTTCAAATGGCGGAATTCGAGGAGCGAAATGGTAGCATTACGAAGGCGCGATCCATTTTGGAAAGGGCCCGAACACAAAACCCTAAAATTGCCGAGCTTTGGTAAGTGAATTTAACCTTAGCTCCTGTTGCAGGTGATGACTTGCAACCGGGATTCGTTATTTGGTGTTTACATTCTTCACCCACTCTGAGGGAGCCGCTTTCCGTGCTGTTTTCTCTAGGCTTGGTGCTATCCGTTTGGAGCTCCGGGCGAACTTGAAACCAGTCGCCGATTCACTGCTGTCAAAGGCACTCCAGGAATGTCCGAATGCCGGATGTCTGTGGGCCGAAGCAATTTTCATGACACCGCGAGCCCAGCGGAAGAGTAAATCGGTAGATGCTTTGAAAAAGTGTGAACATGATCCTCTTGTGCTTTTGGCCGTGTCTAAGTGAGTTCCACCTAAGAGACTATTGTTATTGCCTATTTGATCCGTATCCTATATTCACTCTGCCTGGAGCCCGGCATACTTTTCCCTCAGAGAGACACTCTTGCGTTTTCTTTGTCCACGGTGTAAACTATTCACCATCTGTTTGGAACTATCAAGATTATGGTCAATTTTTTCGAGAAATCACCCGATTCTTAGAGTACCAATTATATCTGAGTGAATTGCACAGTTTCGTAGGAGTTGTATGTGCTTACGTGGGATCATTGTTAGAAATCTGTATGCTGCGTGAACTTCTCATATAATTTGGAATAGATGTGATGACATCCCCTCATCAGATTGGCTATTGCGCCGTTCTAATATTGATTTCTTGTTATTCATGAAATGAGATGCTGAATAGGGACTTTCCTGCATAGGGCCAGGCTGAATACCCAATATGACTCAGATGCACTGGAGATGGGCGGGCGAATTTTCTTGCTAGCCAGCCACTCGTATTCCAGTACCTATGTGTTGTATTTTTCTATTCATTGGTGCTTTTCACGAACCTAGCCCAAGTCTATGCAAATATTTACTAGTGTTGTTGATTCCAGTCACGGATCTCACGGTACTTTCCGGTCGGTCACCATTCGTATCACCACCTCGTTCTCTTTGCAAATCTGTTACCTTATAAGTTGCAAACTCCATGCGTGGTCATTTAAGTCTCGTAACAGATCTGTCGGACCAGTTGGCTTGCTTCCTATTAGCCTGTGGATCAGCCTATACAAGTGGCCATCAATGTTAGCTGCTGGATCATATCTTGATTATCGAGTGTAGATGTAGTTTGTCCAACCAGACTAGGGCGCGCGTCAGTTTTCCTGTAGTCTTGTGGGTAGCTTCTTTCCTCTTTGTCCCAACTGGTGTTCGTCGCAAAAAATGCGTTGAATTTTGTGGATAACTTTGACTTTCTTCGTGATTTCCAGTTTCTTTTTTTGGGATGTCGGTTCTGCATGACTGAACACGTTTTTAGCCGCATCGTTTGAGCATGACTTTATCCGCACTTACATATTTTCTATGACATTGTCCGTCCTTAAGGTTGACATTAGCGTACTACTTGGATTTTGATCGACCAACTTCTGATTCATCAGCTACGGCCTCAACCGTTGATGTGCGGTGAGAATGTATCCATTCCACTGACGTTCCGTCTCGTTTAACTGGGCTCTGTTTCTTTGCAGGATGTTCTGGAACGAACGACTCGTGTCCAAGGCCCGCAATTGGTTCACTCGAACCGTGAAGTTGGAACCTGACCTCGGTGACGCTTGGGCATATTTCTATAAATTTGAACTGCAGCATGGAACTGAAGTAAGTGTACTATATGCCAACCACAGGAGTTCTTGAAGTTGACGAAAACTTTGCCAACATTAGTGGAAAATGCCTGAATGAGCAGTTTTTTGTGGAAAGTCCACCAACCACGGATTCTCGTGATGATGATATCTGTGTTCCCTGCTATTGATGCCTATGTAGCAAAGCGGTTAAACATTTGCTTGTGTAGGTGGCATCGTCGAATAGACAACTTGTTTTTCTTCCAACGGAGTTTCCCTGCCCATGGAATATTTCATGACTGCTGCCTATTCTTAGAGATAAGGTGGCGAAATTCGGGGACTGGTGGTGGGTGTAGTCTCTTCTTGCGTAGATTTTTATCTCCTTCTGAGACAAGGCTGAAGGTAATGAGTAGCTCTTGACCTGGCAGACTAACTTGAGCTGACTCAATCTCTTCGGGGTTGTTGTGAGCTGTGTTCAATTTCGGGTTACTCTTGTATGCATGTACTTCCCACCTATCTGTTATCTCGCCTCTTCTGACTTGTGCACAGTCCGCGCAATATACTCACGGCAGGGAAGTTACCTGAGATTTTACAATGTTCACTATCTACTATATCTTTTTTATGACAATCCTGAAATAAACTGGTGTGTTCAGGCGAAAATCTACGAAGAACTACATTTATTCCCGGGGTGGTTCATTAAAAGAATTTTAAGTCTTCAGGCTTGCCGTCAGATGTATATTTCCAGCTTTGTTGTGGCTCAGTGGACGATGCAGCTAACTCCGTAGAAATTGATTACATCCCTTCTTTTTGGCTTTGATCTTTATGTTCATCACAGAAGGCTGATCTCATTCCAGCGAAATCACGCTCACTCTGTGAGTAACACCATATTCACATATCCCACAATGCTGGCTGTATCCAGTTGCTCGGTTGTCAAACTCTGTATAAGAACTACTTTGATTTAGGATTAATTGTACTGTTTTTCTGTTTCCCCTTGTAATACAAGCACGTTTTGGTCAAGTAGGAACCTATTTTACCGTAGATAACAATACTCAATGCTCAATTTTCCTATTTATGTTTCTTACCCATCCCACGGTCTACTTTTCCCTGTTTTTGCCAGTTGTTTACTCTTCAGCTTTGTTTTCTTAGGTTATTCAAGGAACGTAGTTGTTGGAAAAAGTAAATCGCTGTGATGTCGTGTTTTACTGCTGTATTTTCGATCCACGATAGGTCCCTACTTCTGATGTGTTTGATGGTGCCTTCTAATAGAGGAGTTCGTACTGCTTTTTTAGACGTTTGCTATCCTAGGCTTGGTACTAAATGAATATTGGCGTATCATTCTGTCGTTTCAGGATCAACAGAAAGAGGTTCTTCGGCGCTGTGTCAGTGCAGAACCGCATCATGGGGAAGCCTGGTGTCGCATTGCCAAGGCGCCTTGCAACTGGCGCCTAAAGACAAAAGAAGTATTGGCCCGAGTGGCAGAAGCGGTCGCCTTACCAATCTAGTTGTGACCATTCAGAATTGTTGTACACCTTTCCAACTGTAAACTACACACCCCGTTACATACTTTCTTTTACATGCTTGACTTCTCTTTGAAAGGTTGGACCAACAAGTAGTGTAGATCAATAAGTTTTATTGTTTTCTATGATAAAAAAGTAATCAAATCTACGAAGTTTGTTACAGTGGTAAAGCCGGCGTCTGTCCATTCCTCAATTCCAATCATCTACCCATTTCACTTCACTTAAAATGCATCGGCGGTAATTTTTTCAAGTTGCTGGTGCTTTTTGAGAGTCCATGCTTTGGATGGAAGATCCGGCTAAACAAAGGAGATAGAGTGAATTAATATTAGCGACGGTTTTAGTTAATAACTTATGCGGAGGGATATTTGGGCCTATGTTGAGAATTTCGTGAAACACAGTTATGGCTTGTCACACCACAGCCAAATTTTTTCTTTGGTGTTGAATCCTCGGCAAGTCACCTATGTTTAACGTACTTTGAGCAATGGTAGTTCTTTAATAGAACTAACTCGGTAGCACGCAAGCTGTTCCTTACCTTGAGTTGCTGCATACTCGGGAGTTCGACCCTTAATTAAGTCAATCAAAGAGGCTGTTAATCCCTATTTTCTAGTCGCTTTAAGGTTGTACCTATTAAAAAAAAAGCCAACTGGTATCATAATCTGGTATGTTTCTCAGCATTGGAAGGACAATAACGAATGGTTGCTTGTTTTTATTTAAGTCGGACAAACTGGTAGGTCTCCTCTAGCGAAGCATAAATGCATTTCTCCATGTGAACTATCTCCGAGTGCTCATGCGTTCAGTCCGTTGTATTCAGACGGCTTAATCGGTTTGTGAAGATGCATGTATCCCACATTTTTCAGTGACTTTATCCTGTCTTATGCGTAATTTTGGTTCACTGGGGTGAAGAAGACATTTTCTTGAGGAGCCATCGGCAAAATAACCTTCCGTAACATAGGTTCAAAATGTGATCCCCATTTAATAACCAACGGTAGAAAGTGGAATTTTGTCTTTTTTAGTTATCTGGTAAGCGAGTTGGGCCCAAGTTCACTGATGAAGTGGGGAGCAAATCATACGATGGTTGCTTCCGTTCCCCCTAACCAACCCTCCGTACAGATGATGGGGTTTCTGGTCACCAAATGGGGAATTTCGCCGGCACGAAGGATTCACGTCAAAAGCGAAACGTTGCCCAGCAATAAATCTACCGATTATCACCAAACGTTTTCGAAAACGATGGATCAAGCAATGTTATATTAACTTTTTCTTGGGTGAATTACTAACAGTGCAGTGAAAACGCGACTCTTTGGACCCGATTCTTCCCTCAGGTGAAGATTTCTTTTGTATGGAGAGTACCCTTGAATATTCTGGTCGGCTTTAGCCTGCTTGCTCCGGGTTGACACATTGTAAGGTCGAGCATTGCAGTTGTTGTGACGAGACGTAACATTGAAACGCTAATCCCGTTCGCTACGGAGGAAGGGGTTTCCAGTACGCTTCAAAGAGTGTTTCCATTGCGGAATTTTACGGAAAGAGTTCAACGGTGCGTAATCGCTGGTTGCGATTGTGTACTGTGTTGGCGGTTGCAGCCAACCACGGATTGTAAGGTATCTGACTCCCTTCATTGGGGCGATGTGGACCAACGCGAACACTACGCGCTGTCGATGTTCTCACTTGTGGTGCTGTCTCCCTATGGTCGGATACTTTCTAGTTGGTTACAAGTCTCGCATTTAGCCCAGGTTGGGTTTGATAAGATGAGAGCGTGAGATTTCTCGAGTTGTCCCTCACAGAACACTTCAGTGGACCTATCTCTTACTTACCTGATGCTCATACCATTCACATTGCTCTGCACAATTCAACGAGTGAAATCAACCAGTTAATGCTGTGTGGCGCGCAAGTATTGTGATCGTATATGGTCCTTTAGCATAAATTATTAAAATGTGCGTGGAGCTCCCTCAAAGATTAAAGGAGGTGCGAGGAAAAATATTCTACAGAAGTTCCCTTTATGCAGAGATTCGAAGCGCACTTATGAATTAGACACTGGGCATAGGCTTTTTTCCCAATTTTCTAGTCATTCACCTTTAGCTCATCAATACAATGTATCTTAGTCATCTTTAGTAGTTATTAACCTACCATCCGAACAGAACTAGTTGCTGGAAAAAAATATTTCCTACTATGTCCCGGGGGACTACAACCGCAACTTTATTGATACGAACGATTAGCTGATACCTAGTTGTGACTCTTGCCTCAGTGGCTGACATTCGATTTTGAGTGTGTTTTGTCTCTGGCTTGTTAGTTAACCTTACCTTGGGCGTTCCGACTTCAGAATATTGTCGTTTATTTTCTCAATCTGAAATTTCGATGACGGTGCAGGCACATACGTATAATTCAGCTCAATAAGCGCTTGCTTCCTTATGTCTGTGGCCCAGTAGTAGGCCTAAAACATGAAAACAGTGGCATGAAAAGTAGAAGACCATTTTTCGTAACATTGAAAAACAACTGACACATTTCACCTCCGATATATATGAGGCATATAATAACAAAATATGCTTTTTAACCAACGACTGAATTGGTCAAAACGGTTTAACTTCGGATAATTAGTTACAATAAGAATATACAGGCCAACCAGTGACCTCAAAGAACGGTTGAAAAACAAAAAGGTTATCATTTAGGCTCTAAAGACAGATTGGAATGTATGACAGCTGTGGCTATTACTCATGATATTTTTCAACTAGGTGTGCGGCACAAATGCCTTATCTTGTTTCAGCTGATGCGGTATTCGAAATAACAACTTATTTTCACACTGGAACATACTTTTTATGAGGTTGAAAAATCCTTGACAGCCCATGACCGACTTTGCTCTCCCTAATGGCATGTCAGACAGTTTCTTCCTTTAACCAAGAGTATACGCAAATTATGAACTAGACTTCCACAAATAATTTAGTTTTACCGAGAGTCTACAAATAAAGCCCTCAGTTGTGACATTCATTATTTTTAGTTAGTAACAATGCTACATTAGCTGAGCTAACGGGTGATCACAACAAACCGTTATCTCATGCCATCATCAGTACAACATACTAGACAGAATTCTTTCAAAGCCATCCTGTTTCCCTAAGTAATTTGGCTATCTTTCGTCTTGGTTTGTGAATTAGTGTATTTTGCCACTCCCATATAATTTGGGTTCATGCAGAATACAAAGCTGCCAGAAACTGAAGTAGTGTGCTTTAGGGTTAGTATGCTCCGTCAGGAAAATACACTAATATTTCGAATAGCATACCAGAGGAAATATGGAACGGGATTTTCGCAGCACATCGATTTAGAGAATATCATGAATAAGAAATCCAGCTGAGTCACCCGTCATCACTAAACCGTGGTGTACAAATAATTATTTGGATTGTTTCATGCAATCCTGGTACAAGTGGAACATGAAACTGATGGAAAGTCGGAGACTATCTGGCTGATGAGATCCAAGTAGGGTGAATCCAGTGGTAAACTCTCAAATAGTTTCTGCCAACCTACGAGTCCTGTTTTGACAAGAATTTTGTCAGCTTCTATATATTCTTCGTATACCAACAGATGTTGGATAGTCGTGGAGGTACAATGTAGTTATTTAGTTAACCTGCTCCGTCGATTTACTCCAACGCTATAGCAGTTACGGTGTAAATCTTTTCGTCAAGTTATCAATGATGGCGTGCGTAGAGCAATGTTTTTTGATGTATTGCTTTTGAGATACACCGTTCTAACAAGCAAAAATTTCATGGAAATAAAACGTATCGTGGACATTAATTATTTTACATACGCTCGTGTACACTTCGTGGCCAAACTTTCTTGGTATCTTTTGCAGCCGCAGATGCATCTTTCCGGTCACACGCGAGAATTATTTCAATGGGAATCCCTAGGCAACCATTAATCATCATCATCAAAATCGACAGCATGACATCAGTGTTCAACACCGATGCTTCATTGCAGATCAATCATGGTTTATTTGTTGTGAAAAAGGTATAAAGGTGAATAGGGGAGGGACGTGGTGCTTACTACTACTACTACATACTACTTACTACGATCAGTCCGAGGTGCCTTCAGCTCCAGACACTCATTTAAGCAGTAGACGTTAATTTATTTTTTAAAACAGACCTCGTGAAAGCGAAATAGGAATTAGTTTACTGCTTCACTTTGAGCACCCATTGACCGTTTTTTCACCTACCGATATGTTCGATGTTCAGGATTCCTTATCTTCGTTCTCATAAGCTTTCCGCTTGCAGGATGCGAGTACTTCAAGTAGAGTCTACGTTTGTTTTGGTCGCAATCTTTCGGCTATCGAGATAATAGCACGGCGAAACATGGCTTCAGTTATCCCAAAACTTGCCGCTTCTAATAGAAGTGGAGTGAGTTGGTAGTGTTCAGAAACCGGAAGAAATTTTTACTGCTCTTTGAGCTTTGATAATTCTTAGTATGTTTTATTTTTCACTTGCTTAGGCATCCCAGCTTGCCCATATTTTTTAAACAAGCCAGAAATTTGACGTCAAACACAATGAGAGAAGAATTCAACTTTTGGATTCCCCTAGCGTTCGGAGACAAGAGGATAAGCTGAGGAGAATTCTTACAGCGGCTGGTGGAGAAAATTGAGCATCTGGATTAGAGCCTCTTTTTAGTTTACTCCAGATTACTCGATGCCCATTGATCTGTGCAGTATTTTGCAGCATGTTATAGACAAAAAACCCCAGAACCCTATGCAACATGTGGCCTGTCCAACTCTTTACGGTTTCATTCTAATCAGACAATAGATATGTGGAAGTAATGACGACCGTAAAGACAGCTTTAGACATCGTCTATAAAAGTCCATCAAACAGAATAACCCGTCCCTTTTATCAATATATTGTGAATATAAAATCTCTGCAATCCCCTGCATTTTATGAGATCCAAATCGGGTAAGGCCTGAGGTATGGTGTAGAGCCTCGGTCGCCAGGAACAAGTGCCGAATAGTTGGGCCAATTACTGCAGCCTCAGATAGACCAGTTGTTTTGCGTGAGGCCTGTCTGCAGTGGACACCGCAGAAAAACGCTGGACATGTTCAACTTCTGTCTGTTGCAGCGAATTTCTTTATGAGGCAACAGCTATCATCGTCTCACAAATCTCTGTAGTATTATGGTATACCAAACGATATATGGTTTCAAGACGGATAAACGAGGAGCATGTCACATAATTCAGCTTCGGAATCGAAAGTTGTATGGAATCTGACTGCATATGGCTAGTCAGAAGTGCTTCAAAGTTGTTAATATATTCGAGCAGTTCAGCTATTTCAAGACAAGGGCCTAAATTAGCCACCGAGCTTGCAACTAATTTCCTGGATCGATCGACTTTCCGGCCTGTAGCTGTGTATCACAATATAGTTAATGGCAAAGGAACTTGTTACTTGCAATATTTTGAAGATAACATTCATATCGAACTAAATTTTTATGACCGTGTATATAGAGCAAGCGTAACATGTGACACATCCATACTAATGAAAGCATTGCTTACCTTTGCTTCTTGTTCAATTCGACACTCCAGCTCTTTGCACAGTCGTTGGATGTACTGTTTGTATTCCTCTAGAACTTCGATGGGTTCTTCATCCAGTTCGACCTGGTTTACAATGGTAGAACCTCTTCTTGCAGTACTTTTAACTTCTTGTGTAGGACAGCACGAGAAAGACTTACCAATTTGCAATATGTTTTTCGCTTTTGGAATATGCTGGTCGCAAATTATGAAGGATTTCTTAAAGTAATCATTGATCTCCTTTTGGATTTCATATCTGGTTTTCCATTCGTTACCTGGTACTCGTAAATTAGCCAGTAAATAATTTTACTTTCGTCGTGAATCGATTGGAGCTGCTCCTCCACCATTTCAATAGACTTCGCCAGCTTTTCATTAGTTTCCCGTAAGATGGTCCTGGAAACATGAAGCCCACAACAAGTAAGTTCAAGAAATGAACAAAATGACACGTTTCATATTAGATATGTTGGCGCACTCACAACCAAGCCTTTTCCTGAGTCGTTGCATCTCCATGTTTTATCGTGTCTAACTCATCGACTGTTTCTGTGGTCATGCCCAATTTATTTTCCCGGCGGTGTCATATGCGAGGCAACGACCTTGAATTGAGTGCACTAAACAAAATAAGATCCGATTGTCAGATTGAACATTCCAGCGTTCTTAATTTTACTGCTGTGCTTTGTATCTGAACTCTCATAGCCAAACATTGCTGTCGGTTAGAGAAAAACTTACTCTTCGGGATTGCTGTCACCTTCAGAATGGGGAATTTTCAAAATTGGTTCTTCCCGACACCCACTGTCTTACGAAAGGCCGGATGAATTTGTGTCCATTGGAGAGTGACTGGGATTTTCCATTTGATAAACCTTGGCTATATCAAGCTCAAGCTGCGTGAACTCGGCGGAGGTGTTCATTGTATGCTAATTCAATCACAGGAGAGGGTTTCTCGTACGCAAAATGGAACAGTTTTGGGTATGCTTTGAATAAGACTCCGTGAAGTCAGGAAATCGAATGTCAACCTGAAGTTCATGAGCAAGTTTTTCTCATGCAATCGAAGGACGTTACTTGTGATGACCACAAACGCGCGTAAGTTGCACCCACATAATGCAGATAGTATGCGTTTTTGTAATTGCCCATAACTAATGAACTGTGAGAGCCGATGGAATTCTAATTCTTGATATCCCCTGTAGTGGTCTGGCTACACTGTAAGTAACTTTACCAGGAGTGTGTGGCAAAGAAATAAAATAATTGTGCTAGGTTGGGTATACAAAAATAAAGAGATCAGATGGCACAGACTCGCTAACGATTGTTCTCTTTAAAATAGTTCGTCGTTGGTCCAGGTCAGCCAATAAACAATAATCCAATTATGGTGGAACAGGGAACTTCTTCTGAACAGTTCCCACATATAATAGATTCCGAAGATGTCTGAAATGTTTTGGTACCAGAGTTATTACATGAGACTCGCAAGTGAGAGCTGCAAGCGCGAGCGAAATCAGAAGAGTGAGTTCAAGCACGTGACAACGCTTATGTTGATAACTTACTTCTACCTTTTATATTGTACAACGCGATTCCCCCTTTTTTGTTGTTTTGGTCTGTGCCTATACTACCCTTGTTGTTTTTGACCTGAACATAGACCGTTCTTTGACTTTGTCATCGGACGTGTCGTTTAAGTTCACACGTTGTTTCTCTAGCTTGTAAACACGTAGCTCCATGTCGGCGTGGACTTTGAGGCCCGTTAGGAATTAGCAGTTCCTAAACCGTGTATGGAAGCCGGCATAGTCCCACGATTTGAGGTTTGTAAAGCTTTACCATTTTATTATTGTACTTATAGTACCGCATTTGTAGATAAACCTCCATTTGAAAGAATTGGCTTTTGGGGTTTTATGCGTAACTCGACGTGGTTCAACAGATTGCTGGAGTCAATCTGTAGCACTCAAATCCGGAAATCAAATCTCATTTACCCGGTGGATCTCAGACGTTCAGGCGAATTGGAATCTGGAACTTTGTGACAAAATATGCCCAGAACAAGAAGCGGCAAGTCATTCTATCATATGTCGAACCCAGAACGACGATATTTCTAATAACGTTGTTGATCGTGACATTTGCATTCCTCAGCCTCCTTTATTTTGTCGATATTCTTCCCCTAAGCCTGGCGTAGCTGGTAGTATAAGGTCCAGCAGGCACGTGGGTAGACAGAGACGTAAGTTAGAGAATGAGATATTGGAAGAAGAGCTTGCAGTAGAGATAAAGGAGCTGGAGACTAGAAGGCGGAATTTGGCGTCCCGCAAGCAGATGATGTTGTCGTATGACTCCTCTGATGATGAAAACTCGATATGCGGTAACCGTGAACTTGGGTTTCCATCCAGTGAACCGAAGGCCGAGAAATTCGTAGCGAAGTTTAATTCAGAGGAAATGGAAAGCACGAAGTTATCTACTAATCGGGTTAGAAAACGTGACGCGGTCGTGTCTTGAACCGCGGCGCACGAAATGGACGCAAAACGTGTTGACCACTATACCACAATAACAGGATTCAATCTGCCGAAAATGGAAATAGATAAGTTCAGCGGTAATCCGACAGAGTTCTGAAAGTTTATGAAAGCGTTCGAGATGAGCGTAGCTAATCGGCTGCTTGACGACAGTAATAAATTGATGTACCTTCTCCATTATTGCTGTGGAGAAGCCAAGGAGGCCATTGAACACTGCGTGTTCCGCCCTGGAAAGAAAGGCTATCAAAGAGCCATGGATATCCTAAAGACGCAGTTCGGAAGGCCACACGACATTGCACAGTCGTTCATGAACGAGCTTCTGACTGGAGGGCCCATTGCTCCCAGAGACCTCGATGCCTTGCGTAGGCTGATAAGGAAAATGGTGAACTGTGATCTCGCATTGAGACGGATGAATCACATGGCGGATTTGAACTGCTCAACCAATCTCAAGCGTATAGTGGAGGGCCTACCTTGGCGTTTGCAAGAAAAGTGGGATGAGGCGGCGGACGACATATTGCATTCTTGATCAGAGCCGGAGTTTGATCACTTAGTATCCTTTCTTAACAGAAGTTTATCCATTGCTTCAAACTGCTACGGTGTTATCGCCAGCACAAGAAGATATGGTAGTCAGATAGACCAAGTAGGCTTAGAACGCCCACCTAGAAGGGCCCACATCAACATTGTAGCTGTGAAAGCGAGTGTGAATTGTCCTCACTGTTCCCAGACTCATAGCCTTTCAGATTGTGAATTGTTTGGCATCCTACCCCAGGTCAAGAAACTGAGTATACTGAGAGGCCTCAAGTTATGCTTCAATTGCCTGGAGCCTAACCACAGGGCCTTTGAGTGTCGTGTCTACACGTTGCGACGTATCTAATTGCAACCAGCGGCATCACCGTCTGCTTCACGACACACAGCGGATAGTTATCATGGCAACGATGGCTGTCAACGTCAACTCAACCGTAGTTGGAGGACCCAGGAACTACCTTGGTTTCGTAGCACTTCGGCTGATTGGCCCACAGGGGACTTTGCTAACTCACGCTCTGTTGGACGATGGATTTGATACCACACTAATAACAGCAGACGTGGCGAACCAGCTTGGGATAGAGGGAATAGCAAAGCGTGTAGAAGTATCCTCCGTAAATGGCTCCGATATCAAGGATACTATAATGTCAGCCTTGCCATGCGGTCTTTGCACGACGGGTATGTTGTGAACGTCGACTGCGCCTACACTATCAGGTCACTTCCCATCACCAAGGCATACGTTCCGGATGATTCGCTGCTGAGCGAATGGGCGCGCCTAGCGGAAGTTCGACCCACACGAATTCCTGGGGACAACGTCTCGATTTTGCTAGGATCCAATGTCCCGGAGGTCCACTGGGTTATAGAGCAACGTCGGGGTTCTCCGAAACACCCTTAGGCATATCTCACGGCCTTAGGATGGGCAATCTTTGGACCAGCTCCTCCTGCAGGACCCAAACGAATAGTACGGCGATTGCGCGAGCGGAAAGTAGCCAGGGACGAACGCATTGATAAGGGACTGTGGGCAGCGAGATATACAAAGAGTAGGGGCGTCGGAAATCCCTCGGTGCCTCCTGCCTACTGGATTTGATGTACGCCACGCAGAGCTGCATATCTTCTCCGACGCCTTAGAGGTTGGATACGGATTCACTGTTCATTTACGTTATATGCGCAGTTTCGGGCTGGCATGCTGAAATTTTCCGACTGGCAACTCCCATGTTGCCCCTATGAAGCCTGTTGCAATACTGCGACTGAAGTTGCAAGCAGTTGTCTTGTCTGTAAGGTTGAAGAGCCTAATCCAGAGGGAAATGAGTTTGAAAATAGACAGCATATACTTGTGAACCCACTCTATGGTAGTATATCATTACATCAATGACAGAAAGTCCAAATATAGGACGTTGGTCGCTGATATTCTGGGATTCATTCATGAAAATATCGAAGTATCGCAGTGGAGGTATGTGCCAATGCAAGACAATCCAGCAGATCACGCATCAAGAGAAGTCTCCGGTAGCCGCATGGATGTTCCAGACATTTGGTTGCATGGTCCCACCTTTCTACAAAGCCCAGAGCACATGTGGTCAAAAACGAACGTCAACTGCTCTGCTGAAGACATACCGGGCCGTGAAGTTAAGGATTCCAACGTTCTGAACACCACCGTCTTAGGAGAATTAGCATTTGACAAACGTCTCTCTTACTACTCTTCGTGGACTAGGCTGAAACGAGCCATAGCATGGATGAAGTGATTCAAATTGTATCTTCGCATAAGGTCAAATAAAGAAGAGAAGTGTGCTCTCACTTAGCCCTCTGCGGCATGATGAGCTGAGGGCAGCAGAATAATCACTATTGCAATACGTGAAACAGCATGTCGTTCAGCATTTATATAATTCTGTCGCCGGACGGTCACCTCCGGATGAGACCCTGGATGTGGCTTCTGTCGCTATGCTCGTTAGCCGCGCATGGGATATCCCCGTCAGGTGGGATGGGCGGAATTTGGAGCAATATTATAGGGACGTGATGTCAGCACTGAGAAACAGGTTTGGCCATCGTGCCTCAGGTGATTGGAACTCTCTACGGACCAATAGTAGCTCGCCTGATTTCCTCAAAGACGCCTATGAACTTGGTGAAGATGACCGAGTTCATTTCGAGGTTCCATTCGATCTACAGGGCTATGGGTCGGACGACATCAAAGTGTCCACATCTGGCAATGGTGTGACCGTACACGTGAAGAAGTTTGTCAAAACCCATCGGGCTTCAAGCAGTCGAGGGTACTCCCGAACAATTTACATACCCAAGTCGGTTAACAAGAATCAACTGGAGCGCCATCTTACCGAAGACGGTGTGTTAATGCTTGAAGCTCCAGTGAAGGCGGCAGACCACAAGTCGATAACTTTTGATAATCCCCGCCAGTTAAGTATCAAACCACACTCCGAGACTGAGATTAGACAAAAGCGATAATCCGAAGATGCATTAGCAAATCAACCAACCGGTGTTCTCAGACCGAATGTTGTAGAGGACGACAAGTCTGGAGACGAAAATTTGCATGTGGAGATCCCAGGCGAACCGGAATTTACTGCGGGCAACTTGTGCGTACGAATGGACGCAAACCGCGTCGTGGTATCCGGTAAAAGGGAGACCATGGAAAAAAATGACGACTCGAAGAGCGCCTTCATCAAAGAGTTTTCACGTTCATATGATGTGACACGAACGGTTGACACGTTCTCTGTCAATGCCCAGCTGCAGGGGGAACAACCTCTTGGTAGAAGCACCCTTGTTGCGTCCTTCTACTTCACGATGAACACATTTAAATTTGCTCAGTTATCATGCATAAGACCTCATTCTTTTGCAATGCAAGCCATAAAAACATTTGCCTGATGGAATGGGAAAAGACAGCTAGTTGCTCACCACGCTCGGAGCATGCTGGAGATTTAGGAAAGCGTTTGTTGCTAGAGCAGTTGTACCATTCTCGTTGATCCCTTTCTTGCATGCAGTGAGTTGAGCTGGTAGATTAGGGAAAGCCATGCTGGTTTTGGGGGACGGTGTTGATTCCTTTCTTCTACCTTTTATATTGTACAACGCGATTCCCCCTTTTTTGTTGTTTTGGTCTGTGCCTATACTACCCTTGTTGTTTTTGACCTGAACATAGACCGTTCTTTGACTTTGTCATCGGACGTGTCGTTTAAGTTCACACGTTGTTTCTCTAGCTTGTAAACACGTAGCTCCATGTCGGCGTGGACTTTGAGGCCCGTTAGGAATTAGCAGTTCCTAAACCGTGTATGGAAGCCGGCATAGTCCCACGATTTGAGGTTTGTAAAGCTTTACCATTTTATTATTGTACTTATAGTACCGCATTTGTAGATAAACCTCCATTTGAAAGAATTGGCTTTTGGGGTTTTATGCGTAACTCGACGTGGTTCAACAGATTGCTGGAATCAACCTTTAGCCTGTATTATGTGAAATTGTACAAGTGTGCGTTTTTTGGAATTTTTCGTATTCGAACAAAAAACGATTATGCAACTGATGAAATACGTAGCGTTATAATGGAAGCAAAATAAAGGTACAAAACGCCGCATCTCTCAATAATCTGTGCTGTCATTCGATAGAGTTAAGAAAACGCTACTTGTGCTGTTCATACGCCATGGTTGCCTCTCCAAGCTCCAGAAGAAATCTTCTTTTTTGGAAATGGGAAATGCATATGCTCCTTTGTGACTGGAGATATCTAATGCAAATCCGATAAACCACGGTATCACTTATGTTGAGTGCATCTTCTGGGATGCTTGTATCAGGATGATTCCCATCCCGTCATACTGCGGGGTATCAATCAAGCATGTAAATCTCACACGGGAAGATCGTTGGCCTTCTGGGCTAGGACCGAATTCAAAAACAGGCCAGGAACTGGAGCTTAAGGACATCTATACCATTGCATATAAACGGTAATCTTCAGAGAACTTCAGAAAGCTTCCTTCAACCATGTAGAATTCAGATAACGGTGGGCATCATGAGCCAGTGCACACCAACGTTTGCGTTGGCGGCCCAATCAAAACTAGCACCGCTTGTTCAACGAACCACTAAAATCTGATTGCAGACCTTCATTCTGTTGATTATGGAGCGTGTCTCTAAGTGCTTGCACCATAATGTGGTCACCTCCAAAGATTCAATTACTATCTTTGAACAAGTTCTGGCTGTCAGTTTTTCACCGTTGACCCAATAATAATACAGCTGGCTGAACTTATACACGGCTGGGCTTCGTGAGTAATTTTTAGACTCAGGGTGCCCGGTTTAATAGGCAACAGGTTTTCTCATCTAGGGCATTTGCTGGGTGGAATAACCTTCCTCTAAAGATTGTTCACACTGACCTTTTACCCAGTTTAAAGAGTTTTTTCATGTACTTTTTTAATTCCTCGCGCTGACAAACTTAATTTATTACCACTGAGAGCTTACATATCAGTGCTTCATTTTCGGTTTGTGATTATCGGGTGAACAAAAGCCGCTGAACGACACGAACTAGCGTCGATCAAGAGGGGTCCGGCGGAGGCCTCGACATTGTCTGCCACTCCGGGAATACCTGAGGCAAATGAGTTTGGCTATGACAAAGATAAGCACATATAAACATAAACATATGTAAACTAAGCATAGGTAAACACAATCCCAATGGGGAAAGTTGTGTTTGTGTGTCAGAATCGTTGGACAAAGTAAAACTAGTAGACTTGCTGGTGTTGCTGTGAAATGGGATGTAAGTGTAAAAGTTTCTTGGAGTAGAGCATGTAGTATGAGCGGATGAATGATATGTGAATTGTAAGGAAAGTAATCCAGTTTATGGGGACGACAAACTAAAATACGACCGAGAGAGATGGATTGGTTTAAAAGGGAGATTACTTAAGGTGGGTGGAACCAGGTAAGTGAGTGGAGTCTTATGGACTCATGGACTGTCATGCACGATCCATGATATCGCAAAAGCTTTCTTGTTGGAGTGAGAAACGTCTAGAGCACAACGAGAGTGGTTTCAGGTGTGCCATCTAACGGGTTATGGCAGGGACGTGACATTTACGCACTGACGGACTTCGGCTCCTGGGCAGTGCCGTAAGGGATGTCATGGTCATAGTGACAAAACAGGTCCATACAACTTTGTGCGCAGCAAAATATTTTGTTAACCAAACAAATCCATAAAGTTCGAAGGAATCCATTGTTGAATTACGGATGAATTTGGTTAATTTGGAGGTATATTTGGTGTAGAGCTGGGGCAAACCGGGCCGAATATGAGCATTGTTGAGTGTTCAGAGCAGCTACTGCCGAGGATCGAAACTTGGAACAAGATGGAATGGAATGGGTGCACATCTGATCGCCTCAAACAGAGGGCTCCATTTGATTGCTCATTTTACAGCGTTCGATTTATGGACCGCTTGTTGTTCGGGATTGAGTTTCTTTCACCTTCTTCACTATGCTTCACGATGAAACAGGAAGAGCCTGCCTAAATTTTGACTCAGCTGTGTCTGAGATTGATAATTGGTTTCGCAGCACCGTTGCGTGTAGTGCCTTGCTTTTTGTTGCGCTTTTTCTTTGACTCTTTCCCTATTCGACATGAAGATGTATTCTTTCAATAAATTTTCCGTCAGCGCGACAGTGCTTGGAATGATTTATAGTCCCCGTTGTTCGTCAGGTGACAGCTTTACAAATCCAGGGGAAACGCATGCTAAATAACTCAGCAAGGTTTTCCGTCCTATAAATTCAATCATTTTCCATCAAAAGTGAAAATGCTGAAGAAATGAGTACGGCCCTTGCGGAACTTGTGGCGGTGTTAATGTACAATATTTTCATAAGCCATACGCTATGGTTTTATTCACGAAGAATCCCCTAGGGGACCTTCAACAACGCGCAAGCAAGACCCGCCGGGTCCGGTCGCAACCTTACGCCTGACAGGTATCATGACCTTATTTTCAATAAACTTGGTGGCTCCAATCACCGCTCTCTTCGGTGAAGGCTGTCTGCAAGGAAGAGTGAGTGTATGAGATAAAGTGGACAGACCGCATGACTTTGACCTTATACTTGCATTAGGCCTACATTCCATGCCAATGCTGGGCATTGCTTCAGCGTCAGAAGTGCAAGATACTTCTAGATCTATCTGTGTTTTGCCGCCTGGCCTCATCAAAAACGGAGGCCGGGACTAGTGTGCCTAAACTGACGGCGTTTTGCTCTGCTTGCTTGCTTCTCCAACGCGCATCCTAGGCCTCACCTCAAACTGCACACGCCGACAGTATGGTTGTTCTCCATGGTTCCCGTAGGCTTGGATTGAAGTAGATTCCCCCGTTTCCAGTTGTTATCACTGGTTTTCCCGGGAACATGCTCGTATCACAAGTTATATGATAACTCTTCTTCGCACAAGACCTTGAACTGTGGGCTTTTTAGGACACTGTGGTCCACAGTTAGGGACGTGTTCACAGCGCAATGCTTTTAGCCATGCATGGCTTGATACCTGCCTCGGGATGTGTTTATATACAGGGCACCATCAGGTTAAGGTAACTGCAAATATACAAACCCATTTGTCCAACCTCCGGGCAAGACTTTCAAACCCATCACATTGTATAGGAGGGTGAACTACGTCGGATGAGCGCGATGCCCGATGGAAAAACAAAATCTGAGTACAATTGATCATAGTTATTCTATGTTGTTTCCACAAGGAATTGGGTTCATTGGAAAAACCATCTTTCTCGTACTGGACATAGGACTCCCTGACTGTGTCTCTCGCTCCGGTTAGTCCCTCTGGGTATTGAAAAAAAACAGTCACCGTTGAGCCCTGTGTCGAAGCGCTTGGTGATCGCTTACTGTAGCCCGAAGGAATGCTGAATGCATTCAGGGCATCGATCTGGACGCAAGCATATTCAACGAGATTTTTATAATCCCCTGGTTCTTAGGCTCATTTAGTGTGATATTGCAAAAAAACGCAATGTAACGTGAGGCTTAGCATTTTATCGTTTTATGCGTCAGCACCCGAAAATGTCAGGGTTCTGTGTACCTTGCCTCGTTGGTGTGGATATGTATGGGAAAGCCACAAGGATTCCGCCAGTCTCTGTACCATCAAGTCCACTCATTATGGAGCACAAATACCCACAAAATCATACATTGGTTTGGGATTCCTGGTGCTTAATGGGGCCCCGGGGATGGTACTTCTTCCAACTGAAGCAGGTGAGCTGTCGTCGACGTTGCAAGCCAACCTGAACAAACATAAGTCTGCCATAAAATAATTATTGCGTTCGCTTTTGGGAAGTATTCAGATTCGAGGCCCGTTGGCGGAACCCGGTCTTTAGGAGCATTCTGATTACGTTCCGTGCAAAACGGCAAAAACTGGTGACCCAGTCCACTTTGACAGTCAGTTGAAGATGTAGCGGACTAGGACCCTATCAGCATTTTCGGATAAATTAAACAGCAAAGCGACCAATACAAAATAACAAAATCACAATAGGAAAAGCGTGAGTAGTCAAATGAGAGCTCACGAATGTGTAGATCCAATAGTCCACTACACCGATCCAAATGCAGTAACCGGCTGTAAAAGGAAATATTCACTCGTGGAAATTTCCCACGGATGGTTCCGCGTGAGTGATATATTCCACGATAGGAAAATTATTCACGGCTAAAAAATGTCACGAGGATTTATTGTGACACTCAACAGTTGACACAAACACAGAGATCTATTCCCACTGGTTCGTCCGTCAACAAACAGTTCAACGGAGCGTAAATACACTCGCTCAACAAGAAGTCAGCAGGTCGCGTCGGAAAATTGTGTATTCGTAACATTAAAACAAACGTCATTCTACAATGTGCACGACAGGTACAAAGTTCAGGAAGAATCGTAAATGTGACAACGGATTACAGACACCACACACGTTTGTTGGCTAGTATTCCGTCCTATCGTTGCTGCCCAGTTGTTTTCACGAGATTTCTCCAAGAAACCAGATATATAGAAGCTATTAAAATGCGTTAGGACAATGCTCAAACAAATCAACAAACAAAGGCCAGAAACCAGCGTTCTGATAAAAGAAACAGCAGTCCATTTTAAACCTTCGCTTTCAATGAGTTAGGCGGGTGTAGTTCCCGATTATCTAGGTTCAGTATGTGTCCCTGCAAAATGATGCGTTCCAGACGGCTGCCTTAATTTCACTTTCTTTTTTGTTTCTAGTCTTGCAGTATTTACCTGAAATAGAAGTCTCGTGAGGCAACACACCAAGAAATCGTCGGGAAACGTGCGGCAATATATCGATGGACAGAGCACTGGTTTATGACTAGTTTCCCAGAAGACTTTTGTAAAGCCAGTACGCACGAAGGCTTTCAAACCCCCTACTCATGAGGTTGCTGAAAACGCTTCGACAGCACAAAACCGGCTTCATCCCTCTTGAAACTTATGAGGTAGGCACAGTCCTCGAGATAATGTCATCATTATTTTCCACCAGAACCCATATTGCACGAAATTACTGAAATACACTTATGTTCTTACCATTTACGTTTCGATGGAAGACCCACCTGGAACAATGCTGAATCACTCGTTTATGATGGAGGGAAAACCCGGCTGTGGGTTGCTGGGTGGTGTGGTGAACATTGACTCTATTCTATTCATTCTGTTTAGTGTATTTTTATATGCCTTTGTTTTACGATGCGATTGATTGTACGCCCGCGATATTCGAGAATGTACGATATTCATTCGTCCATATTCGGACTTCTATACTACGCGTACATTCGGTAGTTAAGATACCTACCACTATTCTA